>NC_068391.1:23752339-24352339 GCF_023724105.1 Carassius gibelio
CCTGCACAAATAGGAATAGAAGGTAATGAATAGTGGATCAGATAAAACATTAAAATGTCAGACATCAAATTTAATACGGCAATGAGTAAATTAGAAATAAAAGGACTAATTAAAAAAATAAATAAAAAAAAACATAAAAAGATATGTGGCAAATTAAAGGGGATGGTGAGAATAAAGGACGGCATTTATATAATATTCAAAGAACAGTTGGAAATGAAAGGAGAATTTTGGGGATAGAAAGGAAGTTCTCGCCATAGAATTGGACACATTGCACTTAATCAGTCATTATTTATAAGAGGGTAAAACATGTGTCTGGACTTTGTGTTAAATGTGATCTTCCTGAATCAGTTGAACCTATTTTAATAAAATGTAAAAGATATGACAATGAAAGAATACAACTTACTTACACTTAATATAGAAATAAACCAGATCTCATTTTAGAAAATGTTAAATAAAGATGTGACTATAGAAATGTTTCAATGATTAAGTATCTCAAAGAGTTGATAAACAGGATTTAAAGAATCACTACTAAGTTTGTCACATTTCGATTTGAGACGAGATACTTCTTTTCCTGCTATATTGTTAAACAGGGTTACTTTTAACTACATATGTCTGGTTTATTTACTAGATAACACGACACAAGCTCGGCAGAAGGAAAGTGTGTGTGTGTGTGTTGAGGCTTGGAAAATCAAGGTACGTGTGTTTGTATGACCTGTTTGCATTGGTGTTTGAAAAATCACCTTGTGAATAAAAATACCAAATGTAATTAAAATAAAACTAACAATATCATATATATATATATATATATATATATATATATATATATATATATATATATATATATATATATATATATATATATATAAAACACCCTCTGAAATTAGTTAGTTTCACAAGCCAGTTACAAGCATTTAAAAACCCATTAGATGTTTTTTACAGCCGCTTGATGTCTAACTGATGTGCAGGCACCAGTAATCACGCAGACGCCAGATGCCGGACACATTCGCGTTTCGATGGTGGAGATGACATCTCTTTCCTGCTATATTGTTAAACCGAGTACTTTTAACTACATATGTCTGTTTTATTTACTAGATAACGCGACACAAACTTACAAACTTGACAGAAGGAAAGTGTGTTTGTGTGTGTGTGTGTGTGTTAATTGTCATAGCTTGAGAAATTAAGCTTAACAAAAACAAAAGATCTATCGACGTCAATAGTCTAGATTTAGACTAGTCGTAGATTAGAGTAATTAACTTAATAAATTAAAAACAAATATTGCTTTTTCAAAGTTGTTTTTTATTTTTTATTTTTTTATTTTTTAAGACTAAAAGTAAATAAAAATCGTATAGGCCTACATCATTTAAAAAGTGCAAATTGACCTTATGTTTAAACGGATATAAAGTTTTCACTAATTAAGGACTGATGTCTATTTAATAAAAACTACTTAGTTTAATTATTTTAACATTTAAATCTTATTTGATGTTGCCTTAACACTTTGCTGTGGGATCTTTTTTTCTTTCGTCTAACTCTCTGTCACTAACACTCTCGATTTTTAGTTAGTGGTAGAGTACAACATAGATTTGACAAGTATCTTGTCTGATGGATTTTATTTTAAATCCACGTAAATCCTCTTTTTTCTTTTGTTTTAACTTTTTCTAACATCGTGAAAAATGCCAAGTTTTCTGGTTTGTATCACCGCTTTACATTCGTTTCTTTTTTAGTTTGAGGTAAGGTATAAGTGATAAATGCTTTCTTTTCTAGCTGGTAACAAAACACCTTTTTAAATTGTAATGCTACAAGCTCTCACATCTTTTTCACGTGTTGCTTAACGAAAACATATCTGATAGTTTTTTTGACTTGTTTAGTTGTTTTAGATAAATAACCAGTAACCTAGTTTTCTTTTTATTTTATTTGTTACAACTTTAACAACGTTTTACACTTTTCCAACTACGAAAACGATCATTACATTGTTTCCATTTCGTATGTGTTTATAACCTTTTTCTTGAAATGCACTGTGCACTTAAAACCTTAATAAAAACTTCCCTCATACCATTTTCATGATTTCATCCCTTTTCAGAGATTAAAAAAAAAGCACATAGATACCAACACATTTTCCCCTCCCTCACCGAAAATCCTTCTTAGGTTCATAAGTTCATATTTAGGTCACCGGGGTGTACAGGGAGGGGAGGGGGTGTACAAACAGGTGTCCAGAACAGATGGCTTTTATGACCCTCATCAATCAAATTTTTGGAGACAAGGCAGCCTGAACTCTCTCTCATGGAATTGATGTTGATAGTGTTGAAATTATGGAGCCAAGTGATGATATCTCAGATCATTATTTAGTTTTGTGCAAACTTCATATAGCCAAAACTGTAAATTCTACTTCTTGTTAAACGTATGGAAGAACCATCACTTCTACCACAAAATACTGCTTGTAAAGTTATCTTCCTGATGTATCCAAATTCCTTAGCATATCCAAAACCTCAGAACAACTTGATGATGTAACAGAAACTATGGACTCTCTCTTTTCTAGCATTTTAAATACAGTTGCTCCTTTACGCTTAAGGAAGGTTAAGGAAACCAGTATGACACCATGGTATAATGAGCATACTCGCACCCTAAAGAGAACAGCCCGAAAAATGGAGCACAGCTGGAGGAAAACAAAACTAGAGGTATACCTATCCTACAGAAAAGCATTAAAAACTGCTAGATCCGATTACTTTTCTTCTCTTTTAGAAGAAAACAAACATAACCCCAGGGGCCTGTACCATGAAGCTGGATTAGGTGGCTAGCCAGCTATGTTTCAGCTTAGTTTCCGCCAACCCTGGGTTTTAGGTACCATGAAAGTAGCTCGGCTTCAATCGGTGTTCGTTGCCATGGTATCTTACGCAGGCTAACCTGCTCCGGGGCAGGTTATGTTCTGGGTTAGAGATCTCAAACTGAAGGTGAACCAATCAGATGTGAGAGAAGTTACACATGTCTGACACAATGTCACTCCAGTTTATCTTGCTCCAAATTAAAGGTCACTTATGCTTAAAAAAAAAAAAAAAAAAAATTAGAAGTCTGGCTTTAATGATAATAACATCATTTTATGATTTATATAATAATTGTGATTCATATTATTATTTATCTCTTACACACAAATAATTTTAGTTTAACAGTTATTATAAATTATTTTAAATAAATATTAATGTATACAGATCATGTGATATAAATAAGCTGTAGTATCAAAAGATTGAACTATTTTAAAAATTACAAATCTGAACTTAAATGTTCAAGTCTCTATCACCATATATTTTCAAATGTATAAACTAAGTTAACGAGTTTCGCTTGTGACTACACTAATGGAACAAGATCATTTATAAAGGAGTCCTCCTTTATTTTTCATATGACATTTAAATTTGTCATATTCTTAAATCTCTTAACCTTTAGCAAAATCTTTAACCTTTAGTTTTGATTCTCGCTGGGTCTCTCACGAGAAGTAACGAAAAATAAAGCCTCAACAAGTGTTGACATTTCCCAACATCACAGCAGTAATGACTTTATGAACTTCTTTACTTCTAAAATCGATACTATTAGAGATAAAATTGTAACCATTCAGCCGTCAGCTAGAGTATCGCATCAGGCAGTGCACTATAGACCCCCTGAGGAACAGTTCCACTCATTCTCTACTATAGGAGAGGAAAAATTTTATAAACTAGTTAAATCATCTACACCAGGGATAGGTAACTCTGGGCCTGGAGGGCCACTGTCCTGCAGAGTTTAGCTCCAACCCTAATTAAACACACCTGAACAAGGCAATCAGTGTTTTCGGGATTACTAGGTAGATACAGGCAGGTGAGTTTTTATGGGGGCTGAAGCTAAACTCTGCAGGATAGTGTCCTTCCTGGACCGGAGTTGCCTATCCCTGATCTACACCAACAACATGTATGCTAGACCCTATACCATCTAAGCTCCTAAAAGAGGTGCTTCTAGAAGTCATAGATCCTCTTCTGACTATTATTAATTCCTCATTGTCATTAGGATATGTCCCAAAAACCTTCAAACTGGCTGTTATTAAGCCTCTCATCAAAAAACCACAACTTGACCCCAAAGAACTAGTTAATTATAGACCAATCTTGAATCTCCCTTTTCTGTCCAAGATACTAGAAAAGGTGGTATCCTCACAATTATATTCTTTCTTAGAGGAAAAAAATGTATATTTCATACTATTTTCATTTTATACTTCAGATTTATGTGCCCTCTAGAAGCTTGCGTTCTGCAAGTGAACGTCGCTTGATTGTGCCATCCCAAAGAAGCACAAAGTCACTTTTACGGACTTTTAAATTAAATGTTCCCTTCTGGTGGAATGAACTCCCCAGCTCAATCCGAGCAGCTGAGTCCTTAGCCATCTTCAAGAATCGGCTTAAAACACATCTCTTCCATCTTTATTTGACCCTCTAACTTTAACACTCACTATTCTAATTCTACTCTTTAAAAAATCTAACTACCTTTCCAATCTTTTTGTATTCTATTTTCTTTTCATTTATTATGCAATTGTATATGTATGTGTGTGTGTATGTGTAAAGACCTCTAACTAGCTTGCTCTATTCTTTTATATTTATTATATTACTTAAAATCCCATGCTACGTGTACTGTGTGAACCTAACTGAGACTTGTTATAGCACTTATATATCATTGCTCTTTTTGTTGTTTTTGATTGCTTCCACTGTCTTCATCTGTAAGTCGCTTTGGATAAAAGCGTCTGCTAAATGAATAAATGTAAATGTAAATGTATATGTGAGGATTTCCAGTCAGGATTTAGACCGTATCATAGTACTGAGACTGCTCTCCTTAGAGTTACAAATGACCTGCTCTCATCATCTGATCGTGGTTGTATCTCTCTTTTAGTTTTATTGGATCTTAGTGCTGCGTTTGACACAATAGACCACAACATTCTTTTGCATAGACTTGAACACTTTGTTGGCATTAATGGAAGCATGGTTTAAATTGTACTTATATGACCGCCATAAGAATCAGAATCAGAATCAGAAAGAGCTTTATTGCCAAGTATGCTTGCGCATACAAGGAATTTGTTTTAGTGACATAAGCTTCCAGTACACAGAGACACCAACACACAGACAAAAAAAAAAAAAAAAACTGTAGGCAACTAAATAAGTGTATAAACAATTGTGCTATTAATGATAATGCAATAGGATTGAATAAGATGCAGGGATGTACTAGGATGGAGGGGTAACAAATAAATATAAGGATATTGCACTTTTGTTTGCATAAGCATGAGTGCGGAACATTTAACTGTTCATGAGGAAGATTGCCTGGGGGAAAAAACTGTTTTTGTGCCTTACTGTTCTGGTATTTGCGGCTCTGAGGCGCCTGCCAGATGGCAGAAGTAAAAAAAAAATGGGGTGACTTGGCTGTGAGGGATCCAGAGTGATTTTATGAGCCCTTTTCCTCACTCTGGATGTATACAGTTCTTGAAGGGTGGGCAGGGGAGCACCAATAATCCTAATAATAATTCAGCAGTCCGAGCAGTTCTCTGTAGTCTTCTGAAGTCTGATTTTGTTGCTGAGCCAAACCAGACAGTTATAGAAGTACACAGTACAGACTCAATGACGGCTGAGTAGAACTGTTTCAGCAGCTCCTGTGGCAGGTTAAACTTCCTCAGCTGGCGAAGGAAGTACAACCTTTGCTGGGCCTTTTTCACAATGGAGTCAATGTGATTGTCCCACTTCAGGTCCTGAAAAATGGTGGTTCCCAGGAATCTGAATGACTCCACTGCAGTCACAGTGCTGTTCATGATGGTGAGTGGGGAAAGTGCAGGGGGGTTTCTCCTAAAGTCCACGATCATCTCCACTGTTTTGAGCATGTTCAGCTCCAGGTTGTTAAGAGTGCACCAGACAGCCAGTTGCTCAACCTGTTGTCTGTAAGCAGACTCATCACCGTCCTGGATGAGGCCAATGACTGTAGTGTCATCTGCAAACTTCAGGAGCTTGACAGAGGGGTCTTTAGAGGTGCAGTCGTTGGTTTACAGGGAGAAGAGCAGAGGGGAGAGAACACATCCCTGAGGGGCGCCTGTGTTGGTGGTGCAGCTGTTTGACATGAATTTCCCCAGTCTCACTAACTGTTGCCTATGTGTCAGAAAGCTGGTGATCCACTGACAGATAGAGCTAGGATTTAAAGAGCAGGAGGTGTGGAGAGGTGGATTGCAGGAGGTGTTATTGGTTGTGTAGGGAGATGGTTAGAATGGGTGTTGGGGGTTTCAAATCTACAATAAAGTTCATTCAGGTCGTTAGCAAGTCGTTGATTAGCCTCAGTGCAAGGGGGTGGTGTCTTGTAGTTTGTGATGGCCCTCAGTCCTCTCCAAACTGAAGTTGAGTCGTTGGAAGTAAACTGGTCTTCCAACTTTTTAGCGTAGGTCTTTTTAGCCGCTCTGATCTCTTTGTTCAGTGTGTTCCTGGCCTGATTGTACAAGACCCTGTCCCCATTTCTGTAGGCATCCTCTTTGGCCTGACGAAGATGTCTGAGTTTTACTGTAAACCATGGCTTATCATTGTTGAAAGTTAAATAAGTCCTGGTAGGATTGCATATATCCTCACAGAAACTAATATAGGATGTTACAGTCTCTGTGAGTTCGTCCAGATCAGTGGTAGCAGCTTCAAAAACACTCCAATCAGTGATGTCAAAACAAGATTGTAAATCCTGCTCTGTTACGCTGGTCCATCTCTTCACAGTCCTTACTACAGGTTTAGCAGATTTAAGTTTATGCTTGTAGGATGGTATAAGATGAACCAGACAGTGATCAGAATGTACCAAAGCTGCTCGTGGAACAGAGTGATATGCATCCTTTATTGTGGTGTAACAGTGATCCAATATATTACTGTCTCTGGTGGAACATGTAACATGTTGTCTGTATTTTGGCAGATCACGGGAAAGATTGGCTTTATTAAAGTCCCCAAGAATGATTAAAACAGAGTCCGGGTTTTATTGTTCTGTCTCTGTGATCTGATCAGCAAGTTTCTGTAAAGCCAGGCTCACTTGTGCTTGCGGAGGAATGTAAACACTAACCAGAATGAACGAGTGAAACGGCTTGCAGTTGACAAACTGCATTTCTAGATCAGGACAGCACATCTTTAACATCTTTAACTTCTTTAACACCGTTACATCTCTACACCACCGTTCATTGATGTAAAAGCATGTCCCGCCACCGCGCGATTTCCCCGTTGATTCTGATTCGCGATCCACTCTGAACAGCTGGCAGATGGAGCGCGCTGTTCGGTATGGCATCATTCAGCCAAGTTTCCGTGAAACACAGAGCAGCAAGAGTGTGTGAAATCCTTATTTGTCCAAGAGAGCAGAAGGAGTTTGTCTGTTTTGTTGGGTAGAGAGCGGAGATTTGCCAGGTGGATGCTAGGCAACGGCATTCGAAATCCGCGCTTCCTGAGTCTGACAAGCGCTCCAGCTCCCTTCCCCTGTCTGATAACAACGTTCAGTAAAACGTCTGAATAATTTAAATCCGGTAAAAGATCTTGTGGTGTGTTCTGCCGAATGTTCAGCAGTTCATCCCTGGTGAAACTGTTCATGTTTGTTAAACAAATGTAGCAGAAATGAGTCGAACCAGACAAATCAAAGAGTCTATCAGAGCTGTGTGCATAGAAACGAGAGCCGAACTCCTCAGGAAGTCATAAATCAGTTCTAGTGCCACAAGAACCAAGCAAGAAAACCAACCAACCAACTTGTTCACACAACAGCTTTCAACATTAACACCAATAGAACAATTATTGACAATTTTAATTCGAAGAAGAGATTGTCAAATTTATTGTTCGTGATTGAAATGCAACGCTGGACATCACATGTAAACCCAGGAGATCAAGTTAAATACTTGCATTGACTTCTCCCCAGCCAGCAGAACCAGACTGAAATTCCTAAGGGGGAAGGGCTTTAAACCTTTGTCTTCACAGAAAAGTCCCTTTGCCAGAGAATGGCAAAGAAACTGCTTTTTGTACATTATATATGGACCAGAATGAACTCAAAAAGACTTATAAATGAATCGTTCCATTGCTTAACTCCATATTTATTTATGTGTAACCCACACATTTGACTATCATGTATAATCACTTATTGTGTATGTCTTTTGATAACTATAGGATACATAGTCATGTCTAGTATTGATATAATCGAATTTTCTTGCTTGATGTTGTCCTGACAATCATTTATTTGTAAAATATATCACAATCATGTTATAGGAATCATGTCCAAAATTAGACCCTGTGAGGCAAGAACCACATGCTTGGTAAGATAAACAAATGATTTATGATACCCCAGACCCAAGACCATATCTGATTGGTCAAGGCAACATTTGAGGGGTGGCCAACAAGGAAGTTTAAATACTTTGGACACCATGGAATTTTGCTTTTAGTTCGAGCATTGCTTGTGCTATCAGTCATGCCTTGCTTTTAGTCTGCTTTTAGTCCCTAGCTGCTGCTATTAGCCATGTCGGCTTTTAGTTCGAGCATTGCTTGTGCTATCAGTCATGCCTTGCTTTTAGTCTGCTTTTAGTCCCTTGCTGCTGCTATTAGCCATGTCTGTTTCTAGTCTCTAGCTATGCTTCTGCTAGCTTGTAGCTTCTAGCCATGCGGTTTAGTCATCACTGTTTGAGCGCGGTTCCTGCGTGCTTCGGCCTGCCTGCTGCTACTATGCCACGATGAGAAGGAACACAACCTAGTCTCGTCAAACTTTATTTATTATCTTTTCCGTTTGAGAGTTTCGTGTTCTGAGTTAAGTTTTGTAACGTCGACCTCGTCTGCGCGTTTGAACTCCAACCAGCCACACAACTCCAGCTTCAGCCAATGCCCAAGCACGGGCTCCCCAAGACGTCACTTCAGCCAACTGAACTTCCAGCAAATCAGCGACACCGGGATACCCCTTTCAACTGGAGTCCCTTTCACAGCAAACGAAGGCAACGTATTCCCATATATTTGTTGTTCATGTCTATGCAATTTAACGTATTGCTGTAAACTTGGAATTCCATATTTCCATTCTCTTAAACTCATCTTTTCCTAACTTTCGATCTTCCTGCAACTTGTGTGAATGTGTGAGTGCGTGCGTTTATGTGTTAGATTAGTATATATGTCTTAGATTTATCTAATAAAGCCTTATTCATATTGAAAAGAGAAGTATCTTGTGTTTTGTGCTTACAAGTTAATGTCTTAAACTGCCGATCTTGTTATTGTGCTAATTGATAGTGTTTTCACTATAGTTTGGATATTAGTATCCAGCGCAGATTTGATGTTAAACGACTCGTTCACTGAACCCCAGGCGCGTCTCCGTGAACAGCCGTGAAACAGTGATTCTGTTCAAATTCCCTTTAAAATCTTAAATGATTCCCTTTGAGCTAAATTGACCTGTTTCCCTTACACAAAAAAAAGGAAAAACGAACGAAAACAGTACAAACACTGGAGAGCCAAGCATTAAAGCAGCCATGCGCGGTCGCCATCGAGTACCAAGCAATTAAGTTCGTAGCAGTGAATGAAGATGTATCATTTCGATCACAAGTATTGGAGTACCTCAGTACTAGGGTACCTACGCTCTCAATGTCAAATGCAGAAATGTTAATCCATGCATTTATTACCTCAAGGATAGATTATTGTGATGCTTTATTGGGTGGTTGTTCTGCATGCTTAGTAAACAAACTACAGCTAGTCCAAAATGCAGCAGCTAGAGTTCTTACTAGAACCAGGAAATATGACCATATTAGCCGGTCCTGTCAACACTGCACTGGCTCCCTATCAAACATCGTATAGATTTTAAAATATTGCTTATTACTTATAAATCCCTGAATGGTTTAGCACCTGAGTATTTGAATGAGCTCCATTCACATTATAATCCTCTACGTCCGCTCCGTTCTCAAAACTCAGGCAATTTGATAATAGCTAGAATATCAAAATCAACTGCGGGTGGCAGATCCTTTTCCTATTTGGCGCCTAAACTCTGGAATAACCTACCTAACATTGTTCGGGAGGCAGACACACTCTTGCAGTTTAAATCTAGATTAAAGACTCATCTCTTTAACCTGGCTTATACATAACATACTTATATGCTTTTTAAAATATCTGTTAAAGGATTTTTAGGCTGCATTAATTGGGTAAACCGGAAACACTTCCCATATCACCCGATGTACTTGCTACATCATTAGAAGAATGGCATCTACGCTAATATTAGTCTGTTTCTCTCTTATTCCGAGGTCACCGTAGCCACCAGATCCAGTCTGTATCCAGATCAGAGGGTCACTGCAGTCACCCGGATCCAGTACGTATCCAGCCCAGATGGTGGATCAGCACATAGAAGGACATCTACAGCTCTGAAAGAAAGCGGAGACAAATAGATACAGATCCCCTTTAAAGACCTTGTCTCAGTTGACCACCCGGACAAGACCACAGGAAAATGGTGGGAAGTCGTGGCCTAATGGTTAGAGAGTCGGACTCGCAATCGAAGGGTTGTGAGTTTGAGTCTCGGGCCGGCAGGAACTGTGGGTGGGGGGAGTGCATGTACAGTGCTCTCTCCACCTTCAATACCACGACTTAGGTGACCTTGAGCAAGGTATCAAACCCCCAACTGCTCCCTGGGCACCGCAGCATAAATGCCTGCCCACTGCTCAGGGTGTGTGTTCACAGTGTGTGTGTGTGTGTGTGTGTGTGTGTGTGTTTTCACTGCGTTGTGTGTGTGCGCTTTGGATGGGTTAAATGCAGAGCACGGATTCTGAGTATGGGTCACCATCCTTGGCTGAATGTTACTTCACTCACTTAAACAGACGATTCTTCTGCATAATCTGACTTTGCTGCTGCATTGTCCCAAAGAGTGAGCCTGGTTACTCCCAAGGTTTTTTCTCCATTCTGTCACTGATTGAGTTTTGTTTCCTTGCTGCCATTGCCTTAGTTGGGGATACTTCATTTACAGTGATATCATTGACTTGATTGCAAATGATTGCACAGATACTATTTAAATTGAACTGAGATGATGACATCATTGAATTCAATGATGAACTGCCTTTAACTGTCATTTTGTATTATTGACATTGTTTTCCTAATGTTCTTTAGTTGTTTTGACACAATCTTTTTGTTTAAAGTGTTATATAAATAAAGGTCTGTCGAGAAACCTGAGTTCTTTGTTTGCTCCAATTAAATTTGTTCCACAGTCAGATCTTAGTTGCTTGGCTTGTCCTTTTATAGCGAAGAAGCGGCATTGTGCATTAATAAAGCTGGATGGATGTATTCATGGATTCTATCACTTTTATATGTACTGCTCTAGTACTCATGCACGTAAAAAGAATGGACCAATGTTTAGTGTTGGCGGCACATCCTCTTGAGTTACAACAGTACATGGGCCATGGGACTGGTCGAGACGCTCTGGTGGCAGAACTGCCATCCTCTGTTGTGCAAATCTACTCCTTAGTTTTCAACAGGTGACACAGTGGTACAAGATGGAGCGAATGACACGCTTGGCTGACAAAAGCTCTTCTGGAGCTCTGGCCATTTTACACAGATGCCAGCCCTTGCATTCATGAGAGTGAGCATTTGAGCTTGCCTTGAATGAACAAGCTATGTGGATAAGCAGTACAATAAATCTCGGGATGCTTTCAAAGAAGAGAAACGTTTGAAGCATTCTGCAGTAAGATGCCCTTCTATGAGAGTTGCAAAGTTTATGATACGAGGCCGGATATCTTCATCCATTTCTGGTTTTACTAACTCAAATGTTTCTTATGTCTCTTGATGAGTTGAAAGGGATTTGTGCAGAAAGTCTAGATAAGTAAATCATTGCGTGTCAGTAGGCTGAGAGGTAGAGATTGACCTAGTGGCAATATCATTGCTGGGTTTTGGTTTGTTGGTACGAAGTGCCACTGTTCTGGGACTGTATGACGAATATGCTGCACTCTGTTGTGTACATACACAAAGAAACGTCTGGTCTCATTGAATATGTAGACCCAAACTACCTTACTGTCACAGTAGAACTTGACTGCATCTGTTTTGAGATATATTTCTTTGAGTATTGTTTCTGCCATTTCTATAGCTAATACTGCCGTGCACAATTCAAGACATGGAATTGTAGGTTGTAGATGAGGGGCTAGTTTAGCTTTGCCTAAAACAAATCCTACATAACTTAGTCCCTCTTCAGTGATAACTCAAATATAGGCTACTGCAGCAATAGCCATGTTGGATGCATCTGAGAATAGACATAACTCTGTGTATCTTGATGTGGACAGTGAGAGTGTAACATACGTATGTAGGATTATCCTTGAACAGTCCATTTCAGTAAAGAAACCAACAATGCATTCCACAGTTCGGAACGATTCCCCATCGAACCATTAGTGTGTCATAAAACACAGTCATGGTGCCAAGATGAATAAAGGAGATGTCATCCCCCCCCCCCCTTTTCCTTTTTGTGCCTGTCTAATCTCATACCACCGATGCCAGGTTAGCAGGAAAATATTTCTCTTTGTTCCCTAAACTTAAGACCAAATGGCCAAGAAACCCTGTGGTGACCCCAATGCATCAATCCCCAGCCTTATCAGGAAATGAAGGATGCTAAGACATTCCTATGGCCCAGGATCACCACAAACCTTAAACCAACACCTTAAAGGAACACCTCTTTTCTGCAGCTGTAAATTCCAGAGACTTTGTCTCCAAAACCAATAAACTGAAATTTAACCCTCTTGTGGTTAAATACAAACAACGGTCTCAAAATTGCTTCCAATAAGCAGAATTGATTACCAGTATTTACCTCACATATATCTTAAGTATCATGTGTGTTTTATATCACCTGTGGAATTATTTCTGTGTGTTTAACTTTCATTACAGCCTATTCGTAGGCTTTTCTACCTCATTTGCAGGAACTAATTGCCAGAAGTTGCCTCATACATGTGTATTCTCTGTATTATGCATGCTTTATATTACTCAAGTTAATTTTGTGTGTTAAACACTTATTATGGCTAAATCCTTATTTACTTCCACCTCAACTATGGGAAGTATATGTATTTTGGTACCTACTTGATGGGTAAATTATTTGTAGAATTTTGATATAAAGTAGATGTGTGTAGGATGCTTTGCTTATTAAAGCATTTAAACTAAACTCTCAGGAGTTTGGACACACTCGATCACATGGACATAACGCTAATTACATGCAAAAACCGGAAAACGGGGCATAGGTCCCGCCAAAGACAATATCTGATTGGCTGCCGCACTAAGAAGGACGGGTCAGATGGACACACTTATAACCCAATGAGAAGCTTTTTGCCTTGCTTTTTGCTCTGCTTGCAGTGACTTTGGCTCTTGCCAATGTTTTGTGCTGACCTTTCCATCGTCCAGCGTGTACTCTTCGAACCACCAAGAGCGCACTCAAAACTCATCAAATCTTGCATGTAATTAGCGTAACGGTGTCTAATCGAATTCTAATTGTTAGTTTCTGTCTTCATCTCGGGAGATGTTTGTCTTGGTCTGATGTATTTAAAGGATTGCAGCAAAAGGATCGGAGTGATTCTGTTGCCAGAAAGCCGTAGTGTGGTGTGTCTCTTCACTTCATACTATGTATTTTCTAAGGTCAGGTATGCATATTTTACTTTTAGATTGATCTTTGAGAATTTGATATTTTATTATGCTATGATTTTATATGTTTCAATTGGATATGTAATTTGCCTAACACATATTTACCTGACTGATAATAAATTGTTACAATTGATTTTTATTCTGTTTTACTCTGTAATTATTGACTCTAGTAGATTACATTGTATCCTTGTTAGCAACATGAGCACCCGAATGAACGAATTAAAATAAAAGTAAAGAGTTAACTAGAGTAATCAAATGTCAGAAGAATACTAATTAAAAAAGCATACAACAGATTTGCATTTCAACCTAAATTCAAGGTCATACTAAAATGGAGTCAGATTAAATAATAAAATGGAGTCAGATTTGAGTTTAACCTAAATTGAATAACTCTATGCGCTGAAAGACCGAACACGTAGGAAACCTTCATCCAGCACCAGTTACCTTCCTTGGGCTGAGTGCCTGGACCTTACAAAGGTTACAACATTTGGTTGTGTGCATTGCCAAGGCAGGAATCTCCATTCAGGACCCAGCTCAGGTCCAGTATTTGGGCAAACGGGGAATTATGAGCACCATTAATTAATTTGTTAAATGCTACTCAGTACAACATTGGTCCTCAAAAAGTTCTTTAAATGGACAGAATCACAATTTTTTTTTTTTCATCCATATGACTTTGTTTTGTTTTTTTTGTTAGTTTTTTTTTTTTTTTTTTGTAGAACAGCAAGTTTAAAATCACAAACCAAATCAAGTAATTTCATTCGCAAATAAAATTAATTACCATAGAAAGTTTTTTTCAAGTTAAGAGCTTATTTGTCACATTTGTGTTGTAAAATTAAAAACTTCTACAGTTAATTAAATTGGGAAAGCATCAAATAAAAACTTTCACAAAAATAAAGTCCTAAATAATATGCAAAAATAACATCGGGTCCAGTCAAAAATGTATTGGCTTTCATATCTGTCCTTCATATCTATCACAAGCAATATAAAATTAACTGCAACATTGATAAAAGTGTGTGCATAGCAACAGAGTTTGTGGCTCACTGTCTTTTGGTTCTGCATTTTGAATAATGATATTTGCTTTAAAGTCTGTAATGGAAAAGCTGCAATGTTTTTGACTTCTGTGACCACTGGATGAAGAAATCAGATGTGTTTTAAAAACCACACTGGCTAAAAGGGCACCTTAAAGTTTCATGATTTTTTTTTTAAATGGCTCCTTATATGTTTGGAGTAATAGGGTGTTTTACAAATTTCCTTAAAGTCACACAATTCACCATTCAATGTTAAGTGACTCTCATGTGAAAATATACACTTGTGTGATCTTAAAAGGTGAGACTTCAACCAGTGGTTTTAAAGGAGCAGATGCAATCTGTGTAGAGGCAGGGTAGTTGGCAGTATCTTCCCTGGTAGTGGCACAATTGGTCATGTTTCAAAAGGACCTCCTGGGTAGGGTGTTCAAATCTGCATATCTTGCACTGCATCAACCTAATCAGAAAAAAAGCAATGCAGCTAATGTTAGAGCTAATTCTTTTGGCAACAACATAAGATTTTATTTTATTTTTTACCACCAGGTATACATTAATTAATTGCTGGAGAACGATATAAAATAACAACTTAAAGGGATAGTTCACCAAAAAATCATAATAATGTTATTAATAACTCACCCTCATGTCGTTCCAAACCAGTAAGACCTCTATTTATCTTCAGAACACAGTTTAAGATATTTAAGATTTAGATTTCATGTGACATCAGAGGGTCATTTAGAATTTTTTGAAGCATCAAAAATACATTTTGGTCCAAAAATAGCAAAAACTACGACTTTATTCAGCATTGTCTTCTCTTCCTTGTCTGTTGTGAGAGAGTTCAAAACAGAGCAGTTTGTCATATCCGGTTCACGAACTAATCATTCGATGTAACCGGATCTTTTTGAACCACTTCACCAAATCGAACTGAATCGTTTTAAATGGTTCGTGTCTCCAATACGCATTAATCCACAAATGAATTAAGCTGTTAACTTTTTTAATGTGGCTGACACTCCCTCTGAGTTAAAACAAACCAATATCCCGGAGTAATTAATTTACTCAAACAGTACACTGACTGAACTGCTGAGTAGGGAGAACTGAAGATGAACACAGAGCCAAGCCAGATAATGACTCGTTCACGAGTCAAGAACCGTTTCTGTGAGACGTGTCCGATTCGAGAACCGAGGATCTGATGATACTGCGCATGTGTGATTCAGCGTGAAGCAAACCGACACACAGAGCGCAAAAGAACCAGTGAACCGTTTTCTTCAACCAGTTTATTGAATCGAACTGTCCAAAAGAACTACTGGTGATCCGTAAACCGACAAGTCAATGTTTTTTCCGTTATCTGGCTCGGCTCGGTGTTCATCTTCAGTTCTCTCTTCACAGCACTTCAGTCAGTGTACTGTTTGAGTACATGAATTACTCCGGGATATTGGTTTATTCTGACTCAGAGGGAGTGTCAGTCACATTAAAAAAGTTATTGGAGATGCGAACCATTTTAAACGATTCAGTTCGATTTGGTGAATTGGTTCAAAAAGATCCAGTTACATCGAATGATTCGTTCGTGAACCGGATATCACAAACTGCTTTGTTTTGAACTCTCTCACAACAGACATGGAAGAGAAGACAATGCTGAATAAAGTCGTCGTTTTTGCTATTTTTGGACCAAAATGTATTTTCGATGCATCAAAAAATTCTAACTGACCCTCAGATGCCACATGGACTACTTTGATGATGTTTTTCATACCTTTCTGGACATGGACAGTATATTGTACAGACAGCTTCAATGGAAAGACTGAGAGCTCTTGGACTAAATCTAAAATATCTTAAACTGTGTTCCAAAGATAAACGGAGGTCTTACGGGTTTGAAGCAACATGAGGGTACAGAATTGAACACGTTGTTGGCATCAGTGGAAGTGCATTAGCATGGTTTAAATCGTACTTATATGACCGCCATCATTTCGTAGCAGTGAATGAAGATGTATCATATCGATCACAAGTGCAGTATGGAGTACCTCAAGGCTCAGTACTAGGGCCGCTACTCTTCACGCTTTATATGTTACCCTTGGGAGATATCATCAGGAAACATGGTGTTAGCTTTCACTGTTATGCTGATGATACTCAGCTCTATATTTCCTCGCAGCCCGGTGAAACACACCAATTTGAAAAACTAATGGAATGCATAGTCGATATAAAAAATTGGATGACGAGTAATTTCTTACTGTTAAATTCAGAAAAAACAGAGGTGTAAATCATAGGGCCTAAAAACTCTGCTTGTAATAACCTAGAACACTGTCTAAGACTTGATGGTTGCTCTGTCAATTCTTCTTCATCAGTTAGGAACCTAGGTGTGCTACTTGATCACAATCTTTCCTTAGAAAGCCACGTTTCTAGCATTTGTAAAACTGCATTTTTCCATCTCAAAAATATATCTAAATTACGGCCTATGCTCTCAATGTCAAATGCAGAAATGTTAATCCATGCATTTATGACTTCAAGGTTAGACTATTGTAATGCTTTATTGGGTGGTTGTTCTGCACGCTTGGTAAACAAACTACAGCTAGTCCAAAATGCAGCAGCAAGAGTTCTTACTAGAACCAGGAAGTATGACCATATTAGCCCGGTCCTGTCCACACTGCACTGGCTCCCTATCAAACATTGTATAGATTTTAAAATATTGCTTATTGCTTATAAAGCCCTGAATGGTTTAGCACCTCAGTATTTGAATGAGCTCCTTTTACATTATACTCCTCTACGTCCGCTACGTTCTCAAAACTCAATTGAGACTCAACAGGCAATTTGATAATACCTAGAAAATCAAAATCAACTGCGGGCGGCAGATCCTTTTCCTATTTGGCGCCTAAACTCTGGAATAACCTACCTAACATTGTTCGGGAGGCAGACACACTCTTGCAGTTTAAATCTAGATTAAAGACCCATCTCTTTAACCTGGCATACACATAACATACTAATATGCTTTTAATATCCAAATCCATTAAAGGATTTTTAGGCTGCAGTAATTAGGTAAACTGGAGCCGGAAACACTTCACATAACACCGTACTTTCTACATCATTAGAAGAATGGCATCTACGCTAATATTTATCTGTTTCTCTCTTGTTCCGAGGTCACCGTGGCCACCGGTTCCAGTCTGTATCCAAATCAGAGGGTCACTGCAGTCGCCCGGATCCAGTACGTATCCAGACCAGATGGTGGATCAGCACCTAGAAAGGACCTCTACTGCCCTGAAAGACAGTGGAGACCAGGACAACTAGAGCCCCAGATACAGATCCCCTGTAAAGACCTTGTCTCAGAGGACCACCAGGACAAGACCACAGGAAACAGAAGATTCTTCTGCACAATCTGACTTTGCTGCAGCCTGGAATTGAACTACTGGTTTTGTCTGGTCAGAGGAGAACTGGCCCCCCAACTGAGCCTGGTTTCTCCCAAGGTTTTTTTCTCCATTCTGTCACCGATGGAGTTTCGGTTCCTTGCCGCTGTCGCCTTTGGCTTGCTTAGTTGGGGTCACTTCATCTACAGCGATATCATTGACTTGATTGCAAATAAATGCACAGACACTATTTAAACTGAACAGAGATGACATAACTGAATTCAATGATGAACTGCCTTTAACTATCATTTTGCATCATTGAGACACTGTTTTCCAAATTAATGTTGTTCAGTGCTTTGACGCAATGTATTTTGTTTAAAGCACTATATAAATAAAGGTGATTGATTGATTGATTGAGGGTAAGTTAGTAATTACATAATTTTGCTATCTGGGTGAATTAACCTTTAAACTGTGTTTCCAAGATAAATGGAGTTCTCACGGGTTTGGAACGACATGAGGGCGAGTTATTAATGACATAATTATGATTTTTGGGTGAACTATCTCTTTAAAGTACTATCTAAAAGCAAACAAAGTTGGTTAAACGAATATAAAAAAAAAAACTATGAATTTAAGATTTAAAATAGCTCTTAAGTTATTTGCATTTTTAAAACATACAGATGTATAGTACACCTAGCAAACATAAGAACATAAATTTAAAATAAGTTAAATGAAGAAAATACATCTTTGAGACGAAAACACAGAAGCTTATCTTATACGGTTACATTTGTTTTAACTTTTTTTATTAATACACTTATAACTTAAATAACCTCATTCAAAATTCAAAGGCACCCACACAACTGTACAAAATGAACATATTATAAACAAATAAAGAAAACTCTATATCCTTAACAATAATTAAATCCTTTTACTTAATATATATAAAACAGTGATTACCTAAGTCATGATACTGTCTGAAAAAAAAGCCACCGGATGACTTAAAGACTTCTCGAAGACGAAGCAGGAGAGGCTGAACTGACCAGTTTGGAGCCACCTAAGCAGCTGCATGTACAGAAGCACATATTGTGAACAAATACCATTTAGACCTTATTGTTAATTATTCTCATAGCCTGCATAGAGCGATTGCACTGTTGAGAAAAAAAAACCTCGCACTCGTCTGACCCTTCTCAGGCAACTCGAAGACGAAGCAGGAAAACTGAAATGACTAACTTGCCGCCACCTACACCGTTGTAAAGATGTGCATATTGTGAACAAATTTCATTTAAATCATGGCTTAAATTGATACACAAAGAACCACCACTTACCGGAGTGATAACAATGACGGACCAACGTTAACTGGGCGCTGCCTGAGGCAACTCTAAAATGGCATACAAAAGCACATATTTTGAACAAACATATTTCAACTCTTATGGTAAATATTATATAGAGAACAGCACCTACCGGAGAGATTAATTAACACTGTCAGGCAGAAAAAATATGCGACGTCTGACCTGAGGCAACAATAAGACCAGGCGGGAAAATTTAAAGCTGCAGTAGGTAACTTTTGTAAAAATTTATTTTTTACATATTTGTTAAACCTGTCATTATGTCCTTGCAGTAGAATATGAGACAGATAATCTGTGAAAAAAATCAAGCTCCTCTGGCTCCTCCCAGTGGTCCTATTGCCATTTGCATGAATACATCGCTCCCGGTAAGAAACAAACAATCAGAGCTGCGGTCCGTAACTTTTTTATGTGTTCAAAATTTACAAAATGTATATAATAAGTGAGTACACCATGAATCCATTTTCCAAACCGTGTTTTTAGCCTGTCCTGCATCACTAGGGTACACCTATAATAAGTGTTTATATTCAGACTATTTTAGATTGCTTCGGGGGCACCCCGGCGGAGTAACCCAGTACCTTTGTGATTCTTCATAGACATAAACAGAGAGAAGTAGATCCGGCTACAATGTTCTTCCGCAAGACGCAAGCAGTTCTGTTTATTAACCGCTAGAGTGTCAAAAGTAACCAACTGCAAGAGAGGATCTATTGCGGGTTGTCTCCAAAAATTTGATTGATGAGGGTCATAAAAGGCATCTGTTCTGGACACCTGTTTGTACACCCCCTCCCCTCCCTGTACACCCCATTGACCTAAATATGAATTTATGAACCTAAGAAGGAATTTCGGTGAGGGAGGGGAAAATGTGTTGGGATCTATGTGTTTTTTTTTTAACTCTGAAAAGGGTGAAATCATGAAAATGGGAAAATGTTTATTAAGGTTTTAAGTACACAGTGCATTTCAAGAAAAATGTTATAAACACATACGAAATGGAAAAAATTTCATAGTTGGAAAAGTGTAAAACGTTGTTAAAGTTGTAAGAAATGAAATAAAAAGAAAACTAGGTTACTGGTTATTTATCTAAAACAACTAAACAAGTCAAAAACGATCAGATATGTTTTCGTTAAGCAACGTGAAAAAGATGTGAGAGCTTGTAGCATTACAATTTAAAAAGGTGTTTTGTTACCAGCTAGAAAAGAAAGAAAACTAGGTTACAGAGTTTTTATAGGATGTATACCTTACCTCAAACTGAAAAAAGAAACGAATGTAAAGAAACGATACAAACCAGAAAACTTGGCATTTGTCACAATGTTAGAAAAAGTTAAAACAAAAGAAAAAAAAGATGGTAGGATTTACGCTGATTTAAAATAAAATCCATCAGACAAGATACTTGTCAAATCTATGTTGTACTTTACCATTAACTACCATTTAAAAAAATCGAGACTGTTACCGACAGAGAGTTAGACGAAAGAAAAAAAGATCCTCCGGCAGAGTTTGTGAAGCCTTCGGTAAAACAACCTCACAGCACTGCAGACACACTCAGAATGAGGCTTGGGAATGCTCCAGAAATAAACCACACCTCCAGCGCTAGAGACTGCCCCGCTGTAGGTGTGATAGCAGCATCAATTTGGGTGTAACAAGTGTTTAAAAAGAGGATTTTGTTGAAGCTAATTTATCCGTACCTAGTTGTAAAATACGAAAGGTGTTTTTGTGAATTGGAAAAATTGGAGAGCTATTCTGTAACAATGGCTATGATATCATTACCTAAAACTCCTGAGAAAAGTGTCGAGTTATCTATGGAACATCTAATGCTGGCCCCGAGGAAAATAAAACATGGTCCGTGTCTGGCAAATTTCATCCACGAACCTTTGGACAATGTTAAGCATGAGTTTCATCTATCCGGTAATCGTATTTGCAGTTACGATTTTGACAAGAGTCAGACTGAGCACCGTGGACAGTGATGAAAGGGTCACGTATGACACGACCGAGGATCCTGATCTGTTTTTCACAGTAAAAGGTTGGTGTTTATTTTACACTTATGTCTGGCGTGATTTAAAAGATGGAGGTGATGATCCTCTATTCATAGGCGAATGGAACGGTGTCACTCCAGGAATGCGTTACAGAGTGCTCGGGGATCACATTAACAAGTATGCTGATGATTATATATATATTCTTTGCAGCGACCGCCTCCTGGATTTACCTGAATGCGCATGGCCAATATCTGAAGAGGACCATCTTAAATACTATAAGATTAATTTTTTGTTTCAGTGGAAAGACGTGCCTGCGTTAGAGGAGATATTTGGAAAGATAGACAAAATGTTTAAGTGGTGCGAGGCGTTTGACAGATACAACAACATAAAAGTGAAACTGTTTCACCTTGAATGGTGTGTGGCCAGCCGGAGAGGAGTTCATGTGGCCCCGCCTACCATCTATAATCATTAAATACGCACGTCAGGGACCTCTGTAATCTCAAGCCATAAGAGCTGACCGAACAAGGTCCGCCCTCTCTTCGTTCTCTTACTCTCTTCTAACCTGCTTCGACCCTGGTCGCTCCCACTCGTGCCCGCGCACCTATCGCCGTCCCCCTCAGCACAGGGGCTGAGAGGACAGCCATTCTCATGGCTCCTTCGGAAGCTTTGTTTCCGTTGTTTTCTTTTCTTTTCTTTACTAAGTTTATTCAACTCTTCGCCTCTCCACACAAGGAAGACAAATTCTGGAACATTGTTTGTTGAACCTTTCAAATACCGCGCGATTCTGCAGCAGCGCCGGGCTGGAAGACAGAACAAAGACCCCGCTCACGCTGCTCCAGCACACAAAGAACCAAGGACGCAGCTCACACGCGCGCCGGTCTCACGCCACGCACGCTGGTTTCAAAAGACCAGCGCACAAAGCGTCACAAAAAGACCACGCTCACGCACGCCAGACTATGCAAGTATCTTTCTCTATGGAGATTTAAATGCTGCTTAAAGTGTTTCTATGATTTGAGTCGTTGTTGGCTTCAAAAAGTTTACTGTCTGTGATTTTCATACCTGAGCTCATTCTGTGATCTCTCTCTCTTTCTCTCTCTCTCTCTCTCTGTCTTTCTCTCCCTTATTTGGATTCCGTTATGTCTTGTACAAAGTTTACTGTCTGTATTGTCGTACGCGTATTTACTCTGTGTGATTTGTAGTTTGATGTATTATTAATTCAATTATTAAAAACCCATATATTCATGATTATACCGCTCACATTACGAGTCACTGAAGTGTCTGATCTTTAGCTACAAGCTTTATTTTAAGACACTAAATTTATCATAATGATAGGATAATGTTTTCATGGCCAGAGAATATTTTTCCTTGAATTAAAAGAAGTGATAACTTTATTGAAAATTGATAAGTTAATCTTACGGCCGTTTGCTGGACAAACCACTGTTTGAATTGCAGTAATTTACAGTAAGAGATATCACTATAACTGATATGAAGAATGGAATATTGACATATTAATGAGTAAATTACAGTGCCCTGTAATGAGTTATTGGTATAGGCAATTGAGCTATTTTTCATAATCAATAAAATTTAGTGTAACTGTCATATGAGATATATATGAATCATATTCCTGATTAATTAATCAAATTCCCTATATATCATTTGAGTTAATTATTATGTACAACCCAGTGAGGCTACATTTTTGGTGGAGAATGCGGGCATTTCAAACGTCGTTTTGTGAGCAATCAGTCTGTGTATATGGTTTTTAATAATTTCTGCACGTGCGCTATGAAATTATGTACTTGTGAGATAAGTCGCAAGACGCGAACTCACTCCTAACTGACTGAGGCAAAAAGCTGATCAGTCAGCACGTTAGGTATTTATAGAAACTTAACAGTATAGTCACTGTTATTTTGATGAAAGTAAACTGCAGTATATAACGTTAAAAATCTCCTGTTAAGAAAGACCAAAATCTTTTTACAGTGAGAACATTTTAATATGAATAATTAAAAGATGAAGAAATCTTTTATTAGTTGCAACATGTAAATCTGAACATGAGCCATGTTCCTCTGTTTCAGTTAAAAAGGCCTTGCTTATTAAATATTGTTATTGAATTTGTGGTCCTTTGACTGTTTACATTTACTTTGAGTTTGGTTCAAACATGATTTGAATTAAAATGTAATTGTTTAATAGTGGAAATCTAGATGTTTCAGGTCAACTACTGATTGACCCACTTAGAAGGTAAGCCATCTAGTGGCAGTCTCCTGTTAAATCGACTAACAGATCTCTGTCTTTTCCATTCTGTTTTGAATTGCATGTCCACTTTTACCCTTTTTGATTAATTTCACCCTGTTTGATTGATTTCATAATTGCTAATGATACCTTACAGCCATCATTGGTAATTATAGGATATTATTCAGATTTTCCTTTTAATTCTTACATGCTTATTTTAAATTTTGATTTAAACCAGTTTTGAATTTTTTATTTGAATTAAGTTTTCTGCTCACCAGGTTAAGCACAGAGAGGCAGTACCCCCCCCCCCCCCTCTTCTCTCTTTTGGCTTAGGTTATTTTGATAATTACCATTATTATCATAATTCCTTTGTTTTGTTTTATCATTATTAGGTAAAGCTGTTACCTCTCATTTCTACATACATATTTACTCAATTGATGTTAAACAAACAAAACCTTAATTAACTTTAAGTTTCTTTTGTTCATCCTTTGTGTATTTGATTGTAGAACTCCCTTGGTGATTGGACCGTCATCTCCGGTTTCCAGTGAGCAAGGCTGCCGACCGGTGCCCGACCAATGGCTGCGAGTGAAACTCGGTTCCTCTTGTCTCGGTCCGGTAGCGGCACGCAGTGGAAACAGAGTAACGGAGAACCGGGGACACTGCGGTTGAGTGTTTGGGGAGCGCCGGAGAGGTTGACCAAGCCACTGGTTTCCACCTGAATGACTTCAATTCACCCATGTGAACCAAATGTGATAAAACCCATCCACTTATTATAAGCCACAGAATATTAGATATTCCCCCGGATATATTTTAAGTGTTTGACCCTTTTGCTTCTTTAAGCCACACCATATTTCTAGGTTTTCTACCCACATAGCCCACTCACCTGTTGGCCCTATCTTAAAACCTAACAGTAGGCTTAGGCCTCCTTATTTTCACTAACACATTGTGTTTCTATTTCTTTTATCTCATTTCAAGTGTTGTGTTTCACTTTGATCTTTTTCTATCCTCTGTTCTGTTGTGATTTGTTTCTTTCATTTCACATAGAGACAGTAACCTGTGAGAGCCACCAAGGAAGCTAAATAGTAGAGCGACAACCAGCACCCGGTGTCATCACGTGACCCGCTAGGCTACTGCCTCTCAAATCTCCATTTCAGGTCCTTCGTTGACGCAAGTTAATTGGCTACTTAACTGTCTGACAGTTTGCATCAGTTAGCCCCAAAATTCTCATAAACGGCACAGCCCGTATGAATATAGCTTGTTAACCGTAGAACAAACTTGCATTGGTCTTTTTGTGTGTGTGTACTGTGCTTCTCTCACCGACAGAGAGTCAGGATGTTCCAGTCATCCAGTCCAGCAGTCCACGGGGGCCACCTCTCGACATGGTTGAAAGCAGTGACGACCCCCTTACTGCCCAAGGATGTCAGTAACCTGCAGCACCCAGAGCAACTAGACACCGAGCTAGATGAACTGATGGCACGCGATCCAAACCAAAGCGACTACTACAAAGAACTTGCCAGGATCTTCGGAAGCCTAGTTCACATTCTTGTCGCCCAGGCACGGCTCAGTGAACGGAGCAACATCGCGGAGGAGGCCTGGAAGGACCAGGCCCCAACCCAGAGTCATCTTGATCAGCTCCTCCTCGAGGCTCAGAACCAGCGCGAGAAAGAGGACGACACAGATCCAGAGCTACAGAAAGGAGTTGAAAGACTTCACAATGCCCTGCAAGATCTTCGCCTCGACACAGACCAAAGAGAACAGCTGGAGAGAGAAGCCAGAAAAGAACTCAACAAAAAACTCCAGCAAGGTGATGCTCTCCTAAAAAGAGCAGAGACTGAACTGAAAGAAAGAGACGATAAAGCCTGGGCCTGCAAAACACACTTGCAAGCGACCTGAGCTAAATTCAACAAGCTTATTCTGCAGAGAGACAAGCTCCAAGATGAACTTGACACTGTTCACACAGAACTGAGACAATCTCACAGATTACAGAGTGGCTACATCGGAGAAACGCACACCACAAAGTTTCTCCCGGCCCGCCACAGCCAAGAACCCAAAGCTGAAAAAGGGGGTGTAAGCTCACGACTCAAGAAATCACCAGCCAGCTTACAAGAACACCTGTCAACAACGGAGGGGAGAGAACCCTTCCAGAGAACGCATGCCATTAAACCCTGCATGGCTCACAGAGAACTTGACAAGCTAGCCAGAAGCATCCCTACGTTCAATCCAGATCCTGCAGGAGGACATGACGTTCATGCTTCTTTACAAGCCATTGACTTTCATTTGCAAACTGTCGCCAATGTGACAGATGTGAACACATTGTACCTCTTAAAAATCACTTTCAGCTGTGATGTGCATTGTTTTCTGGATCATCAACCAGAGACTGTCAAAGCGTACTACCAGCAACTGCTACAAACTTTGATTCTTGAATTCTCTGATCCAGACTCAGACCATGGGCTCCTTAATGCTATGGACCTCAAACAGGGCCGACTTGAAAACCCACAGACTTTCTGTAGTCAGCTACGAAAAGCCTACTTCGGAGCATGCAACGAACCAGGTATGGAACAGGATGTCAACTTAAAAACTCTGTTCCTTCGAAACCTACATGCCAGTTGGAGTTTTCATCTCAGAGTCCCAGCGTGTCCGCGTAACATGACTACACAAGAGTTACGGAACTTATCCCACAAAGCTTGCACCAAGCAAAAGACTATTTGTGAAAAGACTGTGCAAAACCCCAAAATCGCTGTCTCTGAGCACTGCTTGGAGTTAACCCTAGAGGGCGCCCTACAACACCACAGTCACAGGCATTTTTACAGAGAGTCAATACCGTTCCAAGCCAGCAGAGGGCAACACCATCGTGGTGGTGCTCATCCAACACACCAGAGCGAGCAATTCCCACCATCCAGGACACAAAGCCCCGACAGCCGGCAGTGGAACCACTCTCGACACGACACTGGTAAGCTCAATCCTGAGCCCACGTCAGAAAAACACAGTGCAGCCACGTCTGAGACAGCAGAGATCCTGAGGATGCTGAAAGAGCTTCTTTACATGAAAACTCGCAAGAAAGTCAAGGAAGATGAACCAGACATCGTATGTCTAAGCATAAGAACTGAAACCAACACCCTGTCTAACTGCCATTTGTATGAGCCAAGCACCCAGAACACTGCCCGTCATCCACAGACCACAGAGCTAACTGCCACATCACAAGGTGACAGCATCACCCAAGCTCCACAGCTGACAACTGCACACCCTGAACGAGACAGCACAGGTCCTCACACCAGGTACCACAAACACAAGGTACCAGGAAATGCTGTTTTGACTACCTGCCTTTGCAGTGAGCTACACAAGACCGGTCCTAACCACCCATCGATCGTCACACCTGCCCTGATGCCAACATTCCTGGGCAGCCTTGTCAAAAAGGGGGTGGGCCGAAAAGGAGTCAGCAGGGAAGACCTGATCGACACAGGATTAAACCTGATGGTGATCTCATCTCACCTTTTCAAAAGACTCCAATTTGAAGCTAAGAGACAAGATCGAACTCTTACACCTCAAACTTATGAACTGAATGTACAGTCGTACAGCCAGAATGACATCCGGTTTGAACAGGTTGTTTCCATTCACCTGACAATCGTTCTGATGAGTCTAGTACATCCAATGTATGTCTCACCAATGAACACTCATACATTTCTCATCGACAAAGACCTGCTAGACCACTTTGACCCTTGTCTGAACTTCAAACAGCTAAAAGACTTTGCTCAAGTGTGAGAACCTCTTTCCCTCCAGCCACACAGGTTGCCAGAGCCAGACTGCCAGGTCACAGAGGTCACGGGAACTCCCACAGAGCCAGACTGTCAGGTCACAGAGGTCATGGGAACCCCAGCAGCCAGCCATGAGTACAACACCCTAACGACAAGCTCAAGTTCAAGCCTCTGTACCTTAGTCAACAAACAGGGTACGGTGGTACCAGCTTACACCAAAGGGGTCGCTGTTTGGCTCAACCTGCAATGTGGTCAAACCTTAAACCACACGCTGGGTTTCTTCCAATCCTCACCTGAATGTGTGGAACTCGGACTCACACTTGAAGCCACACCCCTCACTGAAATGTCATCTTGTATAGTCTACATCCTGTGCAACAACTGCGCGGCAACGGACATCAACATTCCCAAGGCCTACTGGCTGGGATGGCTAGTGAGCCATTACTGTAAAGACTTTGAGCTAGTACTACCTGTCATTGAGCCCATCTCACCTGCACTGATACCCGAAGGGAGTACAAACAACACATTGTTCACTGCACCCTTCAAGTTTGTCGCCATCACATCTGTCATGTCGGTGAGCAAAGACCAGGTGTGCAGAATGGATCTGACAGATGACCAACACCTCGCAGTATACACAGTCTCCCACCAGAACGTCAGTGAGACTGATGAAGCTGCTACACCTCTCAATACCAAACTGACATTAACACTTGGAGACCGTCAGTTCACCTTCAACAGGTGTCTGTTCGACTATGCCAACTCACCAGCTGAATTCAACATCTGTTTGAACAAAGCCTGTACAGACTCTACCTATGCTAGACTCAGTTTTGTGTGCCATCTTCCATGCTGTAAACAGAATGGTTTCAAAACTGCAAACAACAAGCATGTCAAACACCAACACCTGTTCCAGCAATGTGATAACATCACAAAAACACACAATGTGACCGTGTACTGGAAGAAGGTAAAAGGACACTCGAAGCTACCAAGTCTAGACAAGGATATAAAAGATCAAACTGACACCCTTACCAAAACTGGCGCACTAAACAACATTCTGTGGTCACTCCCAACCCACCCACCCACATTCAAGGTTGAAGTGATTACACACAGCATAAAAACTTTACTAGTGAAACTGCCTACCTCAGAATCGCTTACGCTGGCTCCGTTGTCTACACAGACCAACATAGCGGACATGCGGGCTTCTGAAACCTCCATGATGACTCCTCTCACACCCCTCCATCCACCCTGGCAACCAGTCTACAGTCACTGACAAGCAGCGCCCCAGACCACTGCATGATACACAAAATAAGCTGCGTGCACAGAACAATATTGTGGGTTGTGCACCGTCTAACATCACAATGCCAGGGCTTGTAATGCACGGAGCAATAATGCCAATGTATTTCCATGACGCAGCATTTGCTGCACCACACAGCACCAGAGCCACTGACAAAACACTGAAGCAAGCGTCATGCCAGCAGCAAGATGTGGCAAAACAGGAGCCAGGGCGAGCTAAACCCAGTCGCCGCCCACTAAGCAAAGAGGCTGCCCTGTCCAACCAAAGACAGCCCTCGCTTGTTTCTTTCTCCCCTTTCTCTCTCTCTCTCCCTATTATCTGTACCAGGATGCTGCTGTGGTTTGCCGTGCCGTGCTGTCAGCCAAAGAGAGGACAGCTGCCACCAAGAGAACCGCTGAGACTCCTGACCACAGATGACAGGGCACACTACCCCAGCACTGTAACCGAATACAGCTGTACAGGGATCCGATGGAGAGAGGACTCCCTCACTCACACTGAGGCCGATGTCAAACACATGTTCAGCCAACATGAGAAAGTGACTGTTACACAAATGGAGTTAAGTGGACACCACCACCTTTCAAAACAGTTCCCGGGAGCTTTGCTCAGAGCCGCTGCTGCCGCCAGAATGTTTAACATTGGTATGTCCAGTGTCAATGCAGCAAACCAGACCGTAAACTCCTTGAAACCACTGTTTACTTTCTTCCAGAATGACTTTACCCAGACTCAGCTGTTTACAGCGTTAACAACAGACATGCTGTGGGAGGTTACCTCCTCCAATGACAGCCTAACCACGGGTAAAACCCCACCATACATGATACCCTTAAGCCTTGTGTTAACTGTGTTGGCTTATGCCTTCACCACGCCAGCTGATGTGCTACAAATACACCTGGCCAACTCTCTGGATAGTGCCTTCCTACAGCACGTCAACCCCAAACAGAGAGAAGTGAATGTGCTCCTTAACCAACTCATCAGCGAGTCAAGCCAAGTCTACAGACCTAAAGACATTGTCAGTGTCAGGATGTGGAAAAGAAACACCCACACCAAGACACACATTCCAGATGTATTGGCCTACCATGACAGTGACTCACAGCTGTACCTGGCCCCAAACATGCACATGCGTACTTTGACCAAAGACATTCATTATCGCTGCCTTAGCAAACCCTTCCTCAGACACAACGCTGAAGGAATCTGCGGGTTGCAACCCCGGGTCAGCGATACGCGCTGCCCTGCTGAAGCCAAGCCTCGTACACAAGTCACAGAAACGCAAGCAGAGATTGTGGGTAACAGATGGCTCGTCAACACTCCTGTGCGCTCAGCTACACTGACCTACGACCAGCATGACACCGCCACCCGTGTCAACCTGCTTGACCAAGTACTGAAAGGTACCACCCAACACATTGACATTACTCCCGTCAACACAGACCTCCAAGTCTCGACAGCCCGTTCTGAACCCGTCATCTGCGGTCCGAGCCTGGACTGCTGCCGACACTGCACGGTGCATCTCCCCTGTCATTGGTCACACCCTGACTCTTGGCGTGACCTTCATCCTATACAGGATACTCAACGAGATGCAAACCTCTACAGCCAAACTCACGACAACTGTGGCTGGAGGTCTCCGATGGAATCCCCGGAAAGTGGGTGCCAAGTCAAAGACAACACCAAACCTCATCAAGCTGAATTCTCAGCTTCAGGAACCACCTGCCATCATGACCCACCTGCTACATGACCATCATGATTCAACTGTCATTTGCCCATCCTGATGATTGCCGTCCGATGATGTCCACACAGGGACTTCATCTGATGAAAAGGGGGAGGTGTAACGCATATGCAGGTCATCGAGTCATGGGTTAAATTCAGGCATATAACATGAAACCTTTTTACACTAAATGCCTGGCCTGGCGCCAGCCTGGCTGGACTTAAATTATTTACGATACCCGTGCGAGCCTCAAAGGAGACACAAAACCCCCAACCACATTCCAACACACACACAAAAAGAAACCTTTCTTAAAGTTCCTTACCTTCGTCATTTTATTAATAATATGTATTTTGAATATGTTTGTGCCGACAATGGTTAATCCTTGTTATGCGAGGATTATAATTTTACTAGCTTATAAATTGGAAATGTTTCTCCTCATTTTAACTTTCTCAAATAGAGTCATGTTTCTGTAACCCCACTCCTGACCAGGTCGTAAAACTTTATGATCCCACTGGGAAACAGGACAGGAAGGCTAACTCTTACAAGAAGAATGGTAAAATATACTCAGATGTAGTCTAAATGTATATAGTATTGTTTTTGTTGGTGCATTTAGATGTTTCCCATATAAATTGGGACTATCTGCAATTTATTAGCGTGTGTTAATCTTTAAATGTGTGTAATTCTGCATTTGAATGTAACTTCGTGTTTCTATCAGTTATATATGTACTGTTTGGTGTTTTTGGAATTGTCATGTTGTGACCCAACTATCCACCTCTATTGAAGGTGTGTAAAAATGTATTAATCTTGAATTACGAACTTGCTAGAATAACACTGCTGAGATCTGACAAGCCCAAAGTTAGTAGGGTGGGTGTTTCCACAGAGACAAAGGAACTTTTTTCCGCTTCAGATCGCGGACGATCATTGGTTGTTCACGCGAACAGAGGCGTGAACCATCTCAAGCCATAAGATGCCCTCTCTTCGTTCTCTTACTCTCTTCTAACTTGCTTCGACCCTGGTCGCGCCCGCTCGTGCCGCATATCGCCGTCCCCCTCAGCACAGGGGCTGAGAGGACAGCCATTCTCATGGCTCCTTCGGAAGCTTTCGTTTTAGTTGTTTTCTTTTCTTTTCTTTACTAAGTTTATTCAACTATTCGCCTCTCCACACAAGGAAGACGAATTCTGGAACATTGTTTGTTGAACCTTTCAAATACCGCGCGATTCCGCAGCAGCCCTGGGCCGGAAGACAGCTCACAGCTCACATGCACGCCTTTCTCACGCTGCTTTCAAAAGACCAGCGCACAAAGCGTCACAAAAAGACTCACGCACGCCGGACTATGCAAGTATCTTTCTCTATGGAGATTTAAATGCTGCTTAAAGTGTTTCTATGATTTGAGTCGTTGTTGGCTTCCAAAAGTTTACTGTCTGTGATTGTCATACCTGAGCTCATTCTGTGATCTCTCTCTCTCTCTCTCTCTCTCTCTTTCTCTCCCTTATTTGGATTCCGTTATGTCTTGTACAAAGTTTACTGTCTGTATTGTCGTACGCGTATTTACTCTGTGTGATTTGTAGTTTGATGTATTATTAGTTCAATTATTAAAAACCCATATATTCATGATTGCCTCCACACCTATATGGGTTTTTATCATATATCATATATCACATTACGAGTCACTGAAGTTTCTGATCTTTAGCTACAAGCTTTATTTTGAGACACTAAATTTATCATAATGATTGGATTGTTTTCATGGCCAGAGAATATTTTCCCTTGAATTATAAGAAGTGATAACTTTATTGAAAATTGATAAGTTTATCTTACGGCCGTTTGCTGGACAAACCACTGTTTGATTTGCAGTAATTTACAGTAAGAGATTTCACTATAACTGATATGAAGAATGGAATATTGACATATTAATGAGTAAATTACAGTGCCCTGTAATGAGTTATTGGTATAGGCAATTGAGCTATTTTTCATAATCAATAAAATTTAGTGTAACTGTCATATGAGATATATATTAATCATATTCCTGATTAATTATTCAAATTCCCTATATATCATTTGAGTTAATTATTATGTACAACCCAGTGCGGCTACAACCGTCTTCATACATCGTCTCAAAGTCAAAATAAATATAGTCTTGGCTATATTCTCTAGGCTTGGCTGGTTGAATATAGCAACAGTGCTCATCTTCACCCATGAGAACTTCGGGGCAGTGCACACATCTGGATGGTGCACATTTGTGCATTAATAGCTTATCACAGGATCATTTTGTTCTGTATTGTCTGTAACATTTATCACAGTATTTTATGCTATCCCACTGAGACTTTGAACCATCACTTTTTGCTTGTTTATGCATTTCATAACATAAATCAGATCTACAATATCTCAAACAATCATCGCATTGCACCGATTTCTTGGGATGCGTGTAGCAAGACATGTTCGCGCACACATTACATGTAAATTTGCAATAATGTAGACTACGATCATTAAACCCATGATAGCAGTACTCACAAACATACGAGTAACCTAAATGATCTTCATGCAGGTACAAATGCAACGTCTTGTGATGCGGGTCATCCGTATTTTTATATACTTCCAATTTACCTGAATCAGATCTGTGAAAGATAACTATTTTCAAGTCTAGAAAGGCTTCAAATTTAGAAACATCATGCAACGCAATTTTATCTTGTGGATTGTAACCCAGATAAGTATGTATATTTCTGGCTAATGTCATCAATTCTGCGTCGGTACACTGTGGATTTAGAAAGTGAGCTATGCACATGCTAAAACACATATTGTCTGCGAAATTTTTGGGGGCAAACAAATGCATTCTATTTTTCTGTATGACCTGATTATGAGCCAGGTCTGTCAACTTCCTACGTGCACCAACACCACCTGGTTTGTTTCACGCTACAGAGACACATAACTCGAAAGTGGTATCAAAACCCACATCCGTATTGCTCTGAACGGTTCGTTCGATTTGATCTACAAATACATTAACGTCGTGATTGTTATCAGGAGTTAGAACGGCATTAATATCTGTGGGTAGACTTGCACCTTGCAGAGAGATGTAAAAAAAAAAAACCTCGCCAGCTAATAGTCTGGAAAGCGTTACAATCTCGTTCAAAATACCATGTAAAAATATATTATACACTGCAAAATCATCTGTTGCTATTTCACGAAAATTTTAAGTTCTGCTAATTTCTAATCCATTAAATCGAGGTCTTGGGACAATTGTAAAATCACCCACACTACCTCCTTCTCCCACTAGTCTATCTATGTAAGGCTGACTGAGACCCATATCTGGAGCTGTGGGATCGTAACCTGAGGGGTTGTTATTAGAAGGTCCTGCACCGACCTGATCATCGCTGTCTACAGCGGCACCCAACCATTCGTGTTGTTCGTCTATAAATTCGTGTAATCTATCTATCATGTTAAAAGGATTAGGCGGTAACATCTGTAAATGATTGTTTATAATTTCATGTAACTGTTGTGTATTGTTTTGAAAATCATATCTGGGTCATGGTCTCTGATCATCTTCTGAAGTGAGGGTTTGTAAATCATCGTGACATCTTTAACTTTCTTATTTTGAATTATTATTTTTTATTTATTTTAAATCGAAAACACACCTTTTTTAAATTTTAAAGACAAGCGTGCACACTCCTGAAAACACCAACACCGATTCACAATGCGATATAGATGACAAAACAGAAACATACAGCAGGTATAAATTCAAAACACCTTTTCTCCGCAAGTAAAACAACGCCTAATATGGGAGACAATAACATGCAATACGGTATAATCAATGACTACAGACAATATTAATAAATGAAAGAAACTAATGATAATTCACTACCAAGAACAAAACAATAATACATGTAAGAAATAACAAGCAATAATGTAAGAAATATTTTTCGTAATAACGAATCGAAGCCAAAAATTTTTTTTTTTAATTAACAATAATAATAATAAAAAACAACAATACATATCAAGGGCGATCATGCTGGTACAAATCTGATAACATTCTTTGCATTAGATTTGAACATTCCGTGATCAGAGTAAGAGCATTAACAGATAAATTTTGTTCAACTTGTACCTGATGGATTTCTCCCGGTACCCCGCTCATGCGCTGTTGAAACTGTAGAAATTCACCATATAGCTGTTCGTGGCAACTTCTCCAAAATTCAGCCGTGTGTTGCAAGGATTCGTTGAGCTGTTGTTGACACTCTATGATGTTCCTTAAAATCGCCACCACATCACTTTGTGCATTACCGACGATCTCTTCTGCACCCCGATAGGACAATGCTTGACCGGTCAAATCAAAAAGTGTGTCAAACTGTCGATTAACACAGCAAAGCATATCATAATCAAGCCTTCTATTTAAATCACGTTCATGGAACAGGGTCTTCATTAGGTAACTCTTCCGTCTCCTCCTTGCTTGCCGAATCGTTAAAAGACGCATGATCCTATGCGCTCACCATAGAATCGGTCCAGGCTGTTAGTCCTCCTTCGTCATATCCTTGCTCTGTAAATGTAGATAAAGGTAATTTTATTATAATTATTTTGTCGAATAAAACGCAAAACATAAAACATAAAAACAAGTTTTTCTGCTTTAATACATACCGTTATTCTCCGAAGTCCTTAAACGACTGGTGGTTGGAATATCGTCCGTTTCCCACTCCGGTAACCTCAGACGTTTTACCCCCTGACCCTCCGAGTGGCGCGGCCTACACGTAACGCTAGCTTCGGTGCGAACGCTTGAGACATCTGGGAGATTGTGAGAAGGTCCTTCGGGAGCCAGAATGTCGGCGGGGGCGGGATTTGTGAAGTGTCCTAGGTCGTGTTGTGATTCGGTACTAATCACAACCTCTTGTGCAACGTTTTCTGGAGGAGTTATCAGCGCTTGATTGTTGACAACAAACAGCTTGCTCGTCTGTCAAAAAAAAAAAAAAAAAAAAAAAAAAAAAAAAACCTTTCCTCATTATTCTTTATCTGGTAATCATGTTATGTGAACCTTTATTTTTAACTTATTGAGAAAAAGGCTTACCGTTCACAGCTCCGGGTTCATCACAGGCAAACAACACGTCCTCATCAACTATAAAAATGATAGCAAAGTTATTGATGTTATTATTAGACATTGACTTAATAAAATAAAATTGGAAAATACTCACATAACTCTTCAAGGATCTGATCCAAACCTTGATTCTCAAAACCACCTAGAAAACATCCACGACAAATGAAACAAATATTCACTTTTAAATATATTTAAATCATTTGTATAAAAAAACTCACCCTGGTAGTTGTCTGCCATTGTTTCTTTTATTGTTGGATTTGTAACATAGCACGGCTTGAAGATAATTTGCAGGTAATGAGTATGACAAAACTTTTAGTTTTTAAAGGCTGGGTAGCCCTGTGGGCGTCTCTTGAGAACACCTCTTAAATATAATAAACTTCAGTAGAGGAGACCCTAATAACATAAATCTTTAATACTCATACACGTTGATTTATGTGTATGATTTTTACAATTTGCCTGAATGTATCTGTTACAGGCATGATCTGCGCCAGACACTGTCTGGCCTTTATCACATATCCTGGTGCGTAAAGACGCCCTTTCATCTCGACGGGGGTAGATATGGCATTAACTTCGATTGTTTGAAATGCACAAATTTTTAACAAATCCAAAATCAATGCGATGATATCTGTGTAGCGTTTCTCCCCCGCAAAGTATTGCGAATCGTTTGCGTTTAAAAGTTATTCCATCTTACATTGGAAATCAAAGATCTTAATAAGTCAAAAGTCAATAAGTCAAAGTCTTAATAAGTTAAAGACCTCATAAGTGTGTGTGTGTGTGTGTGTGTTTGTGTGTGTGTGTGTGTGTGTGTGTTGAGGCATGCATTGATGCTTGCATTGATGCTTGAAAAATAAATGTAATTACAATAAATTTTAATTGTCCTATATTCCTATATATTAATCCTAACATTGGGATGTATGAGTGGCTGGGTCTTTGGCGGTTAAATGACACAGACTCCAGATGCCGGACACAGTCATGTTTCGATGCACAACTTGAGACGAGATATTTCTTTTCCTGCTATATTGTTAAATGGGGATACTTTTAACTACATATGTCTGGTTTATTTACTAGATAACACGACACAAGCACGGCAGAAGGAAAGTATGTGTGTGTGTGTGAGATTGTTTGTATGTGTGAGATTGGAAGTCATATTCTACAAGCTTGTTTGTACATGTGCTTGTATTTGCATGTTTGGGTATATTTATGTGTATTTATACTTTTTGTATATTTGTGTGTGTGTGTGTGTGCATGTGTGTTTGTGTGTGTGTGTGTATGTGTGTATTGAGGCTTGGAAAAGTCAAAGTATGCGTGTTTGTATGACCTGTTTGCATTGGTGTTTGAAAAATCACCTTGTGAATAAAAATACTAAATGTAATTAAAATAAAACTAACAATATCATATATATATATATATATATATATATATATATATATATATATATATATATATATTAGTGCTGTCAAAATTAGCGCGTTAACGCATTCGATTAATTTGAAATATTTAACGCGTAAAAAAAAAATAACGCAATTAACGCGGTTGCAGTTGTTTTTATTTCCAGTTGTGGCCTATGTGTGTTCAACGTGCAAAGAAATATGGATAAGACCAAGGAAGGACTTTTAGACGGAAAGTTTCAGTATAAAACTCTGCCGGATTACTCTTCAGTCTGCCACAAGAAACATTACTCTTCATTTAGTCTGCCACAAGAAACAGCAACATTAAAATCATGAACTCAAATGTCATTGTTTAAAAAAAAAAAAAAAACAATGACTGTAACAGTGCGTAAATCAGACATTTCTGTAACGCTAACGTTAATAAGCTTAAACGAAAATAACGAAATAATTGTGTAGCGGAGTATTTTTTGTACACAGTGCCGCGAACTGTCAATCACTCCTGTACGCGTGCATCACTGTCCTCCTCAGCTGCAGCTACTTGCGCTCTCTCTCTTCATCAAGCTTTAAAACAAAAAGGGAACAAAAAGATCATATTGTCTTTGTGCATAGGCTATAGATTAATTAGACAAATGAATATCTAAATTTGTGCCTTGCCGTCTACGGTATTTGTTTAGAACTTAGAAAAAAGATGCTGCAGCCAATGAACAGCCAGCAGGGGCTGCAGGACGACTCAACCTCCGCAGACAGTTTTTAATGTTTATCAGACAATAAATACTCAAGATTTTGCTTTAGTATAACTCACAACGAGTTTCACACACCTTCTCCGGCCACGTTGAGTTGTTGACACTTACAGTGGGAAAAGCGACACATGCGCTATTCACTTGTATAACTTAAGGGTGAATGGGTAATGTAGTTTCTGCTCTGGGTGGGATGAATTAGGAAACTTGCATTGTGAAGGGCGCTCTGAAAATCGGCAGTGCAGGTAAAAGATTAAAACCTCTATTAAAACAGATGTCCAAATGAGCGTACCGGTACGCTACAAGCACGTTCTGGGCGCACGGAGAGGTGGCGGTACGCTCAAGAGCTATATTTGGAAGTGGCGGTACTGAGTACTGGTGCGTACCGGCCCACTTAAAGCACTGGCAATGACTATACTTTGGAATTTTTTTGCAGTCCACTTAGAATTCAACATGGAAATCATTTTTGTTTTTTATTGGCATTGATTGTTTCGAAATTAAAATGGTACTTACATGCCTGTGTTTTTATTTCTGTAATAAATATGGCTTTCAAGCCAACAGTTAATTTGGAGGATATTGATGGTTTATTGCAGGTATGTTGTTTACATGAGAAAATCTGTGTTACAAGTTAAACAAAAATTCCAATAAACAATCATATTTTGAATTTAAATAGTTTCTTTGTCTTGAGTTTAAATTAATTATTTACATTTTACATTTACATATCCAAAAAGTTTCAGTCTTTTAATTGCAATTAATCGTGATTAATTAGTTAATTTTTTTAATCGATTGACAGCACTAATATATATATACTTACAAACTTGACAGAAGGAAAGTGTGTTTGTGTGTGTGTTAATTGAAATTGCTTGAGAAATTAAGCTTGACAAAAAATAAAAGATCTATCGATGGCATTAGTCTAGATTTAGACTAGTCGTAGATAAGAGTAATTAATGCTTTTTCAACGCTGTTTTTTTAATTTTTTAATTTTTAATTTTTTTATTTTTTAAGACTAAAAGCAAATAAAAATCGTATAGGCCTACATCATTTAAAAAGTACAAATTGATGTTATGTTTAAACGGATATAAAGTTTTCACTAATTAAGGACTGATGTCTATTTATTAAAAACTACTTAGTTTAATTATTTTAACATTTAAATCTATTTGATGCTGCTATCACGCCAACAGCGGGGCAGTCTCTAGTGCTGGAGGCTTGGTTTATTTCCGGAGCATTCCCAAGCCTCATTCTGAGTGTGTCTGCGGTGCTGTGAGGTTATTTTACCGAAGGCTTCGCAAACTCTGCTTTTTTTCTTTCGTCTAACTCTCTGTCAGTAACCGTCTCGATTTTTAAAATGGAAGTTAGTGGTAAAGTACAACATAGATTTGACAAGTATCTTGTCTGATGGGTTTTATTTTAAATCAGCGTAAATGCCTACCATCTTTTTTTTTCCTTTGTTTTAACTTTTTCTAACATTGTGACAAACGCCAAGTTTTCTGGTTTGTATCGTTTCTTTACATTTGTTTCTTTTTTCAGTTTGAGGTAAGGTATACATCTTATAAAAACTCTGTAAACTAGTTTTCTTTCTTTTCTAGCTGGTAACAAAACACCTTTTTAAATTGTAATGCTACAAGCTCTCACATCTTTTTCACGTGTTGCTTAACGAAAACATATCTGATAGTTTTTGACTTGTTTAGTTGTTTTAGATAAATAACCAGTAACCTAGTTTTCTTTGTATTTCATTTCTTACAACTTTAACAACGTTTTACACTTTTCCAACTACGAAAACGATCATTACATCGCATTTCGTACGTGTTTATAACCTTTTTCTTGAAATGCACTGTGTACTTAAAACCTTAATAAAAACTTTCCCATTTCAATGATTTCACCCTTTTCAGAGTTTCAAAATAAAAAACACATAGATCCCAACACATTTTCCCCTCCCTCATTGAAATTCCTTCTTAGGTTCATAAGTTCATATTTAGGTCACCGGGGTGTACAGGGAGGGGAAGGGGTGTACAAACAGGTGTCCAGAACAGATGGCTTTTATGACCCTCATCAATCAAATTTTCGGAGATAACCCGCACTAGATCCTCTCTACTGCAGCTTTAACTGACTAACTTGCCGCCACCTACGTTGTGCAAAACCGCATATTGTGAATAAACTTCATTTAAATCATATCATGAATTGATACACATAGAACTACACTTACCAGAGCAATCACAATGAGGGAATAAACAGAGGCCGCTTAAGGTCACTCGAAAATGAAACAGGAGAAATTAAAATGGCGTTGTTTATAAAAAAGCGATCGAACTACGCATGCTCATCAGCCTTTGTGAGCAATACTAATAACCAACTTAAAGTTGTTAGTTGTTCTAACTTGAAATATTAATTGGGTGTAACAAATTGATCTAAATTTCTATTTAACTTTTTTAATGTTAAATTGTTGAATTCACTTTAAAAACTGAGTTTGTAATACAAAGTGTAAGTTGGATTTTTTACAGCTATATATATATATGTGTGTGTATGTATAGCTATAGATTTGAGCTCTTCTTTATGAAAGTTTGGGATTTTAATCATATACAGTATTGTTCAAAATAATAGCAGTACAATGTGACTAACCAGAATAATCAAGGTTTTTAGTATATTTTTTATTGCTACGTGGCAAACAAGTTACCAGTAGGTTCAGTAGATTGTCAGAAAACAAACAAGACCCAGCATTCATGATATGCACGCTCTTAAGGCTGTGCAATTGGGCAATTAGTTGAAAGGGGTGTGTTCAAAAAAATAGCAGTGTCTACCTTTGACTGTACAAACTCAAAACTATTTTGTACAAACATTTTTTTTTTCTGGGATTTAGCAATCCTGTGAATCACTAAACTAATATTTAGTTGTATGACCACAGTTTTTTAAAACTGCTTGACATCTGTGTGGCATGGAGTCAACCAACTTGTGGCACCTCTCAGCTGTTATTCCACTCCATGATTCTTTAACAACATTCCACAATTCATTCACATTTCTTGGTTTTGCTTCACAAACAGCATTTTTGATATCACCCCACAAGTTCTCAATTGGATTAAGGCCTGGAGATTGGGCTGGCCACTCCATAACATTAATTTTGTTGGTTTGGAACCAAGACTTTGCCCGTTTACTAGTGTGTTTTGGGTCATTGTCTTGTTGAAACAACCATTTCAAGGGCATGTCCTCTTCAGCATAGGGCAACATGACCTCTTCAAGTATTTTAACATATGCAAACTGATCCATGATCCCTGGTATGCGATAAATAGGCCCAACACCATAGTAGGAGAAACATGCCCATATCATGATGCTTGCACCTCCATGCTTCACTGTCTTCACTGTGTACTGTGGCTTGAATTCAGAGTTTGGGGGTCGTCTCACAAACTGCCTGTGGCCCTTGGACCCAAAAAGAACAATTTTACTCTCATCAGTCCACAAAATGTTCCTCCATTTCTCTTTAGGCCAGTTGATGTGTTCTTTGGCAAATTGTAACCTCTTCTGCACATGCCTTTTTTTTAACAGAGGGACTTTGCGGGGGATTCTTGAAAATAGATTAGCTTCACACAGACGTCTTCTAACTGTCACAGTACTTACAGGTAACTCCAGACTGTCTTTGATCATCCTGGAGGTGATCATTGGCTGAGCCTTTGCCATTCTGGTTATTCTTCTATCCATTTTGATGGTTGTCTTCCGTTTTCTTCCACGTCTCTCTGGTTTTGCTCTCCATTTTAAGGCATTGGAGATCATTTTAGCTGAACAGCCTATCATTTTTTGCACCTCTTTATAGGTTTTCCCCTCTCTAATCAACTTTTTAATCAAAGTACGCTGTTCTTCTGAACAATGTCTTGAACGACCCATTTTCCTCAGCTTTCAAATGCATGTTCAACAAGTGTTGGCTTCATCCTTAAATAGGGGCCACCTGATTCACACCTGTTTCTTCACAAAATTGATGACCTCAGTGATTGAATGCCACACTGCTATTTTTTTGAACACACCCCTTTCAACTAATTCAACTAATTGCCCAATTGCACAGCCTTAAGAGCGTGCATATCATGAATGCTGGGTCTCATTTGTTTTCTGAGAATCTACTGAACCTACTGGTAACTTGTTTGCCACGTAGCAATAAAAAAAATACGAAAAACCTTGATTATTCTGGTTAGTCACATTGTACTGCTATTATTTTGAACAATACTGTACTATGTGTAGATGAGGTTTTTTTGATAGCTTTGTAAAAAAGTTGCTGGCAATTTGTCAATGGAGGAATTAAAAAAGCTAATTAATTTAACCTAAAAGTATGCACTGTACTGTTAATTATGGTTGCCAACCGTTCTGTATAATATGGAATCGTCCTGTATTTAAGGCATCAAAGAAGCATTATGAAAGCTATATGGAACGCATTTTGTCCTGTGTTTAAGGCATATGCCATATGACCACCTAGTCCATACAAATATCAAACTCTAAGCTGAGAATCATTTTTTCATTTTTTGACAAGTGTTTGATTTGTGAGCATAGCCGTTATGGTGTTCCGTTAGTACACCGGCTGGTCTCTCGCTCCCGGTTCTGCGAGCTGGACTCGCGTTAACGGAGTTAGGTTTTTTTTAATGTCCGCGTTTCGACTTCAGCTAATCAGTTTGGGAGAATGCAAACAACATGATTCCAAGATCCAGCCATGCAAGAAAACTTGCATTTTAACGTTACCTGAGGGAAGACATAATCAATGGGGAAAGTCGTTTTTTCTTTAATTTAGGTAATGTTGTTAAATACCTAGATGAAACAATTTATATTTAAGTAAATTACAGCGTACTCTTAACCTTGAATATCATTCATAAAACACAAAATGACCAATGAAGTGTCAAGCACCCAAAGCAGTCCATTAACTCTTTAGTTATCTTTAATTGAAAAGTAACCATTTCCATTTATACTGTAGTAGGCCTATTACACATACGCAAATCAGAGTCAAAAAGAGCTTTATTGTCAAGTATGTTTGCACATACAAGGAATTTGTTTTAGTGTCACAAGCTTCCAGAGCACTGAGAAAGCAACACCACACAGATAACAAAAAATAAGATGTGAACAGTTGTGCTGCTTTTTTGGACCTGTGATATTATTTAAGGATTCTTTGATAAATAAAAATTATAAATAATTTTTTTATTAAAAATATTTGTGTGTGTGTGTGTGTGTGTGTGTGTGTGTGTGTGTGTGTTAAATATACACTGCTGTAAATATACATTTCTTTTTTTTTTTTTTTTAAGAAACTTTTAGAATACTTTTATTCAGCAAGTATTTAGGTGTTAAATGGATAAAAAATGATATTGTTAGAATGTCACAGTTTATATTTTGAATAAATTCTGTTGTTTTTAACTTTATTTTATTTATGAAACACAGGTTCCAAAAAATATTAAGCAACACAACAGTTGATAATATTATCAACACTGATAATAACTCAGCATATTAGAATGATTTCTAAAGGATCATGTGACACTGAAGACTGGAGTAATGATGCTGAAAATACAGTGCTGCGTCACTGAAAAAAAAAAAAAAAAAAAAGGTTTTTTAAAAGTATAACGACATAGGAAACCAATATAAGAAAATTGTCACAATATTACTGTTTTTCTGTATTTTTAATAAACTAAATACAGCCATGATGAGCATAAAAGACTCCAATAAAAAACATTACAAATCTAAAAGATATATACCCATTTATTTATTCTGTCCCTTATTTTTCTATGAAAAACCACAAATGTCCCTTATTTTCATTTTCTAAGTTGGCAGCCATACTGTTAATCTACTTACATGAACTAAAATGGGCTGAAACTATTCCAAACATGTTTTTATCTTTCATTGTAGAGTAGAAAAATATTGATAAAAAATTGTACTGTGGTTTTAGTAGTGTCAGAAAAAAATCCCTCTAATGGGAGCTGCTAATAGAGATATTGGAAACACAGCTGATGTGAGAAACCTTATTAAATAACTTAAAATGCTTTGTGCTCACAATATATTTCACCTATATCATCAAAGCATCTTTAAAACCTAAAAACCTAAATTCTCTTTTCTTAAGATTATTTGTAGGATGTTCTGTACATTATTCTTTCTCTTGTCTGCATTTCACCTCTGCTGTAGTATATTTCTAATAAATCTGACATTGTACATGACCATGCAGCAGAGTTGGAGTGGACCTCTTGTTGAAGAACTCCAGGCACTATGAACCATCTGACTAGTAAGAAAAACCACAAACATTCAAAAGTTTGTCAGATATTTAAAAAACATATCAAATAAATATCAAATATGTTTTGAGTCCTGTATGTCTTACAAGGCCATCCTGTTTAACACTGCACTGAGGACACTACAACCAGAGAGGTACAACTAATGTTGTCACGGTGCCAAAATGTCAGTATTCGGTACCGATACCAGTGAAAATCCACGGTTCTCGGTACCAATTTCAGAACCAACACAAAACACAAAAATATGCTAAAAAAATAAAAATAAAAAATAAAAGTAAAACCAATGTCATTCTTTATCCTTATTTAAGTAATATAATTATGAAAAACAGTAAACAAGTTATACCCAAATTTAATTTGTGTTTTAATTAAAGAAATTTAAATACATTTTATTTTTTGCCAAATAACGGGGATTTGCTATTAAAATTTAAACATGGAAGAAATAATGTGTGATTTATTTATTTAAAAAATAAAGTTTTTTTTTTTTTTTTTTTTTTTTTTTTTTTAGCAGTATCACATACATTCTACTAAATAATAGTAATATTTCTAGCACAATGCCTTCATGTAAGAATTAACTTTTATTTTGATGGGATGCTGTGGATACCTTTATTAAATTGACACTGGTTTTACTCAAATGAAATGGTAAAATGATTGTGAAGTGACTCAGAACAGTTCTGGTGATGTTGTTTATGTATTTATGTCCTCACTGAGATGGCAGAAGCTGAAATTACTGCAAGTGTCACACGCTTCAGTCTATGTAGTAAACAAACCATTCATTCATTCACACAGAGATGCGCAGAACAAGCAGGATTCATATTTCAACCAACTTTTGCGGCTTAACATTTAAAGATACTGCTCCATATGGAGATTTGATTTGTTTAATTTATGCCATCTTTAACAAATTCCGTGACTGTCCATATTAAACCGTAAGTTTCATTTTCATGACTGGATTTTGAGATTCCGTCCGCATTTTCTGATTCGCGGAAATGACCGGGTCCTCGGTACCACCGCTACTTAAAGAAACCTGGTACCGTGACATTTTCAATTTTTGGAAACCGACTTGGTACCGAAGTACCGGGTCTTTTGAAAACACTTTTACATAGCTAACCAGAAAATGGTATGTGTGAGTAAGTGTGTGTGTGTGTGTGTGTGTGTGTGTGTGTTGGGACTCACCGGGATGTCGGTCCTATGTATGCTACAGATGTGAAAACGCAGAAAATCTAACTTGATCCAATATTCTTTTATGATGGACACAAGTTTCGGAGGCATTGTGTAAACGTGATTGATACAACATGAGGTCGTATTTATTTTTTAATGTGCGAAAATATCGGACTATAGTGTGCAGTTACCTTAATGGTTAAGGGTACAAACACTTGACCAGAATCATGTCAAGTAACAACTGACTAATCCAAATGTTTTTTATCTTCTTTCTTGTTTTGTTTTGCAGATGCTGTCATGAAACACCATGAAAAGGCAACTGCTGGACACCTGGGATAGGCCATCAATTCCAAGTTAGTGGAACTGAGGTTATAACTGAAGAAAAATGAAACCTGTTAGAGTTTACAGTTTTCTAATAGAGAGGGTGAAGGAAGAACATCCAAACCCTGCCCCTGCTCCCTTCAAGATTTTTGATGAATTTATATAATGGTGTTTTTTCATAAAGGCAGTGGCAAAATTAACATGACAATACTTTGATGTTTTGTTCTACAAATTAAACTACACACAAACTCCAAAAAACAACAATTTTGATACAGTTTGCATTTGCAAGAAAAAAAATCTAAGTATTGTCATGTTAATTTTGCCACTGCCTTTACAACACCATTATCTAAATTCATAAAAAAATCTTGAAGGAATCAGGGGCAAAGTTTGGATGTTCTTCCTTCACCCTCTCTATTAGACAACTCTAAAACAAGGTTTGTTTGTTTGTTTTTTTACACAGATTTTATTTCATTAATTAAAAAAAAAACTTATCTTCAAGAATAACTTTTCAGGTTTTAGCATCATCCTTTAGTATTAATAATAGCAATTTCAGTAAAGTTGATGGTTTGATTTGTTTTAATTGTGCATTTTATGTGTACTCTGTTCATTTGTCAGTATCAATAAAATTCTTGTTTTCCTATAGTAGGTTTTATGTCATCTGAATGTACTGCTCATTTTTGCAAGTGAATTTTCTACTGATAGTTTTTAGTTGCATTGTCTGAGGATTTTTACATTTTTCTCCAATTTCTGTTCAGTATTTGAATGTTTAAATTCATATATATATATATACGACGTTGATGCATGGTTGAAATCACGATGTTGATTCACTGTTGAAATCGCGACGCTGTTTCACTGTTTTACCTTCATCACGGGTGAATGACGGTCGTTCTGCAGACCTTGGATTAACGCTGAATAAGGGGGGTTGATTTTGAAAAGTTAATAAACGTTGATAACACGATGCTGTTTCACCGTCGTACCTGGCACCATGTATTAATACACACTTGTATGTTCAATTAGATCCTAGTTTGCATTTAGTTCAACAGTACACGATAAAGGCTAACAATCAACTGACTAGCAGCAATGGCTTTACAATCAACTTCAATAAACTACCACATGCTCAGAAACTGTATAACAGCAGTAACATACTGTATAAATCAGATGAAAATAATCCCAAACTTTATTTTAGCAGAGTATGCATGTATGTATTGTTAAAAACATGTAGTAGAACAATCCAAATACAGTAATATTTAAAGGTTTTTGTAAAATAATTTGGCATATAAATGCATATTTTTTGGGGGCACTTGCAAGAGAAACCCTTGTACCTTTATGACTGAAACCAGTTGATCTGTTATTTTCGTGGAAAACTAGTTTCTGTAAAAAACATGTTTTAGTAATGTGTCTCATGACAAGAGATGTGCAGTGAAAATGTGTTGCACAGTTTGAGAAGTGAACCTTAAACCAGGACCACTGTAAGGGGAGGGAAGATTAGGACAATTCCAAGGGCCCAGCTTTAGAGAGGGTACCCCGAGTGGGGCGGGGGGGGGGGGGGGGGGGGTTCTTACAAATGAGAACAATAGAAGCAGTCAGGTCAACAAGAGAACAGCAACGGTATACAAGTGCCATGAACAGTATACAGTGCAATGTAGCAGATGAACAATATCTTACCAATGTTTCAAGAATAAGCTGGATCCTTGATGACTCTACAAGGGGAAAGAAGAAATGGTTTACTGAAAAGTTCTTAAAAAGCAGGATTTCATTTTATACAATTTCTTTAAACCATTGGTTCTCAAACATTTTATACCAAGTACCACTTCAGAAAATATTTGTTATTAAATATTAAGTTCCACCATAATGACCAACATTAAATTTCAGCAGCATAATAGGCCAAACTATTCAGCTACAGCTCTACAGTTAAAAAATTAGGCAGTTTTATTCTAATAAGAATATTTATTGTTGTCAGCCACTTTACCATGGGAAATACAGTTTGAACATTAACACTACACTGTGCTTACATACAGGTAAATGAAAACTTTAAATTTAAAACTTTAAAGTTTCAATTAAAATGTGTTATAACAAAAGTAACATAACTTTACTGTACATTAACTGTACTTAAATGTACAAAAAACTTCCTTAATCAAAGATTAAATTAAAATGCATTATCATTAATATTTAATTTAGTGATTCACCTGCGTAACCACTAGAGAGGGGCCTGACACTGAGAACCACTGCTTTAAACAATCCTGATTCATTTTTAAATTCATTTTCATAAATTATTGAAAACAGGAGTAAGTATTGTGATTAATTATTTTGTATAGTATTTTAAAATGTAACGCCAGTACACCATATTAAGTTAATTGCCTGCGAGCTTCTCCTCGTGTCTGTACGGTAATGTGACAGAGAGTCGCGTGGTTATGATGCAATTGTTAGCCTATTTTTACAAAAATAGATTAGGATCTGTCATTCAGAAGCATGGCTTTTCTTATCACTGCTACGTTGATTACACAGTTGTACTTCTCATTCCAATCAGATGACCCGACGGTAGTTTCTCACATTTCAGCCTGTCTGAGTGACATTTCTAGCTGGATGAATGACCATCCCTTTCAGCTCAACCCCTAAGACGTCAACCATGTTGTCAACCATAGCTCCTTCCAGGACAGCCAGAAACCTAGGAGTGATGGATCATCAGTTCAGCTTCACAGACCATATTGCTACAATGACCCGGTCCTGCAGATTTGCCTTATACAACATTTGGAAGATAAGACCTTCCTTCATGTACTATCAACCCTCTGCAACTGATCCAGAATGCAGCAGCAAGGGTTGTCTTCAATGAGCCAAGAAAAGCTCACGTTACTCCTACCTCATCAGTTAACACTGGCTACTAGTAGCCGCTTGCATCAATTTCACGATACTGATGCTTGCCTACAAGACGACCAGTGTCACGGCACCAACATACCTAAACTCACTAGTTCAATCTTATGTTGCGCTCTGCAAGTGAACGACGGCTTGTGGTGCCATCCCAAATAAGTTCAAAATCACTCTCACGGACCTTTTCCTGGACTGTGCCCATCTGGTGGAATGACCTCCTAATCTCTTTTCGAACAAGTCCTTACTCATTTTCAAAAAACATCTGAAGACTCATCTTTTTCGCCAGCACTTAACCAACTAATACTAGCACTTACCTTACCTTACCTTTTCTTATCCTTCATATTCTTATATATATATATATATATATATATATATATATACATATATATATATATATATATATATATATATATATATATATATAAACCTGTCTATGTGTTCTGTACTAGACTAACTGAGACTTGTCATGGCACTTGTATACTGTTGTCATGATGATCGGATTGCTCTATTGTTCTCATTTGTAAGTTGCTTTGGATAAAACCGTCTGCTAAGTTTGTTCTACTTATGTACATGGGTGTTTTTTTTTTCTTACACGTCATTTCATATTATTCAAGACGAAAGCCGTATTCATGTTTTCTTCATTTATATATTTTTGTGGTGGCTATTATAACCAATGACCACTAGGTTAAGCAAGGCTCAGTCTGGGGATTCATGTGTACATTTTACCAGTTGGAATGTCAAAGGTTTAAACAATGTAATTAAACTTAAAAAGGTCTTATCACATTTAGAACATTTAAATACTCACATTGGTTTTTTGCAAGAGACCCACTTAAAAAAAAACCCAGATCATGCCAGACTTTGTAAGAAATGGATTGGTCAAGTATTTCCACAGCACGACAATACTCCTTTTTCTCTCATTTTCACCACAATTACTCCCATATTGACTACTTTTTCATAGACAAGAAATTGCTGTCTAAAGTAAAGGCCTGTTCTTATGCCAGCATTGTTATATCTGATCATGCTCCACTTTTACTTTCTCTTCAGTTTCAGGATAAGATGTTGGGTTCTCGATGTTGGAAATGTAATTCTTTATTGCTCTCTGATAAGGCTTTCAGTGATACTTTAAAAAATCAATTAGATATATTTTTGGAGATAAACACCATCCCTGAGACCTCACCTTCCATAATTTGGGAATCTTTTAAAGCATATGCTCGGGGTCAAGTCATTTCATACTCAGCTTGTATAAATAGACAAAGAAGGAAGAAGCAAGAAGAATTATCTGTGGAGATAGCTTGGCTTGATTCAGCTTATGCAGCTTCTCCAGATCCTGAAATTTATAAAAAAAGACACAAACTTCAATCTGATTTTAATATATTATCATCCCATCAGGCTGAAAAGTTATTGCTGAAGGCCAAACATGCATTTTTTGAACATGGTGACAAGCCAAGTAAACTTCTTGCACTTCAGTTAAAGGAAAAGTCAGCTCAAAACGTAATATCTAAGATACGGTCCTCCGATGGCCATTTGATCACTGACCCTGTTAGTATTACTAAACAATTTAAAGATTACTACTCTTTGTTATACAAGTCAGAACCCCCCACAGATAGGTCCCTTATGGAAAATTTATTGAATCATTACCCATACTTACAATAACAAACGCAATGAGAAAAGAGCTAGAATTACCTTTTTCCACAGAGGAGATAGTACTAGCAATAGAGAGCATGCAGAATGGCAAGACCCCTGAGCCGGACGGGTTTCCTGTTGAATTTTTTAAGATGTTTTCTCAAACACTTAAAACACCACTCCTAAACATGCTGTTAGATTCACTCAATAACGGTTGCCTGCCTCCAGCCCTCCGTCAGTTTTGTATTTCTTAGATTTTGAAAAAAGACAAAGACCTGCACAAATGTGGCTCGTACAGGCCAATTAGTCTTCCAAATGTAGATGTAAAGATTCTGGCTAAAATGCTCGCAAGGCGTCTTGAATCAGTTTTACCAGCAGTCATACACTGTGACCAAACTGGGTTTATTAAAAAATAGATTACTGTCTCATAACATTAGAAGGGCATTTAACATAACTTTCAAAGTGTATATTTAATATACACTTTCACCTTTGCTTTTTGCATTGGTAATTGAACCATTGGCAATTGCCATTCGTACTGAGAAGGCTATACAGGGAATTAGGAGAACTGGTGCTGTTCATAAAATCTCATTATATGCAGATGATGTGGTGCTCTATATCTCTGATCCGGTTGTTTCTTTACCCGAAGCTCTGAGAATTATAAATTCCTTTAGCCTCTTTTCTGGCTATAAATTGAATGTAAACAAAAGTGAGTTATTTCCAATATATTTTAAAGTTTCTGATGTACCAATGTATACTTCAATGTTTAAAGTAGCTTCACATAGTTTTAAATATTTAGGAGTATCAATTACACGTAAGTGTTTAGATTTATTCAAGGCTAGTTCACTACACTCCTCCAACGAGTTCAGAAAGATTTTAATCATTGGTCGGCTCTTCCCCTTTCATTGGCTGGACGTGTGAGTGTGGTGTATTTTGCCGGTTCTCCAAAGAATCGAACTCAGTCAGGGATTTTTCTCTCAGAAGAAAAGACTTTATTTTGCGCAAAACAAAGTCGAGAGCTCCTCGCAAGAAGATCTCTCGTATCCTATTTGGTTTTTCCTTTTATACATTTATATGGGGCGGTTCCACATAGTCAACAACTTTATCTTTAGTCTACACATTTCATACATCCCTAGAGGAGAGGCCTTCTGCTTGCTTTACGCAGGCCCTCAATGTATATCTGACCCTGTGTTTCTTATCAGTTTGGTACATTCCAGGGCGTAGGCAACATTCTATTAGATTTTAATAGAATAATAACTTAAAGCAAAAAATGGCTAGATTCACATTGATTATCTACTTGATTAATTAAAACCTTACTACTAAAAATCTTCCACATATTCTCCCCTTTGAGACTTAATAAGTCTCACATTTGATTATTCTTATCCAGAGTGCTACTTCATAATCCAGTCATATTAGTTACACTACCTAGTGACTAAATAAGTCACATTGTATTATCCCCAGTGACTAGATTATGAAATTCCACTCTGAGGGATTACTGGACCAAACATCTCTCTCCTTCTTTGACTAGGAGCGAGTAAAAGATCCAGTCTCCCTAACCCCTCTTTTAATAGTAAACATTGTTAAAAGCATGAATGTGCAATTGGTTCAGCACTGGCCGGTGGTTATCACAGTTATGTATAAAAGACATAGAAATACATACATCTCATCACACATTGAATATCAAAAGATTATAAGAGTTGATCTTCAGCTTAGATACCTTATGTATCATAGAGAGCCTTTTCGGTTACCTTCAAAAATCTATTTCCCATCATTTTGACATCTTTGAATTTAATTTGCTTAACTGTGGCTTTGACTTGTGACTTCAATATAGGAAGTGTACATTAAAATAGTAAATCTCCTGTCAATAATGCAATTCCTAAAAACTTTCCCAATTTAGTTATAAACTATGCTCCCCATGCTCCTAACTGTAAATCAAACCAGTCTTACATTTTATTATCTTTTCCAACAGTTTCTTTATCTACCATTCTTAGCCTTTTCAATTTGATCAGTACTTCATTAAATGCTCCTTCTTGAGCAGTATTATTTGGTATATAAATACAGCATTGTCCCCCAAACATAACACATACTTTTCCTTCTTCAACTCACAATTCTTGAGCTTTTCTATTTTGCTCCTTTCATTCTATTTGTTGCATCCAATTGCTCTATTCTCCCTTCTATCCTTCCTACATCCATATTTCCCTTCTCATATCCTTCAAATTCTTCATCTACCATTACTTGACATTCTTTTTCCACTTTTTCTTTTCTATTTGTTGGCTCATATCTGCACCCACGTATTTTGATCTCAGTAGCAGTCCCATCATTCTCTCATTCCATCTTCACCAGGGAGACTCTTTGCGAGTCGTTGCGATGGTCTTTCCCTCGTTGGCAAGGGTGGGTCGTTACTAGCACGCCCTTCATCCCTCACTTCATGCTGTGTGGAGTTGTTGAATCTGGTTGGGGTATTTTAAGGATAGAGATGTGAACTCAGGTGTCACTCTGTAACCATTTTTCTGATTCATGCAAGGCTCTCGAGATCATTTCTGCACCCTCACTGGTTCTCTTTGATGGAGCGAAGCATTCCTTGGTCTTACTGGAACTGCTGTCACCTGTAAATGGAAAACTTAAGAATTTTTTGTTAGTGTTATCAAGCATGCTGATCTTGCTAGTCGTCCTTCTTGGTGTGACCCGTGGAAATGTAATGTGGGTTGAGGGCTGTCCTGGCCCCTTTTTGAGTTTTCAATTTCAATTTACAATTCCAGTGCTGTCTTTACTATTTTTTAATTCATTTCAATTTATTCTCAACAATTTGCTTATTTAGTTATCTCTTTGTTTTGTAAACTGAGTTCCACTAGATTTAATGGATAATTTATCTAAGCCTATGTTGCTCAGTAGCATAGGCCTTTTGATCTGGAAAACACTCAACCCACTGTATTTATTTTAACAGTCAGAAAGACAATATTTCATCCTTTTGACACAATCAGCTCCATCATGATATGCTGAAAAGAAAGTTAAATGTTGGGTATACAGAGCAAGCTTGCTTTGCTCTGCTCTGCCTTCCCATGTTATACGCTGCGCATGTGTGGCACTGTTTTTCTTTCTGCCACAACAAAGACCTAGGTACTGACCAGGAAACTTAACCAAATTCATCCATGGTCATTATTTTTCTGGGCATAAGTTTGCCCTGTGGGCCCACATTCATATTTGTATACAGCTGTTTGGGCAAATTGATTGAATTGCCTCAGTGTCTCGTCAGACACTCTCTTTCATGCCATACAACACCATCATTCATACTTTTTCACACACTTTCACACACTTTCACTCCCCCTTTTTTTTTTTTTTTTTTTTTTTTTTTTTTGCCACAAACTTTTATTTTCTTCTCCTTTTTTCAAAATCTCATAGATGAATTTGTTAAGAATATTAGGCCTAGGCATTGGGCATTTGAGAGAGCCAATTATCATTTCTCAAATGTCATGTGTTTGTCTAATTTAAAGTTTAGTCAAATAATTTTTTGTTATTGCTCATGAGCGACTCTGAGAAGAGGATTGGAGATCTCTGTAAATCTTGGATCCATGGTCATCAACATTTCCATCTTGTTATCCCCAGTGATGACAGTATATGTGATTTCATGATTTTGGATCTTTGGAATAATTTTTTATTCAATATTATTTTATTCAGTTTTACCTTAGAAAATTACCTTTAAACAAAATTGAGTGACCAATATTTCTATTTTTTCAACCATATATATTTTTTCTATTGTTCATCAAGATACCCTTTTTTTCTTTTTTATTTATTTATTTATTCTCTTTTCCCAAAGCGCTCAGCATTGTTGTCAAGTATTCAGTTATGCATTTTCCCCTAGTTGTTTAATGAAACAGCCCTACTATGCCAAATCCAGCTCCATGTTTATCTGATCGGTGAGTCAAGTACTCACTTCTGTCTGTCAGAATATATATATATTTTTTTTCTTTAAAATATAAGATTGGACTGGAACCTATTGAAAAGCAGATTGAGAGAGTTAGTTAAAACACGGAATTTAAAGAAATGCTGTGAGACCAGTGAATAATCAAGATTAAAACATAGTAAATAAGATAATGAAATAAAATAATTAACATTTGAAGCAGTCTCTATAGTGTTCATTGAATATGCAGGACCTGTGCACTGAAGGCATGGAAGTCCTTCTGGTGACATCATCAGCCTGGGCTGTTGTACTGGGTCATCAGTCTGTGATGGCACTCAAAGACTTGATGTTGTGGCGTACGGTCTCTGTTGTTCCTCTGCTTCGCTTCTGGTTGCTTTCTGCCAGAGTTTGGCATTTCATAATGTTCTTTTCACCCTCAGGAAAAGTCTCAAGTGAAAGATTCACCTTTTCCTGCTTAAATTCAGTCTTTCTCCTTTCTGAAGTGTGTTCTTCTCTTTCAGGAGGGTATAGCGTCCATTAGCCCCTCCCTCTTCTTCTCTCTGCTGCTGTGTTTGCTGCTTTGCCACTTCTCCAGTTCATTGCTTTCCTTTGTCAAGGCACTGTTCCAGAAATCATCTGAAAGTTTAACACTCAGAGACTGCATTAATCAAATGTACCTATGTAACTTCTGACCAAATTGTTTCTGAGCAGTCAGCTCTTTTTCAAATTTTATATACTTTTAATCCTCCTCTTTCAGTGGTCCCTTAATAAAAACAAAATCATCTGGTTGAAAACAGCAGTTCTCTTATTCTTTGTTAGTAAAGCAAGTTCTTCATTGCAGAAAAATAGCAAGCATTTTTTCTTCTTTGCAAAATGCAGAAATCAGCTACCTTTATTATCTAAGTATACTGCAATAAAATAAAATAATCCCTTTCATAACAGCATGACATGCGTATGGTAAAATAAAGACTTCAATCATCATTTTTCTTCTATATTTGCATACATGATTCAGAATAATCTGGTATTGGTGAATTAATGTTTCCTAACCAACATAAAATAATTCCTATTATTGTAAATAAAATAATTAAATTTAATTATTTAAGCAACTAGTTCCCTTCCTATTGTAAAATGCCTATGGCTTTTGTATCAAAATGTCTATTAACTTGGTCACCCAATCTTGCTTTCATTCCACATTGCACAAGTTATTTATTTTATTTTTTACATTTAAACAAGCCCAATCTCTGAAACTCTGTAATGGATTAACTTTCATACTGTGTCCCAGGGATAACAAGATATACATTTTAGATGTCTTCACATATTAGATATAAAGTTTTAAGCACGTGCATCTTTTAAATTAATTAATCTATTAATATAAGTTATTAAATAATAAATGCATATCTTATTTTAATTAATTTATTATTATTTCTATATTCCACCATATCTGCCATCTCTATATTTGTCCATTTCTTGGAACATTTGTATTTATTTTTCTCTAAAACAACCTTCATACAGTTAACTTTATTGTTTTAGGGCTCTGCACTTATCCTTTCTGGGTTGCCTCTGTGTTTTCACAGCTGGCTTATTTTCCTCATCCATGTCTAACTGCCCTTCTAACTCTAGTTCTCCTGTTACCTCCATGCTAAAGGCAGATAAGGAGGGGGCTCTGCATATATCTTTTCTTTTCTCATGTTATCTTTCTCTGCCTCCTTCAGGACTTTCCTAGCCTGTTTTATACTCTTCAACATATCTTCACCTTCTTTTTTAAACAGCGCAAGTACTTCTTTCTCTTTTTCCCTTTTTGTTTCTCTTTTTTCTTTTTTCATATTGATGCTTTTAATTTTATAGTTTTTTATCAGAGTTTCCATTTCCTCACACAATGCTACATCAAATGTCCCTTCCTTTGGCCATTTTGTCGTCATATTTTTGGTTCTCTTCTGCCATTTTTTTGAGATTTTGTTTATTTGCTCTTTACACAGTGGATTTTTTAATCCAATGATTTCCACTGGTGTGGCTGTCATATCTTTATTTATATTATTACCACCAAAAATCAACTTTTTAGTTTTATATAGTAACTTGGTTACAATCTCTTCTTTTCCTCTCACTGAATTTAACTATTTTTTAACCATTTCCCCCTACTTTTTATTCTTTATTATGTATCATACCTTTTTGAATTTAGTTTTTTATTGTCTCATGCGTTTACACTTTTTTAATTTTTATTATTATTTAACTGTCTATTTTATTTACTCTATTATCACTTTTTAGATAACTATTTCTAACAATAATTCTTATTTTTATTTTTACTTCTCTTTCCTTTTTTGTCCACCCATGTATTAAAACTTTAATGTGGAAACTTCCTCCCTTGCTCTCACTCCCACTGCACTGGGCTCAGAAATTTTTCCCCCTTTCACACAGACATCCAAAATGCAAAAATCCATTATAGATCTCGGTTCAAACTTTATTGATACTATTTTCCTCAACTCATTCACACTTTCTGCACTCTTTATTGAGCCAGAGTGCTTATTCTCGCATACTTTTCCCCTTTATCTAAGGGATAATCAGTCATTAATTATCCTTTTATTATCAAGGCTTGTCATACATTAATCCCTCTCAAGTGGATATCCGTTGCGTCCAACTCCACCCAGCCACCCTGAAGTGACAGTCCAAGAATGGTGCGCAACTTTTACCCACCCAACACAGAATTTATTTGTTCACACATTCATTTCGTCCGGACACAAATACATCCACACAACAAAACACAGCTCACCTAGAGCTCCTTAAGGGCCCACCTATTTCTGTCCTTCGAGAATTTCACTTATACATTCTCAAAGCGGTATCCGTGGGACTTTTCCTCGCGATTCCTTAACTAATCTGCTTATCCGTTTATCACTGCCCTTTCCTAGGTCACAGCTATCCAATAAACACAGACCCACAGCATGCAATGTCTTTCTGCCTACACCATTTTTGTTTTAAATCAAGGTTACCTTCCAAGGCTTTCCTATTAATAACCCAAATATGTGCATGCAGTTATTTCTTCTGGAGTAAAACCCCTTTTTCAATTTAGATATCCTATTATTTTTCTAAATTTGGAAGAGCAGATTTTAAGTGTCCTTACCACTCAGAACTGACCAGTCAACAACACACACTAATTATATAAGCAAAAATGCTTACCTTATTCTATGGTGGCCACCACTATGTGTGTGTGTTGCTCATCAGTCAGCTCAAAAGCAGTCGTCCACTCTGCTCCTTTCCAGTCCCATCTGGGGTGCCAAATATGTGGTGTATTTTGCCGGTTCTCCAAAGAATCGAACTCAGTCAGGGATTTTTCTCTCAGAAGAAAAGACTTTATTTTGCGCAAAACAAAGTCGAGAGCTCCTCGCAAGAAGATCTCTCGTATCCTATTTGGTTTTTCCTTTTATACATTTATATGGGGCGGTTCCACATAGTCAACAACTTTATCTTTAGTCTACACATTTCATACATCCCTAGAGGAGAGGCCTTCTGCTTGCTTTACGCAGGCCCTCAATGTATATCTGACCCTGTGTTTCTTATCAGTTTGGTACATTCCAGGGCGTAGGCAACATTCTATTAGATTTTAATAGAATAATAACTTAAAGCAAAAAATGGCTAGATTCACATTGATTATCTACTTGATTAATTAAAACCTTACTACTAAAAATCTTCCACATGAGTTCAGTGAAAATGGACGTTTTACTTAGATTTCTGTATTTATTTCAGTGTGTCCCAATTTTTATACCCAAATCTTTCTTTAAGACTCTAAATCAAAATATCTCATATTTTATTTGGAAAAAAGGACCAGCCAGAATTCCTAGAGAAATACTTCAGAAACCAAAGCTTGAAGGCGGGCTTGTCCTTCTTAATTTCCTGTTTTACTACTGGGCAGCAAATAAATAAAAGAGGTGTGTTGTCTACGCTATACAAGCTAATTTCCTCCATTTCCACTTCCTCTCTCTCTTTTAGTAAACAATAATGGGAGTCGGATCTTTGTCTTACATTTGATGATGAGACTTGGAACCAGATTCTGTCCTGTGCTCATACCTCCTCTATTTGTGCACGTCATAGTCTTATCCAGTTAAAATTTATTCATTGAATTTACTGGACAAAAGTGAGATTGGCAAAAATCAAGCCTGGTATTGATTCTCTCTGTGACCATTGCCATCAGGCCCCGGGCAGACTTAAAGCTGCAGTAGGTAACTTTTGTGAAAATATATTTTTTACATATTTATTAAACCTGTCATTATGTCCTGACAGTAAAATATGAGACATATGAATGAAAGAAAATATGAAAAATCAAGCTCCTCTGGCTCCTCCCAGTGGTCCTATTGCCATTTGCAGAAATTCATCCGCTCCCGGTAAGAAACAACCAATCAGAGCTGCGGTCCGTAACTGTGTTTGTGTTCAAAATGTAGAAAAAATAATATAATAAGCGAGTACACCATGAATCCATTTTCCAAACCGTGTTTTTAGCTTGTCCTGAATCACTAGGGTGCACCTATAATAAATGTTTATATTCAGACTATTTTAGATTGCTTCGGAGGTACCGCGGCGGAGTAACCCAGAACCTTTGTGATTCTTCATAGATATAAACAGAGAGAAGTAGTTCCGGCTACGATGTTCTTCCGCAAGACGCAAGCAGTTCTGTTTATTAACCGCTAGAGCGTCAAAAGTTACCTACCGCAGCTTTAATGCATATGTTTTGGACATGTCCATCATTAAATTATTTTTGGCTATCGATCTTTAATTGTTTTTCTTTAGTGACAAAGAAACAGATTGAGCCTTGCCCGTTGGTAGCACATTTTGTACTTTCGTCAGAAGTCATTATTAGCCAGACGGAGCATTCTCCTGCTGAGGAAACAAAAACTCCCTCCATCTTTCGATGACTGGTTGAGAGATGTCATGAGTTTCATTCATTTGGAAAAAAATTGTTATACGTTAAAGGGTAACACTGGTATGTTTTCTGAGATCTGGAATCCCTTTATTATTTATTTTTCTGAATATAACTGTACTTCTAGAATGCCAAATTAAGGATTAAGATGTTATTATTTTTTGTGATAATGCTTGACATTCTTTGTATTACAGTAGGTATTGTGTTTTTTATGTTCTATTTGGTTTAGCTACATTTTAATTTATTTTATTATTATAATTTTTATCTTAATTTATTATTGTTATTTACTTTTTTTTCTTCTAGGGGGTGGGAAGGGGTATAAAAAAGTATATGCATTTTTTCAGGATTCTCCTATATCTTTATCTGGTTATTGTAAAAGTTCAATTAATAGAATAATAAAAAATAAAAAAAAACTGCCTGCTAAATGATTAAATGTTAATGTAAATGTAGATGTGCTGGGATGGTTGGACGGAGAAAAGCCAGGGGTTGACATGGGAAGTACTGGGCTGGTCATCGCAATGGAAGGAGAGATTGTGGCTTCTGGGTCTTTCATTTGCTCCAGTTTTTCGCCCATTTCTTGTCTCTCCTCTTAAAACATGCCATTCCGACTTTTCTAGGATGTGTTTAGTAAACGAGAAATACTATTTTACTTATACATGTTCAAAATAGTATTTCAAATAACTTGGACTACATTGCTCACCTCTGCGAAAATGCACTGTAAAATTATTTTACGCTTTCCAAAGAAGAAGATACACTGGATTGCTTGCTAAAGCGATTTTGTTATACTAGTTTTAAGCCGCTTTTCCATCTAAAAGTAAGCAGATTCAATATTTGGAGAAGTTGTGGCCTTTTGAAGGTAGGCACTCAAAAAAGCTCAAAAAGCAGAACATAGCCTTTAAAGATTGTGCAGTTCTCACTGCTGCGAGTGACAATGGGGCTCATTTACATCTAATTTAGATAAGCCATACCCCCTGCATAGCAACAGCATTTGTAAAACTGCATTTTTCCATCTCAAAAATATATCTAAATTACGGCCTATGCTCTCAATGTCAAATGCAGAAATGTTAATCCATGCATTTTTGACTTCAAGGTTAGACTATTGTAATGCTTTATTGGGTGGTTGTTCTGCACGCTTGGTAAACAAACTACAGCTAGTCCAATGCAGCAGCAAGAGTTCTTACTAGAACCAGGAAGTATGACCATATTAGCCCGGTCCTGTCCACACTGCACTGGCTCCCTATCAAACATCGTATAGATTTTAAAATATTGCTTATTACTTATAAAGCCCTGAATGGTTTAGCACCTCAGTATTTGAATGAGCTCCTTTTCCTATTTGGCGCCTAAACTCTTGAATAACCTACCTAATATTGTTCGGGAGGCAGACACACTCTTGCAGTTTAAATCTAGATTAAAGACCCATCTCTTTAACCTGGCATACACATAACATAACATTCTATCATTAGAAGAATGGCATCTACGCTAATATTTGTCTGTTTCTCTCTTGTTCCGAGGTCACCGTGGCCACGAGATCCAGTCTGTGTCCAGATCAGAGGGTCACTGCAGTCACCCGGATCCAGTACGTATCCAGACCAGATGGTGGATCAGCACCTAGAAAGGACCTCTACTGCCCTGAAAGACAGTGGAGACCAGGACAACTAGAGCCCCAGATACAGATCCCCTGTAAAGACCTTGTCTCAGAGGAGCACCAGGACAAGACCACAGGAAACAGATGATTCTTCTGCACAATCTGACTTTGCTGCAGCCTGGAATTGAACTACTGGTTTTCGTCTGGTCAGAGGAGAACTGACCCCACAACTGAGCCTGGTTTCTCCCAAGGTTTTTTTCTCCATTCTGTCACCGATGGAGTTTCGGTTCCTTGCCGCTGTCGCCTCTGGCTTGCTTAGTTGGGGTCACTTCATCTACAGTGTTATCATTGACTTGATTGCAAATAAAAACAGACACTATTTCAACTGAACAGAGATGACATAACTGAATTCAATGATGAACTGCCTTTAACTATCATTTTGCATTATTGAGACACTATTTTCCAAATGAATGTTGTTCAGTGCTTTGACGCAATGTATTTTGTTTAAAGCACTATATAAATAAAGGTGATAGCAACGACAGACACAACGGGAAAAATCGGACCGCATACTATTAATAATAAAGGAGAATGGGCATTGTAAATGTCAGTAATTTATCTTTTTTGACTTTTATAAAAATGATTTAGAGGCTGAAATATGTGAGTTTTATCTTTTTATAAAAAATCTTTAATCTTTCAAATGTGGCCATCATTTTTAATGTTATTATTTTAATGTTTATGTAAACAAAAAGTACATATTGATGCTAATTTTATTTGTTATTTGCTGGTTTTCTACATAAAACTTGGTGAATTGATTTCATTGTGTAGCATTAGGACTTTTTTTTAACCTGTTAACTGTCACCCTGTCCCCTCTGTGGGACGCCTATATTTACTTCACTATATTACAATTAAATCTAATCTAATCTTGACAAACTATATATTGTTGGAAAGGTCTAAGAATCCCAAATATATATTTTTCCAATATTTTTTGTTAAACGTTACGTAGGAAAAGTTATCATCCAACTCGTCTGACGCCAGTCCAATACATTCTTCGTCGTCATCATCTTCGCTCAGTTGTAGATTAGGGATATTACAGTCTTATTATGCCACTTTCATCGTCGCTCAGATCGTCATCAGAATCAGTGAGCGCTTGTTTATAAGCATCCGGCTTGTCGAAGAAGTACTTCAAAACATTTTCGGTGTAACGGCCACGGTTCAGCTCGTCTACGTTCATCTTTGCGGTGTACATCTTCACTGAATTTTGATATCAGCTACAGCCGGCCAGAGCGCTGCATACTAAAGCCCCTTTCACACTGCACGTCGGACCCGCAATATTCCCGTAACATTGCCTGGTCGCCTTCTGTGTGAAAGCAACCACGTCCCGGAATTGATTACCTAATCGAACCCGGGTCGGGGACATAGTAACATTGCGGTAATCGATCCGGAACGAGCACTGTGTGAACAAAAGCCAGATCTAATTCCGTATCGAAATGATGACGCGCGTTATCGCGCGACTTTTTTACCGGCTGTTTTGAAGGAAGATCAACATTCGCAACGAAAACATATGTGCAAACTGTAATGAAGCAGAGATCAGTTAGTTCCTCACTTTCCGCGCTGACGCAGAGATTGTTTGCTTGCATCAGTTAAAGTATAACGTGCCAAGCGTTGTCGACTCGTACATTACACGTCACGCGCTGATGTCACGTGTCGTTACGGGATCTTCAAGGGTTGTGTGTGAAAGCACGCACATATACCGGGTCATCACTGGCAGTGTGGAAGTGCCAAATCTAGCGACCAGGGAACAATTACAGGAACACTTTACCCCTGTATTTGCCGGAATGGCAGTGTGAAAGGGGCTTAAGTAGCCACGCTTCCCTCGGAGGGCGGGGAAAATAACAAAAGAAACAAGATCCGGCTTATCCAGTATGGAAATACAGACAGACATGAAACGCCCCTACTGCGTGCTAGAATCTCCGACAAACAACCTGATTTCAACCTCAAAATGTACACTTTTAAATATACCAATACTGCTATCTCAAACACGGAGAGGCTTCTTTGTGATATCAACTAACAGATTCTGCAAAATAAAAACGAAAATCACCAATTTTGAAAAAAAAAAAAAACGCTTCTTTCTCATTTTGCTCGAAAGTTGTGCTGCCGACTTGTGTCACTGGTATCCGTGACGGGTCACATTTACAAAAACATTAGTTTAGTGCCGCTGTTTGTGGAGAAGGAAGTAGAAAAGTATTTCCAACATTTTGAGTGTGTTGCAGAGTCTTTGAAATGGCCAAATGAATAACGGACCTTGCTGATGCAATGTGTTTTAGTAGGAAGAGCCCAGGAAGTTTATTCAGTGTTGACTATGCGCTGACTATGAATAAAATGGTGATTTTGAAATTGTTAAGTCTGCTATTTTGCAGGCTTATGAACTGGCACCTGAAGCATACCACCAGAGATTTAGAAGTCATTTTAGGGCTGAAAACGGTACATATCTTGAGTTTGCTAGAGAGAAAGAAAATTTGGGTAGCACTTTATTTTACAGTCCTGTTCCCCATGTACATACTATGTACTTATTATAGTAATTACAATAACTATGTAATAACTAGTGTTACAACCCCTTGGCTCAAGGGGCAGCTACATGAATGGGGAGGGCAAACATATAATCAAATTTGAAACTTTTAATATTTAATCAATAAAAACAGACATAACTATAATTAAGGTAAAGAAAAAAGAATTATACAAACACAAGAACAACAACATCAAGCCCTGGACTGGAGAGAGTGAAAAGTCAGCATGTCCACCCAGCAGCGAGACCAGCAGAGACCAAGCCCAATTGTCCCTCTCGATGGGGAGAAAACCAGCATCTTATCAGCCGCATGGTTAATCAACCAATTCTCCACACCTGTGACACAGCAATTAACCTGGAGACCCAAAAAGTGTTACCCAGAGACACCTACTGGACAAAATAATAAAGTACACCAGCCCCTGGGAACATCACACTAGGTACTAACCCTGAACCTACCCCTAAACCTAACCCTACCCCATTTAGTTACCTTGTATTACCATAACTGTCTTAGGTAAATACACTGTAAGTACACTATAAGTACATGTAAGTAGACATACTGTAAAATAAAGTGCAACCAAAATTTGTTTGACCACTGGTGTACCTCGGTAAAAGTAACCACCAAGGAACAGCTTAGAGAACTGATTCTTTTAGAGTAGTTCAAAAAATGTGTTCCAAATGCTGTTGCTATGGATCTAAATGAGCATATAGTGAGTAAAATGTCAGATGCTGCTCTTATGGCAGATGAATTTGTCCTTACTCATCAAATTTGCTCACTTCAATGATTCGAGCAGATATAAGTTGAGCATTCCGATTAAACCTAAAAAGATTGTTTCACGATAGAATACGTAGTAAAATTTTGCTGTTAATATTTCAGTTACACGTATGAAAGGTGAGATGGTTTGTTTCTATTGTAAGACGTCAGGATATAAAATTTCAGACTGTATTGCTCTCAAAAATAAAGAGAAAGGTGATAAACCTGTCGCTTTAATTTCTACATTGAATGTGAATCATACTCCTGCTCGATTTTAATAAACCGATTGAATGGGTAGATATTACTGAGATGGAGAGTGTTAAAAATGGTGTTGACTTTGCCAACTCATCACTGAAGGGGCCGTGGCTTTGCCTAACTCAAATAAGACTGCCTGTACGCATCCTACGAGAAACTGGGGCGGGGCAATCCTTTTTGTTGGAAGGACTTTTGCCCTTTTCTGAACATTCTGATACACGAAAACATGTACTGGTAAGAGGACTTGAGATGGGATTCATGGAAGTTCCTCTACAACGCATTCATCTTGATTCTAAACTCATGTCAGGTGAGGAGTTAGTTGGAGTTTGTGCTATGCTTCCCATCTCAGTTGTCACTTTCATACTTTGCAATGATTAAGGCAGGGGAAATTTTGGGGAAAAGTCAAATTCTGGTGTTCCACCTACAGTGGTTTCTGCTCTTGAGACATTGGATGGATCTTCTCAATGTTCAAATTTATACCCTGCATGTGCAATAACTCGAGCAATGGCTAAGAAAAGAATGCCAGATGAAACTGAAAACATTCTTTGTGACACCTTTTATTGTTTCTGAAAATTCCTTTCAGACAGAAGTAAGTACTGTGTGTACGGATGTGGAAGATGTGATCCCTGTGCATGCATCACATGCTGTTGATGACCATAAGACTGATAAGCCTGATTCCGTGTCAGAATGTCCATGTATCTGTGATGACCCTGTGAACATATCTGGTTCTTTATCTCCGCTCTGTAGTGTGACTCGAGATGATCTTATCAAAGCACAGCAGGCAGATGATACTCTTCAAGAATTGTTCTCCTTAGCTCGTGAAGGAGAAAACAAGACGTAATCTCCCTTCTATTTTCTTCAAGATGGATTGCTTTATAGACAACAACCTACAAGCTTTGACTTTTCACTCGATCCTAGGATCCAAATTGTGGTTCCACTTAAGTCCCGTCAAGACCTCCTACAACTATCACATCAGGGCATGGCTGGTCATATGGGGGTACGAAAGAACTATGATAGAGTCCTAAGGAAATTTTATTAGCCTAGGTGTAAGCGAGATGTGATTAACTATATATGATCCTGCAATACTTGTCAAATGACAGGAAAGCCTAATCAAAAGGATCCATTAGCTCCTTTACAGCCTATTGTTGCTGTTACAACCCCTTTTGCACATTTGACTACATTTGGCTGGACATGCATATTTACTCACTGTAATGTGTTAGAATACGTTACATGTTACCAAGTCTCAGGGAAAGATGCAGAGGTTATTTGATCGCAAAGTAAAGTCCAGACGTTTTCAAACCGGTGATCAAGTACTCATGTTGTTACCTGTTTTGACTACTCCTTTCCAGGCTAGGTTTGCTGGACCTTATAGGATTGTGAAGTGTTTCCTGAACAATTATTTGTTAAATACACCCGATCATTGAAAGAAAATACAGGTGTGTCATGTTAATTTACTAAAATCTTATGTGACTCCTGTTCCTTCTCTGTCTGTTGATGTTGTGACAGCTACTGAAACTGCAGATCCAAGTTTTTCAGAAACATCTGTAGAGATGGATGACAATCTAGCAGAGATGAAAGGTCCTTCTTGAGGAGAAGTAGAAGGACGGTTGAATAATTCTGAAGTTCTTGTTAACTTGGTTCACCATTTGTCTCACCTGTCTCAGTCAGAGAAGGCTGATATAATTGAGCTGGTAAGCTTGTTTCACTCTGTCTTTTCTGATGTTCCTACTCGAACTTCTGTCGTTGAGCATGATATTGATGTTGATACTGAACAGCCACTGAAACAACATTCATATCATGTCAACCCTATGAAATAGGAAGTTACTTCAGAGAGAAGTTGATTATTTACTTGATCATAACTTTCTTGGAGCTCCCCATTTATTTTAATAAGTAACCCTTATACGAATACGTATAGTTTTTGCATCGATTACAAGAAGCTCAATTCTCTGACAAAACCTGAATGTTACCTTCTACCAAGAATCGATGACTGTGTGGACCCTGTTGGCTCTGCACAATTCGTTAGCAAATTTGACCTCTTGAAAGGTTATTGGCAAGCGCCTTTGACATCTCGTGCTATAAAACTATCTGCTTTTGTTACACCAGATAGGTTCCTTCAGTACACTGTTATGCCTTTTGGGGTCCAAAATGCTCCTGCTACATTCCAGCGGTTGATAAATCATGTGCTGTCTGGGATGATAGGTTGCAAGGCTTACCTGGATGATGTTGTTCTGTATAGTTCTTCTTGTTCTGAACATCTTGATCAAATTAGAGAGCTCTTTGTCTAGCCAAAGGCAATTTAACTTTCAACCTTGCCAAGTGCAACTTTGGAAAGGCCACTGTGACATACTTAGGAAAGGTGGTTGGCAGGGTGTTGTGTGAAGCTGATTCATGCTAAAGTAATTGCAATCTGTAGTTTTCCCAAACCGGATACCCATCGGGAGTTACGACGATTTCTTGGGATGGTGGGTTACTACAGAGGGTTTTGTCATAATTTTGCAAGTGAAGTTGCCCCTCTAACCAATTTGTTAAGCCCTAAGAAACCCTTTTAGTGGTCAGATCAATGTCAGTGTTTCTTTGAGAATGCCAAATCTTTATTGGCAAATGCTCCGCTGTTGGCTTCTCCTAATTTTGAGAAGCATTTTCTATTCTTCCATTTGATGCCAGTGCTTATGGTGCTGGCACTGTTCTCTTACAAGAAGATTGTAATGAAATTGAACATCCAGTCAGTTATTTTTCTAAAAAAATCAATCATCACCAGCAAGTTTATTCTATGGTGGAAAAATAAGCATTAGCCCTTATTTTTAGCCATTCAACATTTCGAGGTCTATTTGAAGTCTGTATGTGGTCCTAATACAGCATACACTGAGCATTATCCGTTGACTTTCTGAGATCAAATGCACGGTAAGAATCAGAGAATAATGAGATGGAGCCTTTTTCTTCAACCTTTCCATTTACAGATTAAACAAATAGGTGGCAAGTATAACAGAATTGCTGATGCTCTCTCGCGTATGTAAGCTATCCCAGTAGTGTCTGGTATCTCTTCTCTCTCTATCTTCTTTCTCCTTTATTTCTTTCTGATGTCCTAGGGCCCAGGATTTCAGGAGAAAAATGGAGTGAGATTTATGGAGAAGAGTATTAAAGTTATTGTCCATTCACATTTAAATGATTGTTTTGCATCCATACTTTTTTTATTTATTTTTTTTGGTTCTTTAGAGAACTTCCTTTTGGATGAACCTGAGTCACCTGATGCTATTGGTCCAGTTCGTGAGAGCTCCTGATTGGTTTTCCTTATGCTAACTGATAATTAGCTAGAGTATATAGAGTATATAAGAGTGCTGTGCCTTATTAGGGACAGGCACTCTATGGGGAAACTCTCAAATTTGGGTTTTCTTACACATGCGGCATCAAGATTTTGTTTTCCCTTACCCTTAGACTTATAATTATTGGTTGATTATGTTTAATTCAATAAAACCTGTTTTTGATTCAAACGTTTCTGCTTGATCCCTCTTTTGTGTTGCGGCTTGATACGAGCTGGTCGTAACACGTTCCTGAATTACTAACACCTTTCTTGTTCCCTATGCATGTACATAGAGATTAGAAATGCTTAAACTACATTTGTTGTTTGCTTTACAATATTGTTATTTGTTATTTGTTTTGTTTTTCTACTTTACTAGTGCTTTTTTAATATACCTCAAACTCTCCCCAAACTCTTATTTCCTTGACTTGTATAACATATATTATGGGATTCAATCCCGGTGGCACAACACTTAAATATATACTTGCAATTCTTCCCATCAAGAAAAAAAAAAGAAAAAAAACCTGGCTGTGTGTTCTGTACTAGACTAACTGAGACTTGTCATGGCACTTGTAAAATGTTGTTGTTGCTTTCTTGATGATCTGATTGCTTCTGTTGTTCTCATTTGTAAGTTACTTTGGATAAAAGTATCTGCTAAATGATTAAATGTAAATGTAGATGTGCTGGGATGGTTGGCCGGAGAAAAGCCAGGGGTTGACATGGGAGGCACTGGGCTGGTTGTCGCATTGGAAGGAGAGATTGTGGCTTCTGGATCTTTCAATTGCTCCAGTTTTTTTGCCCATTTCTTGTCTCTTCTCTTAAAACATGCCATTCCGATAGTCAGCTTTTCTAGGATGTGTTTAGTAAACGAGAAATACTACATTACTTATACATGTTAAAATAGTATTTGAAATAACTTAGACTACATTGCTCACCTCTGCGAAAATGCATTTATCATCTTAAATTTATTGCTAAGCTTAACCTTTTCTTAGTTTTAATGACTTGGAGACCGTTGTTCATGCATTTATTTCTTCGTGACTAGACTACTGTAACTCCCTCTATGTAGGGATCAGCCACCGACAACTGTCACGTCTGCAGCTTGTACAGAATGCTGCAGCTAGACTTCTGACGGGCACCAAAAAAAGAGAGCACATCACTCCGGTGCTGCGTTCTCTTCACAGGTTACCAGTCACGTTTAGGATTGATTTCAAGATTTTACTGGTTGTTTTTAAAGCTTTACATAATTTGTCTCCAAACTATATTTCCAATCTTATAGAGCCCTACATTTCAGTTAGGTATTTAAGATCGTCAAATCAACTGTTGCTAGTTTTTCCTCAGTCCAAAAAGAAGTCAAAAGGGGATCGTGCTTTCTCAGTGACAGGCCCAAAACTGTGGAACAATCTCCCTCTTTATATTTGACAAGCTCCATCGGTGGAAGGTCTCAGCTGAAGACTTATCTGTTTAGCTTGGCTTTTTAACTATTTCTTGTTTTATTCTGTTTTTATTTTACACTGTGAAGCTTTTTGGGCAACAAAGTTGTGTATAAATGTGCTATACAAATAAAATGAAGTTGAAGTTCAGTCCACTCCTTGTGAAGCTCTCCGAAGTTCTTGAATCGTCTTTTCCTGACAATCTTCCCAAGCCTGTGGTCATCTAATTTAATTAATTTGTCTGACTGAAAGACTTGTAGGGTTAAACTTTTAATTCCTCGTTTAAATTCCTGTTCAGAAGTTACAATTATAATTATTACACATACACTGTTTCACAGTTCCATTACTTTTATCGCAAAGATGTGAGCTGATATACCATATACCAATTATGTTTTAGGTTATTCACACAAATTATGTTTCACAATGTAAGAGAAATGTAGATTGTCATATATTTCCCATTTAAAATGCAACGTTGCTGCTTATGTCATTACTGTGATTATATCATAAATTAATACATTCTTTAGCAGTATGGTGTAGAAGCTGAACTAAAGAATTGCATGTTACTGAATTACACCTTTCTTGTTCCCAATGTACGTAGCAGAGATAGAAAAGCTTAAACTACATTTGTTGTTTGCTTTACAGTACTGTTATTTGTTGATTTTCTACTTTACTAGTGCTTTTTAAATATACCTCAAACTCTTCATTGAGATATTGCAAATAACAACTTAGCTGTAAATATGTGTTTAATAAAATGTATACAGTCTAAGTAGCCTTGGATTAGTTTCTACTTGCTAATGAAGCTTTTTGCCCTATATGAATAATATTCGCTATATTATTATATTGAACTATATTGGACATTCTCTCAGTGGAATTAATTTTACACAAGCAGATAAACATAAGCAATGCTCAAATGTTAACATAAATATTTTTTTTACCATCAGAAGTCACCAATTGCAACAAAAATCTCTTTGTTCGTTAATATGAAATCAAAAATCACATAGAATTAACTTAAAAACTTGAACAAATTCTGTCTAATTTCCTTGACTTGTAAACCATATATTATGGGATTCAATCCTGGTGGCACCACACTGAAAACTATACTTGCTATTCTTCTATTGTCAGAGTATTCAGAAAAACGGTGGAGAAAAATTGCAACAAATCCAGAGACTAACATAACTGAGTAAAGTGTCAAGTGAGTGCAGCATGTTTTTATGGCTTTTTTGTTTGTTGCTTTGTTCTTGCTGGTTAAGCATACAATTGCAATTCTGAGATAAGTTAGTACTACACTTCCCATTGAAGAGACTAATAAAACAACAGTAAAAGTTAATCCATATACATTATTTATCACTGTATTTTCACAAGAAAGTTTAAATAGTGAAGCATTATCGCAAACGTGGTTTTGAATCACAGATCTGCAGTGAGACAGGCGCACACTGAGGGTGATCAAAATTCCCACCATCACTAATGCAGTACCCCAAGCTCCAGCTGACAATTTAACCACCAAATTATTGCTCATTACAGCAGTGTAACGCAGTGGATTGCATATGGCCACATATCTGTCGAAGGCCATAATCATTAGAATAGTGTGACATGCTGTCCCATTCATATGTATAAAAAAAGCTTGAAAAACACACTCCACATATGTGATGTAACGTTCAGATGGGTTTGTTACAAGATCCCTCAACAAACGAGGCACAATAACAGTTGTTCCTATAACATCTTTGAGTGGCAAGTTGCAGTAAATAATGTACATGGGCTGGTGTAAGCCTTTTTCTGCGGAGATCTGAATCAAAATCCAAAGGTTAGATACCATTATAAATATGTAAGCCATCAAAAGGATGACAAATGCGAAATAGCTGGATTGAGTTGTAATATTCAGTCCTTCCACTAAGAGTATGCTGTATCTGAATGTCTGGTTGTCCATCTGTGACCAAAACAAAAGCTAGAGAAACATAGAGTGACAACAGGAATATTTTTATTATTATTATTATTTTTTATTTTTTTAAGAATGCTGTCTTCAACTAGTTGTCAGTTCTTTGGCAATGCTAATACTTTTCTCATCCATACTAACTTAAAGTATAGTAATAAATAGTAATATGCAGGTTTATAATACAAATTTAGTTTAGAAATATTCTTAGCTTACCAAAGTAGATGACTAGAAGATATTTATAGATGCAGCAGCTGTTGCAACCTCTTTCCGTGCTATCCGTGCTATCATCAGGTTCAAGAGCACATCATGCTTGATTCTGTGTTTATATGTCTTGGCCGTTTGATGTGTGATTTGACATCATACCCCAAGAGTGAAAATGTATGCACAACTCTTTCTGCTGTGATTGGTGGGTTTGGTTGGTTACATTGGTTACACTAGTATGGTAAACTACTTCGATGAATATGGCTGGTGTTGCTAATTAAAAAGAACCCACCTATATTTTTCCTCCCCAAATAATGGCAAAAATGTATGTAATATTTCTAATTAATGTTTGAAAATATTATTTATAATGCTTAGGGTTGTGAGACAGTACGTGTCAATGGAGAGAGGGTACCACATGGAGAACAGAAGTCCATAACTGTGACATTACTCCCCCCTCCCAGAAGGCCTCCATGGCGAAGTAGTAAGCTTGGATGACCATACCGGATCTAGAGAATCGGGCGGCCATGGCAGATCTGGAGACTCGGGGGCCCACTGCGGATCTGATAGACTCTGGGGCCCATGGCAGTCTCGTGGCTGGATCCCTACTGCAAACCCTTAAACTCAGGGCCTGAAGCAGACACAGGAGCGAGCTCTGGGGCTGGAGCCAACACTGGAGCGAGCTCTTGGGCTGGAGCTGACACTGGAGCTAACTAAGGTTAGGGGCCCTCCCTGTGCTTGATGGTATATCAGGAGCCCTCTCTGGGTTTAACCCAGGAACAGGAGCCTCTTCTGGGCTTAACAGGAGATTGGGAGCCCATCATGGGCTTAACTTGGGATCAGGAGCCCATCCTAGGCTTAATTGGGGACTGGGGGCCTCTTCAGGGCTTAACTCAGAAACAGGAGCCTCTTCTGGACATAAAAGGAGACCGGGAACCTCTTCTGGGCATAACAGGAGATCCGGAGCCCATCCTGGGTTTTAACTGGGGATCAGGAGCCCATCCTGGGCTTAATTTGGGAACAGGAGCCTCTTCTGGACTTAACAGGAGATCGGGAGCCCATCCTAGGCTTAATTTGACAACAGGAACCCACTGTGGGCTTAACTCGGGGTGCTCAGGAGAAGAAGAAGGGTTGGATGGAACCAGCAGAAGCAAAGGACACTTGGGAGATGAAGGAGGTTCAGCGTAGTGCCCTAGAGTGGAATCTGGGGAGAGGATGGGTGCTGAGAAACCTGGGGGTAATGCCATTTCCATGAACCTGTGGGCTGGCAATGGAGGGAGCTCTGGAGGAGAGGATGGTTTAATATATATATGGCTTGCCATATGAGTGGGGAGTAGGGATCGTGGACAGTGGCCCTGGCATAGCTGAATGATGAGGCCTTGACCTCGCCACAGGCTGTCACGTGATGAATAAACAACTCGAAAAACCTGAAGACTCGATAGATTAACTAATTAATTCTCTTTCCGGCTCAAGACTGCATTGGTTACGCTTCTGGGTCTGTCACATGATGAACGAACAACTTGAAAAGCACTTACTCTTTGCAACGCTTTGTAAAACTTCTCTTGATCACTATGTGGCTGGAGTTTTGTTTGTCTCTCGTCAGCACTGATAATTTCTTGTGGGCGTCTCCGTTAATTGTTCAACAGCCACAGCTGCCACTCATCATCTGCTCCCTATTTATTGCCTTGTCTTTCATCTTGTGTTTGTCAGATTGTTGTTTGAATCTCCCTGTTACATGCCTGTTCTTCTCCATGCTGGATCCTAAAGCCTCTGCAACCCCATCCACTTCTCTCAACATTGGATCGCTCATCTCAGTTCCTGTGTCACGCTCTCCTGCTGCCTCATCTAACCACTACTTCCTGGACACCTGGACTTCATCTCTCTCCATCCCATTGTCCCTGCTGATTACTACTGTTTAATTATGTATCTTTTCATTGAACTATTATTCACTTGCAGTTGCTTCCTCGACCATCTTACCGTTACACTCCTGAAGCGGCCAACAATTCTCTGTTACCAATGTCATAGTTACGTTCTGCGGGTGATAAACAATGGGGAAAAAACATGCAAGGGTGCATTTTATTGTCTGAGGAAGCACGTTGGGAAAGTACTGCACCTAACCCCACCTCTGATGTGTCGACCTCCACTACGAACTGACATGTGGGATCAGGGGCGACTAAGATGGGAGCCGAAACGAAGCGACTTTTGAGATTGGCGAATACAGCTTTGGCCTTCTCCTTAAACACAGAACCAGATACAGAAGAACAAGCAAACACCAGACAGGACTCATGACAACGTTCGCTCCACGTGGTGATGGAGTTGGAACCCCAGTCCACTCATGGATTGTGCTTAGCCAGCCAAGGGTGACCTAGGACAATGGGTGCTTCTACTACTTCCTGGACACATGTGACATCATCTCTCTCAATCCCATTGTCCCTGCTGATTACTACTGTTTATTTGTGTATCTTTCCTATATACTATTATTCACTTGCAATTGCTTCCACAACCTTCTTACCGTTACACTCCTGAAGCGGCATACACAGCAGCACAGGTCACCTTTCGACGGAACCTACACTCACTCTCTCCATCTCGCCTATCTTTTGTGGTTTCATTCTCACTTCCTTCACACTCTCAGTTTTCAGCTCTGGGCATGAACAGTGCTACTGACACTCTTGGCTCCACTCTAACCTATTGCTTGGACAACTTCTGTTCACTGTCATCTAGACCAGCATGCACCACCCTATCTGCCCCCTGGCTGTCCGATGTTCTCCATGAACATTGCTCTAAACTCAGGGCTGCAGAGAGGAAATGGCATAAATCAAGAAACTCTACTGACCTCAGTGTGTATCAGTCTCTCCTCTCTTCCTTCTCTGCAAATGTATTCACTGCTACAAAAAAAAATATCAAATCAAAATTAACAACTGTTGTGACACTCGGACACTCTTCAAAACGTTCTCTTCGCTTCTTAATCCACCTCCACGTCCTCCTCCATCGACTCTTACAGCTGATGACTTTGTAGTTTTCTTCACAAATAAGACAAGAACCATCAGTGACCAATTCTCCACACTGCAGACCGAGGATAACTACACAATGACTAATGCAAACTCTCTCTACTTCTCTTCACTCTCAGAGACTGATGTTTCCAAACTTATCCTGTCCTATCATCATACTACTAGTCCACTTGATCCGATCCCCACTCACCTCCTTCAAGCGATTTCTTCTTTAGTCATACTTTCACTTACTCACATTATCAACTCCTCTCTTCACTCTGGAACATTTCCCTCAGCATTTAAGAAGGCTCGGGTAAGCCCACTGCTTAAGAAACCATCTCTAAATCCAGCACTTCTAGAAAACTACAGACTGGTATCTCTTCTTCCATTCATTGCAAAGACACATGAGCGAGTTGTGTTCAACCAGCTCTCTATGTTCCTTGTACAGAACAACCTCTTAGCACCCAATCTGGTTTCAAAAGCGGCCACTCAACTAAGACTGCCCTGCTCTCAGTTACGAAAGCCCTGCGACTGGCAAGAGCAGCTTCAAAATCCTCAGTGCTCATTTTGCTGGACCTGTCTGCTGCTTTTGATACCGTTAAATCACTAGATTCTCCTGTCCACCCTCAGAAAGATGGGCATCTCTGGAACAGCACTCCTGTGGTTTAAGTCCTACCTCTCTGATAGATCCTAGTCTTGGAGGGATGAAGTTTCTAAGTCACAACAACTTGCAGCCTGGAATTGAACAACTGGTTTCGTCTGGTCAGAGGAGAGCTGGCCCCCCAACTGAGCCTGGTTTCTCCCAAGGTTTTTTTCTCCATTTTGTCACTGATGAAGTTTTGGTTCCTTGCCGCTGTCGCCTCTGGCTTGCTTAGTTGGGGTCACTTCCTCTACAGGGATATCATTGACTTGATTGCAAATAAATGCACAGACACTATTTAACTGAACAGAGATGACATCACTGAATTCAATGATGATGACTGGTTGGCGACATTAGTTTCGCAAGCTGGTCTTGCACCATTTCTTGCTACCCACGGAGGGGGCCACGTGAAGGCTGTCGTCATCTCCTCCACCAAGGAGACCAAACAAGGGAAAGCACCAGGCCATGATTACATCCACCCTGAGTTTGTGACTCACCAGAGTGTAAGAACATCTGTATGGCTCTGCTCATTCTACTTGACATGCCTTCGGAGGTCCAAGCTCCCGAAGATATGGCGCCGCGCTGCTGTTACAGACCTTCCAAAACCAAACAAGCCTGCGGAAGACCCCAAATCCTACCGACCCATCTCACTGCTCTGTGTTCCATTCAAAACCCTGGAGAGGCTGATCTATAATCGTATCGAGCCAATAGTGGACCCTCAACTCCCACGGGAACAAGCTGGCTTCCGGCGCGGTCGGTCAACGGTTGACCAGGTGACACTGCTCACCCAAGACATTGAGGACAGCTTTCAGGAAAAACAGAAGGCTGGAGTAGTGCTGCTTGATCTTACAGCCGCTTACGATACCGTTTGGCACCGCGGACTCCACCTAAAGCTACTAAAGATCATTCCCGACCGGCACATGGTGAAGTTCATCATTGAGATGGTGACGAACCGCAGCTTCACCTTAAAGACAAGTGACGGTCAATGCAGCAGGCTTAGAAGGCTGAGGAATGGTGTTCCGCAGGGATCTGTCCTTGCACCGATGTTATTCAATATCTACATCCATGACTTACCGGAAACAACATCCCGGAAATATGGTTACGCTGACGACCTGGCCATTATGATGAGACAACAAACATGGGAGCAGATACAGGCCAGCCTAAACCAGGACATGGACACCTTGGCAGCCTACCTGCGTGAGTGGCGTTTACAACTCAGCATCGGCAAGACAGTTGTAGCAGCTTACCACCTGAACAACAGTGAGGCCAGACGGGAACTGGACATATTCGTTAATAACAAGCGTCTTGAGTTCCAGCAAGCCCCACGGTACCTTGGCGTACGCCTGGATAGATCTCTAACATTCAAACAACACCTTGAAGAAGTGACGGCCAAAGTGTCATCAAGGGTGGCAATAATTCGACGTCTCGCTGGTACTAGCTGGGATGCAACTGCCAAGGTGCTTCGAATATCAACAGTAGCTCTCGTCTTCTCCACAGCTGAATACTGTGCCCCAGCCTGGTGCAGAAGCCCACACGCCAGGAAAGTCGACACTGCCATAAACACCGCCCTTCGGACTATAACTGGCTGCCTGAATTCTACCCCTGTCTACCATCTGCCAACACTAGCAGGAATTGCCCCGGCCGGCCTCCGACGAGAGGCTGCTACCCTCGCTCTTGCAAGGAAAGCCCAAAGATGCAACTGGCATATCCTGCACAATACCACCACAACAGCACTGCCTCCTCATAGAATGAAGTCCCGCCACCCGTACAACAAGGCGGCACAAGACCTGCTCAGGTCCATCCCTGAGGACCTGTCTACAGAGGCATGGCTCGCGGCAGCTTGGAAGCAGGAGTGGGAGTCAGCAGGACCCTCACGAATCCACCGTTACATCTTTGACCCTGGAGGCGGTCTTGAAGGAGAGGATCTGCCACGTCGGCAATGGACTCTGCTAAACCGCCTGCGAACTGGGGTGGGACGTTACAAAGCATCGATGAGGAAGTGGGGCCTGGAGGACAGAGCAGTGTGTGAGTGTGGGGAGCCAGAGCAGACCGCTGAGCACATAATCACCACCTGTCCACTGTATAAACCACCTTCGGAGGCCGGCCTCTTTGACGTGGGACCTGAGATGAGAACGTGGCTGAGTTCTACTGAGCTGGACATTTGATGACGACACACGAAAGAAGAAGAAGACTGAATTCAATGATGAACTGCCTTTAACTATCATTTTGCATTATTGACACACTGTTTTCCTAATGAATGTTGTTCAGTTGCTTTGACGCAATGTATTTTGTTTATAGCGCTATATAAATAAAGGTGACTTGACTTGACTTGCTACTGAGGTTCCTCAAGGCTCAGTACTTGGACCACTTCTCTTCTCCATCTACATGACGTCATTAAGATCTGTCATTCAGAAGCATGGCTATTCTTATCACTGCTACACTGATGACACTCAACTCTACTTCTCACTCCAACCAGATGACCCAATGGTAGTACTCGCATTTCAGCCTGTGTGAGTGACATTTCTAGCTGGATGAATGACCATCACCTTCAGCTCAACCTTACTAAGACAGAACTGCTGGTGGTTCCAGCTAACCCATCGTTTCATCACAACTTCTCTATACAGCTGGTTTCATCAACCATAACTCCTTCTAGGACAGCATAGAAGGCTGGACATTGTAATGCTCTCCTGGCGGCCTTACTGCATGTACTATCAAGCCTCTGCAACTGGTCCATAATGCAGCAGCGAGGGGGGTCTTCAATGAGCCAAAAATAAAAGCTAACTTTACTCCTCTCCTCATCAGGTTACACTGGCTACCAGTAGCTGTTCGCATCAAATTTGCTTGCCTACAAGACGACCACTGGCATGGCACCAACATACCTAAACTCACTAGTTCAATCTTATGTGCCCTCCAGAAGTTTGAGCTCGGCAAGTGAACGACGACCTTGTGGTGCCAAAGTTCAAAATCACTCTCACAGACCTGGACTATACCCAGTTGGTGGAATGACCTCCCAATCTCAATTCGAAAAGCTGAGTCTTTACTGATTTTCAAAAAACATCTAAAGACTCATATTTTTTTCGTCAGCACTTAACCAACTAACGCTAGCAGTTACCTTTTCTTTTATTTTCTGAATGTAAACTAAATGTATTTCAGTGGTGTAACAATTTACACCTTTAAAAAAGATTGAAGGTTTTAATTATAAAATTATGAAATATTTTAATATAAACATACATTAACAATGAACAAATACTCTACAATATAAACATAAACACACTTTATAAAGCACAAAATAAGTAAATTATATTTACAGTATATTACAAAAAATATGTAGCAGAGGGATTTCATAATTCAGGTCAATTTAGTTTGTATCCAATGGTGTCAGTGCAGTCAAGTCAATAATTTTGCTGAATATTCTGTGTCTTCAACTAAGCAAACAGAAAGGCAAACAGAACAAAGAACCCAAACCATATCAAAACAAAGCTCAGTCAGGAAACCAGTTCTCTTCTGGCCAAACAAATGAATGTGGTGTGATTATTCCAGGCTGGATCACAAATCAAATTGTGGATTGATATCATCCAGAATATTTTATCCAACTTCTGCTTGAAGAAATATCATGCCAGCAGATGAAGCTGGTAAATAGGGTCTGTGCAGAGGGCTTGTATGGTTCTCGTAGTCTTTGCTGAGGATCTGGGCTGGGGCCATCAATGAGGTCTTCCCAAGGGGTTCTGTCACCTAGTTGACATGTTCTTTGCTGACATTCAGGAATGTGTTGTGGTCATTCTTGGGTGCAGGTCCACCGTCTGGTCTGTAAACAGACTGGATCAGCTGACTACTGTAACCTAGAAATAAGGTGGAGACAGTATATAAGCAAATAATATAAGCATTTATGTAATTCTTCTTAAAAATTAAAAGTATGTTAGATATTATGGGTAGTGTTGCCAGTTCTGTTAATCCTAATTGTTGCTGCATAAAAATTCGTTTAGAAAGTGAAAAAGAAAGAAAGTGAAGTGACATTCAGCCAAGTATAGTGACCTATACTCAGAATTTGTGCTCTGCATTTAACCCATCCGAAATGGGTGTGAGCACACACCCGGAGCAGTGGGCAGCCATTTATGCTGCGGCGCCCGGGGAGCAGTTGGGGGTTCGATGCCTTGCTCAAGGGCACCTAAGTCGTGGTATTGAAGGTGGAGAGAGAACTGTACATGCACTCCCCCCACCCACAATTCCGTCCGGCCCGAGACTAGAACCCACAACCCTTCGATTGGGAGTCCAACCCTCTAACCATTAGGCCACAACTTCCCCAGCAAGGAACGACGAGGATGGGATTTAATGGGGTAATATGATGTGATTTCTATTTTTAATTTTCTTTAGTGTATATCTATTTGTGCAAGTATAAGATATGCAGATTTACAAAACTCAAAGTCTCCCACAAAAGGATTAATTCTATTTAAAAGAGAAGTCTGATCCAGACCGGGCTAAAACACCTCATTCAATCACGCCCCCACATCTCTATATCACAATGGTTGAAATACAGGTGCATCTCAGTAAATTAGAATGTCATGGAAAAGTTAATTTATTTCAGTAATTCAACTCAAATTGTGAAACTCTTATATGCACAATGAACAAAGACTGAAGTCGTTTACGTCTTGGTTCTTTTAATTGTGTTGATTTTAGCTCACATTTAACAAAACCCACCAATTCAAACTAATTAGAAAAATTCATTAGACAAAAAAAATAAATACAAAAAAAATTGTGAATTATTGGGCATCTGGAAAGTATATGAATTTAGTGTACATGTACTCAATACTTGATAGGGGCTCCTTTTGCTATAAGTACTGCCTTAATTCTAACTGGCATGGAGATGATCAGTTTGTGGCACTGCTGAGGTGGTTTTGAAGCCCAGGTTTATTTGACAGTGTCTTCAGCTCATCTGCATTTTTTATTTTTATTTTTTGGTCTCTTGTTTCTCATTTTCCTCTTGACAATACCCTGAAGATTCTCTATGGGGTTCTTCTCTGTCGAGTTTGCTGGCCAGTCAAGCATACCAACACTATGGTCATTTAACGTTTGGTGCTTTTTACAGTGTGGGCAGGTGCCAAATCCTGCAGGAAAATGAAATCAGCATCTTCATAAAGCTGGTCAGAAGAAGGAAGCATGAAGTGCTCCAAATTGTTTTGGTAAACTGGTGCAGTGACTTCGGTTTTAAGAAAACACAATGGATCAACACCAGCAGATGATATTGCACCCCAAATCATCACAGCATGTGGAAACTTAACATTGGACTTCAAGCAACTTGGGCTATGAGCTTCTCCAGCCTTCCTGCAGACTCTAGGACCTTTGTTTCCAAATTAAATACAAAACCCTGCTCTCATCTGAAAAGAGGGCTTTGAGGAATTCAAGCCTCAGTCCATTCCTTGTGAAGTTCACTCAAATTTTTGAATCGATTTTGCTTGACAATCCTCATAAGGGTGCAGTTCTCTCGGTTGGTTGTGCATCTTTTTCTTCCACACTTTCTCCTTCCACTCAACTTCCTGTTAACATGCTTGGATACAACACTCTGTGAACAGCTATCTTCTTTGACAATTAATGTTTATGTCTAACCCTCCTTGTGAAGGGTGTCAATAATTGTCTTTTGGACAACTGTCAGATCAGCAGTCTTCCCCATGATTTTGTAGTCTAGTCAACCAAACTGAGAGACAATTTTAAAGGCTCAGGAAAACTTTGCAGGTGTTTTGAGTTGATTAGCTGATTTGCATGTCACCATCATGCATGTCTCCTTGGGCGTTGGCTGACGATGCAGAGTTGTGGGCTCATTGAAGTTGAACGGGCACTCGAGGTCAGACTTGGAGACACGGCGTTACAAAACTTAACTCAGAACACGAAACTCTCAAACGAAAAAAAAAGAAACTAGAGTAAAAGAACAGAAGTAAAATTTTACAAGACTAGGTTGATTTTCTTATCATCGTGGCTAAGTAGCAGCAGGTGTGCAGGCCGAAGCATGCTGGAACCGCGCTCAAAGAATGCTAGTGATGACTAAAGGCATGACTAAAAGCTACAAGTTAAAGCTAAAAGCCGGCATGACTGATAGCAAAAGCTAAAGTATTTAAACTGGCCTGTTGGCCACACCTCAAATGTTGTCTTGACCAATCAGATATTTACTTTGCTCGGGGTATCACAAATCATATGTTATCTTATCAAGCTCGTGGTCCGAATTTTCCCGCTCTTGCAGGGTGTAATTTTGGACATGATTCCTATAAGATGAATATGATACATTTGACAAATAACTGATGGTCAGGACTGTTTCAAGCTAACAGATTCAAACACGTACATACTAAACATGAATATTTAAGGCAAGGCAAGGCAAGTTTATTTATGTAGCACATTTCATGCACTGTGGTAATTCAAAGTGCTTTACATAAAAGAAAGTAAAATAATCATGACGAAAAATTATAACAAAAATAAAACAAGCAATTTTAAAACTTTTAAAATGATTAAAACATTTACTTAAAATTAATTTAAAAACAGTTAGAAAATGATTTTACATTAAAAAAAAAACAGTGAAAATATAGTGCAATCAGTTCGGACATAGCACAGTGCTCATTCAATAAATGCACAGCTAAACAGATGACTAGATTTAAATCTGACTAGTGTTTTAGCACATCTGATCTCTTCTGGAAGCTATTCCAACTGCGGGCAGCATAGTAACTAAAGGCGGACTCCCCTTGTTTTGTGTGAACCCTTGGTATTTCTAACTGACTCTATCCTAATGATCTGTGTGCTCTGTTAGGTTTATATTCAGTGAACATATCTGCAATTTATTTAGGTCCTAGGTCATTTAGTGACATATATATGAGTAAAAGTACTTTAAAATCAATCTTAAATGTAACTGGAAGCCAGTGTAAGGACCTGAGGACTGGTGTGATATGCTCAGATTTTCTGGTTCTGGTCAGAATCCTGGCAGCAGCGTTCTGGATGAGCTGCTGCTGTCTAATGGTCTTTTTGGGAAGGCCGGTGAGGAGCCCATTACAATAGTAAAGGCATGAACAAGTTTCTCCAAGTCTTAACTGGAAACAAAACATCTAATTCGTGCAATGTTTTTTAAATGATAGTATGCTGATTTAGTTACTGCTTTGACATGACTACTGAAACTAAGGTCTGTCTCCAGAATCACACCAAGATGCCTGACTTGATTTTCAGTTGTTTGACCCCTAGAGTCAAGGTATGCATTCAACTTGAGAACTTCATATTTGTTTCCAAATGCAGTGACTTCAGTTTTTTCCTTGTTCCTTGCATTCTAATTTATTGAGATGCACCTGTATTTGTATAAAGCCACCAAAATATTCATGCAAAGAAAGAAGGTGTGGTTTCAGGAACCGCAGTAGTGTTGATGCAGCCGTGTCAGGGAGATGGTGCGTGTTTCTGTCTGAAAGCAAAAGCACTTTATTTGGCCTTTACGAAAATAGAGGAAATGAGAAATCATTGTTTAAGATTTATTTACAATAGAATAGCGCAACCCAGATGTTCACATTTGTGCGACACATTTTATGGATGACAGTTTCGCGAACCTAGGAGAGTAGCCTACAAGGCTGGCTGTGCAAATGCTATTTCTACAAAACAAAATAAATGTACTTTGCTGCAACAATATGATGCTTATTCTGAATCAGCTATTGTAATTATGTTTTCTTAACAGTTTTTGCTATTGACTGTTCAAATGCAGAATTTTGTGCGACATAGATTATCGCAGATCTTGAATATCCTCCTTATGACGTTATAAGGAGAAATGTTACCTCCCCTTTCTCTTCTTTGCCCGCCCAGAAAATATTTCCCTCCCATGAGAAAATGAGCTAAGGATTTTAGTTTTTCCACAAGACGTGAGATATCATGGCTTTTGAGAGAGCAAAGCATAATAATTGCTCAATAATTATTGGATGTAGAAATGAACACTGCAGCCTTTTTTAGTTCCTTCATCCAAGCCCCAGAAGAACCAGTGGATTCATTTAATTTTCTCTGGAAATGCGCCAACACAAATTCCAAAAGTTTTGCATGTCTGCGGCAAACATTTCACTGACGACTGTTTCCTCAACTTGGGTCAGTACAGAGCTGGGCTTGCTGAATGTCTGAAACTAAAGTCTGGATGAGTACCAACTCTCTTTGGCTCAACTAACGTTACACACCTCGGACAAGTCAACTAATGTTATATAAGTGTGTTGCTTTATTGTTTATGTTTACTTAGCTTGTTACACATAGCTGTGCAGCTAACATTATGCAATTATTTGCGCTAATGTAAAGGTAGACAGCATCAAGTATGTGTGTGAATACACACACTGTAACGCAAGTGTTGTACAATTCGTTATTTGGATAACCTTTTCCTGTTGGTTATATGGCGCGCGATATCCGCATTTCAAGATCACAGAGCTTGATGTAATTGTAATAAGACAAATTACAGATGTTACAGATCTCTGTGTACTAGAACATCAATTTTTCATTGTTTTTCTCCCATGCTATCTCCAGCTTAAACCGCTAACACAGCAATTAACACCGATTTTAAAATTATCAGCATGTGAGAGAGAAGCAATAATTAATTTTTTTTAACATACATATTATACATACATTTTATACAGACATACATTTATTCATAGAGCTGTCCACAATGCACAAATCTGTATAAGTCTGTTTCAGATGTATACCACAATATTTATTTGTTTACATAATTTATATTTCATATATCTTGAAATTAATTATATATATATATATATATATATATATATATATATATATATATATATATATATATATATATAATTTCAAGATATATGAAATATAAATTATGTAAACAAATAAATTATTTAATATAATTTTGTCATTTCATAGATCTAATTTTAAGTATTAATTTTATTCATTAAACATGCTTCTATCTTCTAACAAGTTGCTGTCATGGTTGGCAAACCGTGATCTCGTGGTGTTTGCACTTTGTGGTGAAGTCTGTGTGTTTCGTGTCTGCACTGATTAGATTGTGGGCATCTCCGTTAATTGTCATCAGCAACAGCTGTCAATCATTACTCATCTCCTATATATTGGCTTGTCTCACGTCTTGTGTTTGTGAAATCGTTGTTTAATGTCGGTTACCTTGTTTGTTGGCTCTAGTGTTGTCTGCGTTGGATGTCTGTTTTCCAGAACCTCATCCACTCTCAGCACATCCACTCAGCCATGGACACTTACACTTACAGTCTGTCCCTTCGAGACCCTGGTCCCACATCGCTCTAGATTTTGTTACCGTCCTCCCGCCCTCTAATGGCATGACGGTCGTTTTGACCGTAGTGGACCGGTTCTCGAAGGCGGCACATTTCATTCCCTTACCCAAATTACTTACAGCAAAGGAGACAGCGGTCACTGTCCTAGATCACGTCTTTCGGCTTCATGGCCTTCCGGTAGACGTGGTTTTGGACAGGGGATCTCAGTTCATATCCAAATTTTGGAAAGAGCTTTGAAAATTGTTAGGAGTGTCAGTTAGCTTGTCTTCGGGTTATCATCCCCAAAGTAACAGACAATCTGAGCGAGCCAACCAAGATTTAGAGAGGACGTTGCGATGTTTGGTCTCCAAGAATCCTTCTTCCTGGAGTCAACAACTCTCTATGGTGGAGTACGCCCACAAATTGTTGCCAGTGTCAGCTACGGGCCTTTCTCCATTTCAGTGTAGTGTAGGATACCAGCCACCAGTCTTTCCCAGTCTGGAATCTGAAGTCGCGGTCCCCTCCGCTCACGCATTTGTCCAGAAGTGCCACCGCACCTGGACCAGAGCCCGTGAGACTCTGCTCCGGATGAGGGAGCGTACTAAGGCCAAGGCTGATTGCCACTGGTCAAAGCCTCCCGTTTACGTTGTGGGTCAAAAGGTGTGGCTTTCTAATAGTAACATTCCTCTGCATTCCGTTTCTAATAAATTAGATCCCAAATATATCAGCCCGTTTACTATCACCCACATCATTAGTCCGGTGACAGTCCGCCTTAAAGAACCTTCTGCGTACAAGAGGATACACCCCGCTTTTCATGTGTCCAAAATTAAATCTGTGTTTTATGCACATATTAATCCGCCTACTCCGGTTCCCCCGCCGCCGCATCTCGTAGATGGGGAACCGACTTATTCGGTTAATCGTATTCTGGACTCGAGACGGAGGGGACAAGGATTCCAGTACCTGGTGGACTGGGAAGGTTACGGTCCGGAGGAGAGGAGTTGGGTACCTGCTAGGGACATATTGAATCACTCCCTTATTGATCACTACAATCAGCAGGTAGGCCCTTCTGGGTACTCCAAGAGGAGTTCTTAGGGGGGGGGATACTGTCACGGTTGGTAAACCGTGATCTCGGGGTGTTTGCATTTTGTGGTAAAGTCTGTGTGTTTCGCGTCTGTGTTTGTGAGATCGTTGTTTAATGTCAGTTTCCCTGTTTGTTGGCTCTAGTGTTGTCTGCGTTGGATGTCTGTGTTTTCCAGAACCTCATCCACTCTCCGCACATCCACTCAGCCACGGACACTTACCTTCGGCTCTATTCCCCGCAGTTCCTGTGCCATCCTCTCCTGCTGCCTACTCACCGTCATCATACGGACTACTCACCTTCTCTCCGCCATCATCCGGATTCCTCACCTCCTCACCACCACCACGGAGTGTCATCTTCTCAGTCTCATTGTTCCTTTGTGTCTTATTGTTCATCTCACTTCATTAAAACTGTTAACTCGCATCTGTTTCCTGACTTTCCTTCACTCCACCGTCACAGTTGCTCATGTAATATATACAAAGTAATAATTGAGTACTAATTTGACCTTGTTGTTTCTATACAGGCCAGCACATCAAGTGCTTGCTTTCAGCTGCATCTCTCAAGGGATTTTGCCAGATAGACCACCTGGAAACACATACCTGTAGGTACACAGCTATCCTTAAAGACTCTGCAACCCAAAATTAAAAGTTAAGGTATGGACCTGCCAGCTGCAAATGCATTTACTTTTGATTGGTAGGTATTCTGACATTTTCTCTTTGCTTTCCATATTTGTTGTCCTTAGACTTTCCTTAGTAAAATTAATTTGTGATGCAAGTGTCCAGGCAACAGTCTCCTGCAAAGATTTTGGTGTTGGGACGTCCAATGCAGACCCTCTGTGCCTGTCATCGACACCAGACCCTCTGTGCCTGTCATGGACACCAGACTGCACCCCGACACCCTCATCCTCAAAGCCACTCAACTCGCACGTGTCAGTTTTTATGAATAGATTAAATGAAACAGGACAAATTTAATCTTGACAATCTATGTATCATTATAAAGATCTAAGCCTCAAGCATTGACGACAGATCGCTGTTTTTCAATGGAAAGCTTATAAAGACTGTTTTGCTACATTTGTGTAAGCAGTACACATACAAACATGAACATTAGAAACGCTGTACACACCAGATTCGCCGTAATAATTGGTAGTAAAAACACGACATTGTTTTGCAGCGTACAGTGTCACAAACAGAATGAGGTGATCCACCGGAAAAAAGAATGAATGAAAGATAGGCGGAGGATAGTTTATTTGAATTTGGCGCTCCCTCGTGATGCGCTCTGACGCACCTGTCAGCTGATGGAGGCGGAACTTACTGCGATCGCCTTTTCCTTTGTTTGTTTTATTTTTAAACAGTTTTTATATATGTGAGAGTGTGTTTTATGTTGAATGTGAATGTATCTGCATGATTACCATCTGTTTGAGTGCAAATCAGCCCAAATCAGCTCGCTATTACTGTATGATCACGGCTATCAAAGTGAACGCGTCTCTAGTTTTTATATATGTGAGAGTGTGTTTTATGTTGAATGTGAATGTATCTGCATGATTACCATCTGTTTGAGTGCAAATCAGCCCAAATCAGCTCGCTATTACTGTATGATCACGGCTATCAAAGTGAATGCGTCTATATGAATAGAGAGAGTGGATAATTTACTTTGGCACATCAGCCCTTATTTGCATCGTAATTCATTGTAAAAGACGCATTTCTAGCAATCTCAGGATCTTCTGTAATTGGCAAACAAAGTTAAATCTTTTTTTTTATTTTTCTTATTATTCTTATTTTTCTTACTCAAATTATTCTTATTGTATTTTTCTAGTGCTCAAATAAATCACTTATATGATGTCTAAGTTTCTGTCTAGTGTTTTATAATTAGAAAAAAAAACTATGCACTGGTATGTTTACTGACTAAATAGTTTGTAGAAGCCCTTCAAAACTATTGGGAAGTATATTTTCTTAAATTTGGGGGTGGGGGTGTAGACAGTCTCATAAAATATTTGCAGAAGTCTCATTTTTCATGATATTTTATTCAGATTTGAAATAGAAACTCATGAGACCTGTGGCTTTCAACCAATAACTTTTCTAGATTGCTCCAGGACTCATTTCATGTATTTTTAAATCAAAAAATATATATATATTTAAGAGTGATAAAAAAAAAATTCAAGGCACTTCAGTGTCTATAACTTTTAATATTTTTAGCATTATCAAATCTGGTTGATAAAAAGTAAAGCCCAAAGGGTCTTCTTTCTAAAGACACCACAATTATGTTTATAACACACTGAAGTAGGAAACTATTACAATTATAAAATTAGGTAGAGCACTTTCAGCTGTGAGTCCCATAATGTGGGGTGCTGGCTAACAGGTTAAAGAGACCACCCAAAAGACCTAATCTAGACCTTGATGAACTGCTAGAGGAAAATCCATTGGAGAGCAGCTCTTTAGTGGAAGTTTCAAGAGGACTTGATTCCACTTATGATCCTGCAGACTCCATCACAGCATCGTTATACTCTACACTGTTAGCAATTGATGTAATTTTTTACAATACATTTTACAACAACGCATTGTATTCATGTTTTTATTGTAAATGCAAATGCATGATGGGAAATTTACGTACAGCCCTGTAATATTATTGTAATTACACCGTAGACGCATTATTTTACAGCCACCGCATAGCATCACGGGATCGCTGCAGTTTGAATTTTTAAATTACATGGCCAACTGCACCAGACATATTTTAAGCAGTTTTGGAAGAAGGAATATGTCTCAGGTATGTAACATACAATCTGTTTTATAAGTCTTTTGATATATTAATACTGGTGATCTGAGTGAGTGCTTATTTTTTCGTTTGGTTTATTATTACAGTGGAATATTTTCAGATTTCTCTTGAATTGACAGTGATGATGTTAGTTAAAACCGCGTCTTTATAACGCTTATAACGCTTATAAAGACATTGCTAATTTTAAAATGTTTTTTGCCGATTTCGGAGACAACTCCACCTGATCAGCGGGAGCTCAGTGCTCATGTATCCGCCGAGAGCAGTCTCTGATTGGCTAGTCCTTCAGACATTTGCCGCTGGCTCTGAAAACTCTGGGGGTTTTATAGACACTGATTTGTTGTTGATTATATCTAAACATCATCTCCTTGGCTCGGAGGTGATACGGAAAAAGGTAACGTAACGTTAACCACATGCAAAAATACCAAAACGAGGACAGCTTCATTAACGCTGGACCATAGCCCGGTCAGCTTCCTTAGCTCAGGTTATGATTGCACTGATTATAGGTGCTAGCGAACAGGCTATTGTAACGTTCTTTTAATTGGGGTTTTTGAAGTCATCGTGGTTTCCAAACTAAAATAGACTGCACATGCCCAACTTCAACCAACCAGCATCATAATTATATATATTTTTTTCTTTCTTTCTTTTATTAGAGTCGGAGCCCGTCTACATTTTTGAAATTCTCTGTTTGAGTTCAGTTCTGAGTCCATGCCCTGTTGAAAGGCTAGTGCTCTCTTTGTCTGAGGAGAAGGCAGCAAATTATTATCAGTAGTATTTAAATAATCTTAGTTAGCAAATTAATAAACTTAACCATCTGTCTACCCTGGTGGGTTTCTTTCTTTTATCAATTGTACAGCTTATGTAAATAAATAATCTGTTGGTGTGTTCTAAGCCTTTTTAACCACCACATGGTGTGATTTTTGTTAGCTAGCAAGCTAACGTTAGGCTAGCCAGTCCTCTGCCCTTGTCTCTGCATTGGAACAGTGTGGACTCAGCTTTTCACTTTAATTGCTCTTGGTCTCTTTTCTAAAAATGTTTCTTTGTAAATTCAACACGTGTGGAAGTGTTTTTGATACAGTGCTTAAGTTTAATCAGCACATTAAACTGCATAATAATAGCGCTAATTACGTATATCAGTGCGATGTGCCAGAATGCCCAAGAACATACTTTAAACTTACTGCCCTTAAAGCTCACGTGTACAGACCACAAAGCAGATGGACCTTTAAGGAATAGTCAGCCACCATTATGTGATGCTACTCCTATACAATGTGACTTTTGTGCTGTAAGGTGTGAATCTTCACCTTTAGTTTGTCATTTGAGGTCACACTTGCAAGAAGGATTAGAAGTTCAATGTCCATTTAGAGGATGTGATAGCAAGTTCACTATTGTGTTGAGTTTTGCATCTCATATATCTAGAAAACACAAAAATGAGAGTGTTGTGCACATAGATCCCTCGAATGTGGAAAGGTGTGTTGCCACTGAATCTTTTCTTCAGTGTGCACCCTCTGATCATTCTGATGATGAGCCAGAAGAGACTCTTGCTGTTGATGAATCCCTCTTTCTGCAAAAATCACTCTCTTCTATCTTAAACTTCAGGCTAAACTACTGTTACCTGCTACTACAATACAGACTATCATTGAGGGATATCAAGATGTCCATGATATCAGTTTGACAAATTTGCTTAACAACTTAAGTGACAAACTTACTGCCCTTGGAGTCCCAGAGGCCACAATCAATAACATTATGGTGGAACTCAGAAAATAAGACCTCCTTTCTGCCTGTTACAGTGGACCTTTGAGCACAGACCAGAAAAGAAAGACAGCTTTTAAGGAATTTTTTTATTATGTTGAGCCTGTACCTCTGTTTTTAGGTAATGATGATAAAGGTAGGGAATCATTTGCCCAGTATGTACCTTTTCAAGAAACATTGGCTACACTTTTTAAAAGCAAGTCTATTCAAGAACAGTATGCAGCAACACGTTCCAAGGCATCATCAGATGGTCTTTTCCAGGACATTAATGATGGAAAGGGAGCTCAGTGGTGCAACCCTTTATATATATATAAAATGGAGCCATCCTTGCTTGGTCTGATACTCTATCAGGATGCGTTTGAAGTTGTCAATCCACTTGGCTCTTCAAGAAAGAAACATAAGATTGTAGCAGTTAATTTAACTCTGACAGATATTTTGCCTCATAACAGATCCACCACAGATCAAATGCAACTTGTTCTTTTAGACCACCCTGATGGTTGATGTACACTACGGTCGCAGTGTTGCCCGTACGGACCAGAACGTGCTTGTCCTTCAGCAGGGCCCTGAAGCGGTGCAGAGCAAGACGTACTGCTAGAAACTCGAGTCAATTGACATGCCACTGAAGTCGGGGTTCTGTCCAGGAGCCCGACGCAGCATGCCTGCTGCACATGGCACCCCAGCCCATGGCAGAGGCATCTGTTGACACAACAACATGTCTGGACACCGGTTCAAGGGGCACGCCGGCCCGTAGAAACGAGGGGTCCAACCACAGGGTGAAGAATCTGCGGCAGGCCGGAGTGATGGTCGCTCGGAGCATGGCCTGTTGCCATGCCCATCTCGGGACTCGGTCATGAAGCCAGTGCTGAAGCGGTCTCATATGGAGTAGCCTGAGCGGTATGACCGCTGCCGTGGACGCCATATCGCGAACATGGCGACCGAGTCTATTTCCATACAGAGAAAAGAGAACCTCTGCACAGGGGAGAGCTTGCTCTTTTCCCAGTTGACTTGAAGACCCAGTCGGGCGAGGTGTCTGATCACCAGATACCTGTGCTCGCACAACCGCTCTCGAGAGTGAGCTAGGATCAGCCAGTCATCGAGGTAGTTGAGGAAACGGACACCTTTTTCTCTGAGAGGAGCCAGGGCTCCCTCTTCGACCTTCGTAAAGACGCGGGGAGACAGGGCCAACCCGAATGGGAGAACCTTGTACTGATATGCCTGCCCCTCGAAAGCAACATGACATGAAAGTACGCGTCCTTCAGGATGATCGCTGCAAACCAATCCATCGGACGAATGCATTCGAAAATGCGCTTGGGCGTTAGCATCTTTGCCCACCATCGTCGCATGGACACCCCGAAACCTGGGGGGACGCCGGGCAAACTGATTCGTGTAGCTGAGCCTGAGTGTCCGTATGAGCCAGCGGGAAGGCCTGGGGAGCTCTAGCCAGGCTCCCAGGAACCGAACCAGCGGGGTCAAGTGGACTACAGGCATACCCACATTGGGGTAGTGTGGTGGAGCAGACAGCCCCGGGATGGGAGGCATAGCATCCCTTAGCGGGGGCAGAGTGCGGGCACTCGTCTGACTCCAGTAGCAAAGAGGGCATGAGAAAGTGAAGCGTTCTTGAGCCAGCTTTGCATGGAAACTGGCAAGGGGAGAGGAGAACGAGAGCGGCGAGGAAGCATGTTGCCAACTGTCGTTCTCTTTTAGTGAATGTTTGGGTACCACCGGCCGCAGGGCCAGTGGCGTAACAAAAAGAAAATGAGAACAAAGGATTCTCCCCCGGCCCTCCTCCAGGGGAAGGAGTGGTCCTGCTACCATCTCTTGATGACCTTACGTCTCCAACTCCGGGTCGCCGGGTCTCAGGAACGCCGCTTGGCCTGGCGTTTGGCAGGCTTAGGGGCAGAGACGGGTTGCACCGCCCTTCTGCGGCCATCTCCTCGCTTCGGCCGGGGTAAAGGCTGCTGCTGTGGCCGAGCAGGACTGGAGGAGGCGGCAGGGGGGTACCCTCCACGACGAGCAGTTTGAGGTGGCTGCGCCGGCGGCGGGGAGGAAGCAGCAGTGGACCGCCGGGGCAGGATCTGTCTGATGGCCTCAGACTGCTTCTGGGCGGCAGAGAACTGCTGGGCAAAGCTCTCTACCGTGACGCCAAAGAGGCCATCCTGGGAAACCGGGGAGTTGAGGAGCTGAGCCTGATCAGACTACCTCATGTCTGCCAGGTTCAGCCATAGGTGGCGCTCCTGGACCACCAAAGTGGACATCACCTGACCCAAGGAGCACGCAGTGACCTTCGTCGCCCGGAGAGTGAGGTCGGTAGCAGTGCGTGCCTCTTGCAAAACCCCTGGGTCAGCACTGCCCTTGTGCAGCTGCCGGATCAGCTTGACCTTGGACCTGAAGTGAGGCCATGGCATGCAGGGCAGAAGCGGCCTGGCCCGCAGCTCTGTAAGCCTTGGCCACAAGCATGGATGAGAACTTACAGGCCTTGGAGGGTAGCTTGGGACCACCACGCCAAGCGGAGGCGCTCTGTGGACAAAGTTGCATAGCAACAAAACGCTCCACCGGGGGAATCCCAGCATACCCCTTGGCCGCCCCGCCATCGTGGGGAGTGAAGGTGGAGGAAGTACCAGAACGGTTTCGGGCAGTTAAAGGTGCCTTTCATGAACTGGTGACTTCCTGTCGCACTTCCGGGAAGAAAGGAACCAGAAGGGGGTGCTCGCGATCCGCATGAGCAGCCCCCAGGAACCAATCATCCAGCCTCGAGCGCTCGGGACAGGGCGGAGGATTCCACTCAAGCCCAATGCTCTCTGCTGCCCGGGCATGGCCGTCAGCTAGGAATTGGACTCGGACAATGCTGGCACTCCCGAGGGAGGCAACGCAGCCGAACCCTCATCTCCCGAGGACTCAAGCCCGCCTTGTGATGCTGCGATTGACATCCCCACAGATACATTGGCATCCTTGATGACAGGCCTGGAGAGCCTTGGTGTGCAGAGTATGGAGGACCTCTTCTATTTGAGGGAAGATGATCTATCTCAATCCAGTCCTGTGCAGAAGGCTCATTTGTGCCTTCACACCAAAAGGTAATGGTTCTGTTAATATCTCCCAGTATAGAGATACTTTTACACTTAAAGAACAAAAGGTAGTAAAATAAAAGACAAGTGGTCACTGCTTAAAGTAAGTTATATTACCTATTCTATGATAAATTGTGGCAATTGCAATGTCTAGTGCAATGTCTATTGACATAAGAGTGAAGTCCAGACAATCTTTGAGAATATTCCCTCCATTTTATGTAAATGATTGCATTAAATTTTTATATTCCATCTTAGGGTTGTCCTTCAAAATAATTTACATTTTTCTTTTAGCTTTTTCTTCTTAGAAATATCATAATGTAGCTACCATTCTATTATAGATTTCACTTTATCGTCCAAGTTCAGACTAGCAGCACTGAAAATGTTGAATTAAATGAAAAAATAATGTAGATGATTTTGAGTTAAGAAGAAAATATCATTGTGGGTGTTAAAGTACAACTTTAGTGTGTCTGGATCATAGGGTTCCAATGATCAAAATGTGTATTACAGATCCCTCTTCAGCACCATTTCCCCCAGGAGGTCGAGAACCCTCCTCAACCCTGTGTTACCCAGGTACACCCGGGAAAATTCAAGACCAGAGGAAGACTTCTTCCATCACCATACACAATGGTCTGCAAATTTTAAAATAAACTGGGAGAAGATGTCGTCAGAGGTACAGTCAGCTATCACAAATACAACGAAGACCAAATCCAAATGCAAACTGCGCTTGTCAGAAGGAGGGACTTTTGCGTTTGAGAGAGGTGGTGCATAGAGGACCTACAATAATGTACAGAATTTGAAAAATAAGTTTTTTGAACATTATAGCATGTCAACATATTCTGTTATACCAAATACACAAAATAATGATCTTTAAAAAAGCATCATATGACCCCTTTAAGGTTTTTCAGCACTGTGCCTGAATTCTGGTCGTTGGTCGTCCAGCAGTCGTTGTAGATTAAAAAATTATTATGATATGAAATCAAAGTATTGAAACTAGTTTTTTCCACTATCCCCTATGAAGTAGTCTACTTGTCCATTGGTACACAGCTCTCAGTGCTTCTTCTTCATTTGAAACACTCTCTGAAACATGTGTTATTTGAGAGGATCTAAGAGATTCCTTGTGCTCCAATGTGACAACGCACATGCTCATAGCGCATGGAAAATGTGCAAGTTTTCAAAAATGAAAACTGGGATACCATTTTGACACAGTAAAGGAGATACAAAACACATCTCACATGGTGCTGGATAGGCTTAAATAGCAAGGCTTCCAGGGAGTGTTCCAACCAAGCCAGGAAAACTGAGGGCTATGAATCACTGCACAAGGAGACTACTTTGAAGGGGATAGCAGCCAAATTTAAACTGGGTAATTTTTTATTTTATTTTATAGGCACACTGAATTTTTTTTTTTTTATTGCACCCTGAACATATGTCAAGCACAGAAAGTTTCCTTCATTTAAGCCCTGTTAATAGTTATTAGGAAATACTGTAATTCAACATAAGCCTATTGCATCCATTAAATGCCTACTCCAAATGAGCAAAAACCATCCGATAACTTTGTCTCCCACCCGATAAAATTGGTACTTTCACCCATTATTCAATTAAATTAAATTCACGTTTATTGGTATATTGCTTTTTACTATACAAATCATTGCAAAGCATCTTTACAGAAAATTAAGTTTCTACAATATTTAGTAGTAGCTTATCAGTGGTGACTGTCAGCTCATGCCAACAATGCCACTCATGCGTGTATGTGTTTATGTAGTTCAGCTTTCTAGTTCTCTTTTAGTTATCATATTGTGTTAATGCATTTCAGGAGAAACACTAAGTGCAGACACGTGGATGATGTCCATTGAAGGAACAATTGTGATGGGGCCCCACAACAACCTTCTGATTGGAGTGGCAGCGACCTTTGGTGCCTACTATGTGTTTAACTTGCATTATCCTAAAGATGCCTCAAGCACTCTTGAATTTTTCCAAAGGTATGTTTAAACTGTTTGCACACTACCGTATTTTTTCAAATATAAGTCGCATCTGAGCATAAGTCGCACCAGTCCAAAAATACGTCATGATAAGGAAAAAATAATAATAAGTCGCACTGGACTATAAGTCGCATTTATTTAGAACCAAGAGAAAACATTACCGTCTAGAGCCGCGAGAGGGCGCTCTGTGTTTTCAGTGTAGACTACAGGAGCACTGAGCAGCATAGAGTGCCCTTTGGCAGCTGTAGACAGTAATGTGAACTCTTGGTTCATTTCTTTCATTTCATTTCTCTTGGTTCATGTGAAATTAATTTTGATAAATAAGTCGCACCTAACTATAAGTTGCAGGACCAGCCAAACTATGAAAAAAAGTGCGACTTATAGTCCGGAAAATACTGTAATAAAAATAATAGAACCCTCATTCTCATATGGAGCTACCCATGAATCATTGTCTTTTTGTTCAGTATTGTTAGGCTCTTTGATATACTCTATTCATTGATGTCAAAAGACTCTATGCATTGATGTCAAAAGACAAAGACTATCCAATTCCTTTGCGTCTTTTATGTACATTCGTAAAAAATTGTCAAAGAAACCCTATAATTGGAGAGGTGGGGCATAGAGGAGAAACAATAATGTGTTTTTAGAACCTTAAACCGCATAAACACATTTCATTACACCAAATACACAAAATAATGTTCTTTTTAGCAATGTTATATGACCCCTTTAAGGTACGTTGCAGACACTTTTGTCCAAAGCGAAATACAATTTACAGTGCATACAGTGGCATTACATATTTAAGAAAAACAATGTTAAAGCCAATGTGATTGTAAATGTTAAGTTGTTAAATGTGTTAATGTTAAATAATACATCAACGTCATTTATTTTTCAGCGACCAAGTAGGAATAGTTTACTTGTTTTTTTGTTGTTTTTTTCATTAACAGATAAGAAAACTTTTTTCCATCTCTCTGTTTTCAGAGCTTTTTGTGGAATCAACTTCCAGTTGGGCAGCAAAGCAGAGAAGAGACATGGGCTCAACGCACCTGTCTGCACCCTCTTAAGAAAACTCCTGGACTTTGAATTGATGGGCTAGTATTGATGCCCCCCCACACCCCACAGCTGGGCACTTTGTTATTTATCACCATGTTCCCCTTGATGATACATTGTCTGGACATCAGTGAAACTAATATTGTTTGTATGATAAAATAAGATAAAATAAGTTTGTAATGTGATGTTGCATAGTGTGTTAATAAAAAAAGAAAGAAAAGATGCCATGGTTTTCGTTTTAATTGTGGAAGATTACAGAATTTTATTATAACAATTAGAAATTACAAGATGAGTACAATATATTTTGAAATACAATATTCAATTGTAATTGTCTCCTGTAAAATTACAGGAAATTCCTGGAAACTGAGTTGCAGTAAATATACAGTAAATTATAAAAAATTACAGCATTTTACTGTAATAAATCACAGTAGCACTGCTGAATAAATACAGGACTCTATTGTATTAAAAAAACAATATATTACTTGTATATTACTTGCTGTAAATTCACTGGAATTAGTTGCCAGGAATTTCCTGTAAAATTACAATACCTTTTTAACAGTGTAGTCAAGTCAAGTCAACTTTTTTTATATAACGCTTTAAACAAAATACATTGCGTCAAAGGAACTGAACAACATTCATTAGAAAAACAGTGTTTCAATAATGCAAAATGCATTGAATTCAGTGATGTCATCTCTGTTCAGTTTAAATAGTGTCTGTGCATTTATTTGCAATCAAGTCAACAATATCACTGTAGATGAAGTGCCCCCAACTAAGCAAGCCAGAGGCGACAGCGGCAAGGAACCGAGTGATGTCATCTCTGTTCAGTTTAAATAGTTTCTGTGAATTTATTTGCAATCAAGTCAACGATATCACTGTAGATGAAGTGATCCCAACTAAGCAAGCCAGAGGCGACAGCGGCAAGCAACCGAAACACCATCGGTGACAGAATGGAGAAAAAAACCTTGGGAGAACCAGGCTCAGTTGGGGGATCAGTTTTCCTCTGACCAGACGAAACCAGCAGTTCAATTTCAGGCTGCGGCAAAGTCAGATTGTGCAGAGGAATCATCTGTTTCCTGTGGTCTTGTCCTGGTGGTCACTCTGAGACAAGGTCTTCACAGGGGATCTGTATCTGGGGCTCTAGTTGTCCTAGTCTCCGCTGTCTTTCAGGGATGTAGAGGTCCTTTCTAGGTGCTGATCCACCATCTGGTCTGGATAGATGCGTAGATGCCATTCTTCTAATGATGTAGCAAGTACATCAGGTGTTATGGGAAGTGTTCCCGGTTCCAGTTTACCTAATTAATGCAGTCTAAAAATCCTTTAAGGGATTTGGATATTAAAATCATATTAGTATGTTATGTGTAAGCCAGGTTAAAGAGATGGGTCTTCAATGTAGATTTAAACTGCAAGAGTGTGTCTGCCTACCGAACAATGTTAGGTAGGTTATTCCAGAGTTTAGGCACCAAATAGGAAAAGGATCTGCCGCCCGCAGTTGATTATGATATTCTAGGTATTATCAAATTGCCTGAGTTTTGAGAACGTAGCGGACGTAGAGGATTGTAATGTAATAGGAGCTCATTCAAATACTGAGGAGTTAAACCATTCATGACTTTATAAGTAATAAGCAATATTTTAAAATCTATACAATGTTTGATAAGGAGCCAGTGCAGTGTTGAAAGGACCAGGCTAATATGGTCATAAATTTCTGTTTCTAGTAAGAACTCTTCTTGCTGCATTTTGGACTAGCTGTAGTTTGTTTACTAAGCGTGCAGACCAAGCACCCAATAAAGCACTACAATAATCTAACCTTGAAGTCATAAATGCATGGATTAACATTTCTGCATTTGACCTTGAGAGCATAGGCCATAATTTAGATATATTTTTGAGATGGAAAATTGCAGTTTTACAAATGCTAGAAATGTGGCTTTCTCAGGTAAGATTGCGATCAAATAGCACACCTAGGTTCCTAACTGATGATGAAGAATTGTCAGAGCAGCCATCAAGTCTTAGACGGTGTTCTAGGTTATTACATACATTAACTGACCTCTGTGACGGGAGGCAGCTAGCAGACGGTCGGTTTAGCCAGTCTGTCTGCTTCCTGACCTAGGCCCCAGTTAGTCAAGTATCAACACTAAGACAGGTCAGGTCTGCCCCAAAAGCTCGTCCAATTGTCTATGAAACCTATGTTAATTTGTGGGCACCACTTAGACATCCAGCCATTGAGTGATGACAATCTGCTATGCATCTCGTCACCATGGTAAGCAGGGAGGGGACCAGAGCATATTACAGTGTCTGACATCATGCTTGCAAGTTCACACACCTCTTTAATGTTATTTTTAGTGATCTCCGACTGGCAAAGTCGAACATCACTAGCGCCGGCATGAATAACAATCTTACTGTATTTGCATTTAGCATTAGCCAGCACTTTTAAATCTGCCAAGATGTCAGGCGCTCTGGCTCCCGGCAAACATTTGACTATGGTGGCTGGACTCTCTATATTCATGTTCCGTACAATAGAATTGCCAATAACTAGAGCACTTTCATCAGGTTTCCCACTGGGTGCACCACTTAGTGGGGAGAACCTGTTTAATGTTTTGATCAGAACAGAAAAGCGGTGTTTTGACCCACGACTATGCTGCCTCACTGTCACCCAGTTGCCCTGCTGCAGGAGCTCTGTTGCCGGAACTGAAAAATTTACAGGAATCCCTGATCTAGATGCATCCAAGGCTGTATCTAGAGCCCTAACATTCTTACTGCCCTCGATTTAAGTTTGGATGCGTGTCTCTAATTCTGAAATATTCTCTGTCAGCCTAACTATTTCCCTGAATTTATCACATGATGTTCTCGTTAACAAGGTTCGGGAGGAGTGCGTCAGATACTTAGCCTAATCAAAACAGGTGGACCACACTCTAGTAATCAATAGCACAATATAAATATCGCTGACTTACCTTTATCCATTGACGGTTAATCAGTCTGTCCGTCATGCTTTACATAAAACAAAAGTAAAATAATTATGAAGGAAAATAATTAGATAATAAATAAAACAAGCAAATTTTTTACTTTTCAAATTATTTAAAAAAAAATTACTTATTTAAAATGAATTTAAAAACTGTTAGAAACAGAAAATGATTTTGCCAGAAAAAAAAAAAAAAAAAAAAAAAACTAAAAATAGTGCAATCAGTTCGGACATTGCACAAGTGTTCATTCAATAAATGCACAGCTTAACATATGAGTTTTAAGTCTAGATTTAAACGTGACTAGTGTATTTGCACATCAGATCTCTTCAGGAAGCTGATTCCAACTGCGGGCAGCATAGTAACTAAAGTGGACTCCCCTTGTTTGCGTGAACCTTTGGTATTTCATACTGACTCGATCCTAGTGATCTGAGTGCTCTGTTAGGTTTATATTCAGTGAACATATCTGCAATTTATTAAGTGACATATTTCACCATTTACTTGCGTCCAATTTATCTAAAACACAACTACCCTCGTGTTTTGCCGCAGGGCAGCGAGGGTGAGTAAAATTTATGTTGTCTTTTCAGGACTGTAATACGAAAAGCATGCAAAGTAAATATCTTTAGAATCTGCTTGAAAGTGTATAGCACATAACTGCAATCATCTTTACCATTATAACCACATCTGTTGGTTCAATGTTTTACAAGAATAAATATGCTTCATCGTTTTCAAAGCCTCTGTTTCCACAGTCCATACTACAACGCGAAAACAACATTCCAAAGTTATCCGCTCTGGAGATCAATCACCTTTATTTATATAGTGCTTTAAACAAAATACATTGCGTCAAAGCACTGAACAACATTCATTTGGAAAACAGTGTCTCAATAATGCAAAATGATAGTTAAAGGCAGTTCATCATTGAATTCAGTTATGTCATCTCTGTTCAGTTTAAATAGTGTCTGTGCATTTATTTGCAATCAAATCAATGATATCGCTGTAGATGAAGTGACCCCAACTAAGCAAGCCAGAGGCGACAGCGGCAAGGAACCGAAACTCCATCGGTGACAGAATGGAGAAAAAAACCTTGGGAGAAACCAGGCTCAGTTGGGGGGCCAGTTCTCCTCTGACCAGACGAAACCAGTAGTTCAATTCCAGGCTGCAGCAAAGTCAGATTGTGCAGAAGAATCATCTGTTTCCTGTGGTCTTGTCCTGGTGGTCCTCTGAGACAAGGTCTTTACAGGGGATCTGTATCTGGGGCTCTAGTTGTCCTGGTCTTTGCTGTCTTTCAGGGCAGTAGAGGTCCTTTCTAGGTGCTGATCCACCATCATGTCTGGATACGTAATGGATCCGGGTGACTGCAGTGACCCTCTGATCTGGATACAGACTGGATCTGGTGACCACGGTGACCTCGGAACAAGAGAGAAACAGACAAATATTAGCGTAGATGCCATTCTTCTAATGATGTAGAAAGTATGGTGTTATGTGAAGTGTTTCCGGTTCCGGTTTACCTAATTAATGCAGCCTAAAAATCCTTTAACGGATTTGGATATTAAAAGCATATTAGTATGTTATGTGTATGCCAGGTTAAAGAGATGGGTCTTTAATCTAGATTTAAACTGCAAGAGTGTGTCTGCCACCCGAACAATGTTAGGTAGGTTATTCCAGAGTTTAGGTGCCAAATAGGAAAAGGATCTGCCGCCCGCAGTTGATTTTGATATTCTAGGTATGAGTTTTGAGAACGTAGCGGATGTAGAGGAGTATAATGTAAAAGGAGCTCATTCAAATACTGAGGTGCTAAACCATTCAGGGCTTTATAAGTAATAAGCAATATTTTAAAATCTATACAATGTTTGATAGGGAGCCAGTGCAGTGTGGACAGGACCGGGCTAATATGGTCATACTTCCTGGTTCTAGTAAGAACTCTTGCTGCTGCATTTTGGACTAGCTGTAGTTTGTTTACCAAGCGTGCAGAACAACTACCCAATAAAGCATTACAATAGTCTAACCTTGAAGTCATAAATGCATGGATTAACATTTCTGCATTTGACATTGAGAGCATAGGTCGTAATTTAGATATATTTTTGAGATGGAAAAATGCAGTTTTACAAATGCTAGAAACGTGGCTTTCTGAGGAAAGATTGCGATGAAGTAGCACACCTAGGTTCCTAACTGATGACGAAGAATTGACAGAGCAACCATCAAGTCTTAGACAGTATTCTAGGTTATTACAAGCAGAGTTTTTAGGCCCTATGATTAACACCTCTGTTTTTTCTGAATTTAGCAGTAAGAAATAACTCGTCATCCAATTTTTTATATCGACTATGCATTCCATTAGTTTTTCAAATTGGTGTGTTTCACCAGGCTGGGAGGAAATATAGAGTTGAGTATCATCAGCATAACAGTGAAAGCTAACACCATGTTTCCTGATGATATCTCCCAAAGGTAACATATAAAGCGTGAAGAGTAGCGGCCCTAGTACTGAGCCTTGAGGTACTCCATACTGCACTTGTGATCGATATGATACATCTTCATTCACTGCTACGAACTGATGGCGGTCATATAAGTACGATTTAAACCATGATAATGCACTTCCACTGATGCCAACAAAGTGTTCAAGTCTATGCAAAAGAATGTTGTGGTCAATTGTGTCAAACGCAGCACTAAGATCCAATAAAACTAATAGAGAGATACACCCACGATCAGATGATAAGAGCAGATCATTTGTAACTCTAAGGAGAGCAGTCTCAGTACTATGATACGGTCTAAATCCTGACTGGAAATCCTCACATATACCATTTTTCTCTAAGAAGGAATATAATTGTGAGGATACCACATTTTCTAGTATCTTGGACAGAAAAGGGAGATTCAAGATTGGTCTATAATTAACAAGTTCTCTGGGGTCAAGTTGTGGTTTTTTTATGAGAGGCTTAATAACAGCCAGTTTGAAGGTTTTGGTGACATATCCTAATGACAATGAGGAATTAATAATAGTCAGAAGAGGACCTATGACTTCTGGAAGCACCTCTTTTAGGAGCTTAGATGGTATAGGGTCTAACATACATGTTGTTGGTTTAGATGATTTAACAAGTTTATAGAATTCTTCCTCTCCTATAGTTGAGAATTAGTGGAACTGTTCCTCAGGGGGTCTATAGTGCACTGTATGATGTGATACTGTAGCTGACGGCTGAATGGTTACAATTTTTTCTCTAATAGTATCGATTTTAGAAGTAAAGTAGTTCATAAAGTCATTACTGTTGTGGTGTTGGGAAATGTCAACACTTGTTGAGGCTTTATTTTTCGTTAATTTAGCCACTGTATTGAATAAATACCTGGGGTTATGTTTGTTTTCTTCTAAAAGAGAAGAAAAGTAATCAGATCTAGCAGTTTTTAATGCCTTTCTATAAGATATGCTACTTTCCCGCAAAGCAGTACGAAGTACCTCTAGTTTTGTTTTCCTCCAGCTGCGCTCCATTTTTCGGGCTGCTCTCTTTAGGGTGCAAGTATGCTCATTATACCATGGTGTCAAACTGTTTTCCTTAACCTTCCTTAAGCGTAAAGAAGCAACTGTATTTAAAGTGCTAGAAAAGAGAGAGTCCATAGTTTCTGTTACATCATCAAGTTGTTCTGAGGTTTTGGATATGCTAAGGAATTTGGATACATCAGGAAGATAACTTAAAAAGCAGTCTTTTGTGGTAGAAGTGATGGTTCTTCGATACTTGTAACAAGAAGTAGAATTTACAATTTTGGCTATATGAAGTTTACACAGAACTAAATAATGATCTGAGATAGCATCACTTGGCTGAATAATTTCAACACTATCAACATCAATTCCATGTGACAGTATTAAATCTAGAGTATGATTTCGACAATGAGTAGGTCCTGAAACATGTTGTCTAACACCAATAGAGTTCAGAATGTCTATAAATGCTGATCCCAATGCATCTTTTTCATTATCGACATGGATATTAAAATCACCAACTTTTAAAACTTTATCTGCAGCCAGAACTAACTCGGATGTAAAATCACCAAACTCTTTAATAAAGTCTGTATGGTGCCCTGGTGGCCTGTATACAGTAGCCAGTACAAACATCACTGGGGATTTATCATTAACATTTGTTTCTCTGGATAATGTTATATGAAGCACCATTACTTCAAACGAGTTGTACTTGAAGCCTGCCCTCTGAGAAATCCTGAAAACGTTGTTATAATTTTTTTTTTTTTTTTTTTTTTTTTTTTTTTTTTAAAGAAACAGGGACAGCGTACAATAAACATTAACCTCAAAGGGAGAGATGCATAGTACCAGGTTTTAGCTCAAGAGCTATTGAAGCAACTGAAGCAACTCCTCCCCCTTTGCCTTTTAGACGCGGCTCATGTTTTTAACAGTAATCTTGGGGGGTGGATTCATTTAAAATAATGTAATCATCAGGTTTTAGCCAAGTTTCTGTCAAACAGAGCACATCTATATTATGATCAATTATCATATTATTTACAAAAAGTGTTTTCGTAGAAATGGATATGATATTCAATAAGCCAATCTTTATCATTTGTTTATCCATATTGCATTTGTTTTTTATTTGTTGAACCTCAATTAAATTGTTAACCTTAACTTGGTTTGGACGTTTTTTGTATTTTCTAGTTCGGGGAACAGACACAGTCTCTATAGTGTGATATCTAGGTTAAAGAGTCTCTATGTGCTGAGAATTAACTGACCTCTGTGATGGGAGGCAGCTAGCAGACGGTCGGTTTAGCCAGTCCGTCTGCTTCCTGACCTGGGCCTCAGTTAGTCAAGTATAAACACTAAGACTATGTGCCATATTTCTAGACAGAAGAGTGGCGCCACCCCAGGAGGGATGAAGACCATCTATTTTAAACAGGTCAGGTCTGCCCCAAAAGCTCGTCCAATTGTCTATGAAACTTATGTTATTCTGTGGGCACCACTTAGACATCCAGCCATTGAGTGATGACAATCTGCTATGCATCTCGTCACCACGGTAAGCAGGGAGGGGACCAGAGCATATTACAGTGTCTGACATCGTGCTTGCAAGTTCACACACCTCTTTAAAGTTATTTTTAGTGATCTCCGACTGGCGAAGTCGAACATCATTAGCGCCGGCATGAATAACAATCTTACTGTATTTACGTTTAGCATTAGCCAGCACTTTTAAATTTGCCAAGATGTCAGGCGCTCTGGCTCCTGGTAAACATTTGACTATGGTGGCTGGTGTCTCTATATTCACGTTCCGTACAATAGAATCACCATTAACTAGAGCACTTTCATCAGGTTTCTCAGTGGGTGCATCACTGAGTGGGGAGAACCTGTTTAATGTTTTGATCAGAACAGAAGAGGGGTGTTTTGACCCACGACTACACTGCCTCACCGTCACCCAGTTGCCCTGCTGCAGGGGCTCTGTTAACGGAACCGGACAATGTACAGGAGTCCCTGAGCTAGACGCATCCAAAGCCGTATCTAGAGCCCTAACATTCTTACTGTCCTCAATTAAAGTTTGGATGCGTGTCTCTAATTCTGAAATCTTCTCTGTCAGCCTAACTGTTTCCCTGCACATGTGAATCCCTCATCAGCGACAGAGATAGATAAACTGTACATGTGGCAAGAGGTGCAAACAACGATAGTAGGCGAAGCCATTACTCACCGTGCTTGATGAAATATTCTTACTGAGGTTGTATGATGAACTTGAGAAAAACTGCAGCGTGAGAGAAGAGAGGAGAGGAGAAAAGAAAACGCTAATGACAAGCTAACGAGTGCTAATGCTTTGGAGGTGCACTGCAGTCATGGAAGAGTGAACGATCAAAGTTAATCTGATAAGATTGATCGATAATATCAGAAATATGGTGTGAATTAAGTTATATTTTACAACTTAAAAAACAAACAAACAAACAGACAGTGATAGTAAGAAAGATTATAGAGAAAAAATATAAAATTAAAACAGCTACACGGAGCTATTATTAGCTACAGAAGGCCAACAGGAAGTAGAGAAAACACTGTGGAGACTGTTTAAAAAAGCCATAAGGCCAAAACGAGTGGAAAACTAGCTTTTCCAGCAGGAATGTACTAATGTGGACAAGGCTTGAGGAATTATCAAACCAGGCAACCAATTGCTAAGCTGGCAACACAGTAGGCTACCCAGGCACTTTTTATTTTATTTTTTTTAGCTTGCTCCATCAATTGTTACTAACCCTTCTACTTTTCCTGTAGCCAACAACTACAGCAGCCGAAGCAAACTCAAGCCACAGTCGGCTCAAGAAGCTATCTCTCCTCCTCTCATGCTCCCATTTACTTCTATGTTCCGCCAAACCCTAACCATCCTCAAGACCTATTAGCGGTCAGACCAATGCCTTATCAAAGAAGCTCACCGAACCCCCTATCTATATCTCCCCACTGCCACAGCAGTGTCTGCTCCCGCAGGAGCCTCTATCCACATTTCTACACTGCTGCAGCAGTGTCTGCTCCCGCAGCAGCCTCTACCCATACTTCTCCACTGCCACAGCAGTGTCTGCTCCCACGGGAGCCTCTATCTATATTTCTCCACTGCCACAGCAGTGACTGCTCCCGCAGGAGCCTCTATCTATAATTCTCCTCCACCGCAGCAGGGTCTGCTCTCGCAGGAGCCTCTATCTATATTTCTCCACTGCCACAGCAGTGTCTGCTCCCGCAGGAGCCTCTATCTATAATTCTCCACCGCCGCAGCGTGTCTGCTCCTGCAGGAGCCTCTATCTATATCTCTCCACCGCCGCAGCAGCGTCTGCTTCCGCAGGAGCCTCTATCTCTATTTATCCACTGCCGCAGTAGCATCTGTATCTCTTTTCTGTATTTTCCTTACTGCCGTAGCAGTTCGCGCTCCCACAGGAGCCTAAAAAAAAAACATAATCATACTGTTCCATAGAACAAACTTAACGTAATGTATCGCTAACAATCTAATGTACATGCTAATCATATCAAAAGCCTTCAAGGGCCCTAGTCCTCGTTTTGCTAAACATTTAATTCAAATGTACACCATCTTTAATATTGGACAATTCTTTACAACAGGCATGCTACAGCAATCATAATTTGTGACCTCAAATGTTGCTATACGTTTCAGCTATTCACCAAAATAATCTGTTCAGATTTCTCCTATAGGTGGCACAAAAAAAAAAAGCTTCCCATGAACCCTTTTGAAGCCCCGCCTTCTCGGTTTCTCATTAGCCCACTGGAGTGGTTAATCTGAAAATTCTTAACCAAGAATTTGAAAACTTTTAATCAATCCGTCAGCTCCATATAATTTGCCGTTTATAAGCATAATCACCTCGATGGCTCTCGATGAATTCTCTCTCAGAACCATAGAACAATGATCACGCAATCAATATGGAGAAAAAAAAAGCAGTGTCTGCTTTTTATAATAATTCTTAAGCTCTCGGCTGGGAAAGGGGGACATCACCTCTGCTTTAAGCTATGCCCATGCATCCAGATTCATTGCACTTATTCGATGTATACTGACAGGGCAGGGAATTCCATTTCATTGTACGCTTAACTTCGAATGCAAGCCGATCAAAGATTTTCTAACATTATCAGAAGCAGCTTATTGGATTTGCTAAACCACTAAGCAAATAACCCTCATAGCATCCCCTTTAGACAACTTAAATTGCTCTGTGTATTGAACTCTCCGCCAGGTGCTGCAAAGCGCTCCCAGTATAAAAATAATAATAATAATAATAATAATAATAATAATAATAATAATAAAACAAATAAATAAACTCTCCAACTACCGGCAAGGCTCACCCATCCAATACAGTGACTATTGAATTCCTTTCAGATTGCCTCCCGGTCGAGCAAACCTTGCCTTTTCAGACAAACTATCGGAGCAGTTTCCCATCTAATGCCGCGGGTTTTTAAATCCCATCAGGTGCCGCAAGAGCTGTCCCGGTCGAGTGGATTTTACCCTCCAACTAACGGTTTTGCTTACACGTCCATGCGCGAATATTGAACTCTCGTCAAAGGCTGCAATAGCCCTCCTGGTCAAGCATCCTTGGCCTTCACTTCTGACTACGGGTGTACCCATTCAGTGCCGCAAACATTGATCTCCCACCGAATGCCAGTGAGAGCATTCCGGCTAGACAACCTTACCTTTTCGATTTACAGCCAGCATACGCTCCCATCGTACGTCGATGAGAACTTACCAGCTAAACAAACTTAAGATACTTTCTACTCTACAGCCAACAAGGCTACCCATTCGATGCGTGTGCTCCCATTGGATGTCAGCAAGAACCTCCAGGCTAGACAAACTTACCTTTTCCATTCTTCGGCCGGCGAGGCTTACACATTCGATGCATGTGCTCCCATCGGATGTCGGCGAGAGCCTTCTGGCCAGACTACCTTTCCTTTCTCCTTATAGCCGCAAACTGTCATTTCCACCATGCACTTTCCAGATCCCACCGGAGGCCGCCGAAAACCTCCTTTTCCATTTCTACAGTCGTCTAGGCTTTCCCGTCCGATGCTGTGAGTACAAGCTCCCATCGGACGTCGGCGAGAGTCCCACGGCCACCCAAACTTACCTCTTCCATCCTATGGCCTGCGATGCTGACCCAGCCGATACAGCAAGCATGAAGTTCCTGTTGGATGCTGGTGAGAGCCTCCTGACCAAACTACGTCTTTCATCCGGAGAGGCTTACCCATTCAATGCCTTGAGTACAAGCCCTGTCGGACGTCAGCGAGTCTCCCGGCTAGACAAACTTACCTTTTCCTTTTCTATGGTCAGAGAGGCTTACCCGTTCGATCGTGTGTGCTCCCGTCGAATGTCAGCGAGAGCCTCCTGGCCAGACAACCTTACTTTCCAATCTATGGTCGGAAAGACTTACCCGTTCGATCATGTGAGCCCCCGTCAGATGTCGACGAGAGTCTCCCGGCTACATGACTTTACCTTTTCATTTGACGATAGACGAGGCTTAACCGTCCGATGCTACGAGTCTCAACCTCCCATCAAATACTGTCAAAAAATAAAATAAAAAATTTAAAAATACTCTCCGCTACCCTCACATCTTTTCCCCCCACCTGGCGAGGCTTACCCGTTCAATGTTCTGAGTTGATACCCCATTGGATGCAGCGAGAGCCTACCAGCACGGGTTTTCTTTTCCTCTCCCCGTCCAGTGAGGCTTACCCTTCTGATGCATGTGCTCCCATCAGACGTCGGCGAGAGTTCTCCCGGTCGGGTTCCATACTTGCTGGCCGCAAGCGAGTCTCATCCATCCGATGTTGTGAGTATCGACCTCCCGTCGGATGTAGCAAGAGTCTCCTTGTCGGTCAGCCCAAAAACCTTTTTATCTGCCAAACCGAGAGGACCCAGACGTCCGTCGTCCTGAGTCTTAATTTCCAGTCGGAGGATTCATGGGCCCTCTCGGTCAGCCATTTGCCCTTCGGCCTCTAAATAGCAGGGGCTTATCAGCCAGTAGGGCCCGTACGCCGACACCGTGACCTATTCCAGTCGAGGCAACTCGCGCCCTCCCGGTCGGGCTATACAAACACGCCGCTCCTCCTCATCGGCCAGTAGGACTCACTGTTCCAACGCTGTCAGAAAATAAAATCAGCCCCCGCCAGTACTCAATGCTATTTTGGGGGGCGTTCTTAATCTGGCGGCTGTCCTCTTGTCCATTTGCTTTTTGGGGGGTACTCTAGGTTCGGGCCATTCCCGCGCTCGGAGCCCTTCCCCGGACAGCACGCCAAATACGCATGCCATACCTCAGATAATTATATGTAAGCGTGAACTCATGAAATGATGTTCTCGTTAACAAGGTTCGGGAGGAGCACGTCAAATACTTAGCTTAATCAACACAGGTGGACAACAATCTAGCAATCAATCCCACAGTATAAATAACGCTGACTTACCTCTATCCATTGACGGTTAATCAGCATCCCTCCTCCACCCCATCTCCTCACTTCGAGTTCACTTTATAATTAGACGGGAGAGAGGAGGGGAGAAAAGAAAATAGCGATAGGTTCGAATGAAAATGATAATGACAAGCTAACGAGTGCTAACACAATGCAGGTGTACTGCACTCACGGATATAAAATAAACGTGAACGATCAAAATTAATCTGATAAGATTGATCCATAATATCAGAAATATGGTGTATTAAGTTATATTTTATCACTTTAAAAAACAGAGAGTTATAGTAAGATAAAGATTCTAGAGAAAAAAAAAGCTACATGGAGCTACGATCAGCAGCAGCAAGTCCAGCAGGCCAACAGGAAGCAGAGAAAACACTGTACAACAGCAACACCCGCCGTCTAGTCTACAGTCGTAAGTTACTAAGTGTTTAAATATATGTGTTGCTTGCATTCTAACAAAAAGGATTAGTCTCAGTGAGACTGTTGTTGTTTATAGCATTCTTTTATGATTTTTTTATGTGCATAATAATTATTAAACCAGTTGAAAACAGTGTGGTGGTTTACAGTTCAGTCCAGACAGAAGCTCAATCTGTCTAACTAAAAATGTGTTTTCCTTTCTCTGTGTTTTTATATAGAGAACAGCAAAACAGCAAAAAGTACATAGTGTACAAGAACTGCATGGACTTTATGTCCGGTCTGCATGCGGGCATGTGATGTGAGGACCCAAAGGCAGGGGACATTCCTGTCTGTGAAGCAGCTGTGCCCCTATTGCACATTTTCAAGACAATGGAATAGCCAGCCTATCCTTGATAGCATGCCAGCTGGAAATCTGAAACTTTCTGTTGCCATTCACCTGAGTGGTGCATCTATCATACAAATCGAAAAGGTAAATGATGTGCAACTGTATTTTTTTTTTACTGAATTACAATTTAGCTCAAATTACATGTATTATTTATCAACCCACATCAACAGGTCTTCAATACAATGAAGCTACAGTTGTTTCGGTATAAAACATTTCGCCGCCATGCCAGAGCTTTCATTGGACCCTCAGTCATTCCCCACTGGAAATACACACAGGATTGTGAATCTGCAGCGCCAGGAGGAAAAAGATATACTTGGTGGTGACATGAGAGCTGACTCTCCAGGTATTGATATTTTACTGAAATAGTGTAGTTTATACATGGGTTACATATTGTTTGAAGTTAAAAGGAGTGAACTAAATGAAATGCCAGACATAATACCAAAGTAACACCTTAGCTGGTTTTAGCTAGTTTTCTTTACTGAATCAACTGGTTTTAGCTGGTTTAGTATAGAAAAATGTTAATAACATACTAGTTACTTGTTAATCAGACTAGAAACATACTTCTAACATGGTTTAAAGTGGTTTTGGCCACTGTCACACTGGCCTTAGCTGGTCTTAGCTGGTTTTCTTTACTGAATCAACTGGTTTTAGCTGGTTTAGTATAAAAAAATTAAAACAACATGCTAGTTACTCACTAATCAGGCTAGAAACATGCTTTTAACATGGTTTTAAAGTGGTTTTGACCACTGTCACGCTGGCCTTAGATGGTCTTAGCAGGTTTTAGCTGGTTTTCTTTACTGAATCAACTGGTTTTAGCTAGATTATCATAGAAACATGTTAACAACATGTTAGTAACTTGATAATCAGGCTATAAACATGCGTTTAACATGGTTTTAAAGTAGTTTTGGCCACTGTCACGCTGGTCTTAGCTGGTTTCTAACTGAATCAACTGGTTTTACCTGGATTAGCATAGAAATATGTAAGTCACTTGCTAATCATACTAATGACATGCTAGTCACTTGCTAGTCATGCTAGCAACATGCTAGAGACATACTAATCATGGTAGCAACATGCTAGTAACTTTGCTAATCATGCTAAAGACATGTTAGTCACATGTTAATCATGCTAGCAACATGCTAGTCTTATACTAATCATGCTAAAAACATGCTAGCGACATACTAGCAACATGGTAATCATGCTAGAATCATGATAGCAACATGCTAATCATGCTAATAACATGCAAGTCGCATTATAATCATGTTAGAAACATGTTAGCTACATACTAGCAAAATGCTAATCATGCTATCAACATGCTAATCATGCTAGCAAAATGCTAGCGACATGCTAGCAACATGCTAATCATGCTACAAACATGCTAGCCAAATGCTAGCAACATGCTAATCATGCTAGAAAAATGTTAGCAACACACTAATAATGCTAGGAACATTCTAGTAACATGTTAACGACATTCTAGAAACATGCTAATCATGCTAGCAAAATGCTAGCGACATACTAACAACATGCTAATCATGCTAATAACATGCTAGCCACATGTTAATCATGCTAGAAACATGCTAGCAACATGCTAATCATGCTATCGACATATTAGCAACATGCTAATAATGCTAGCAACATGCTAAAGACATGCTAATCATGCTAGAAACATGCTAATCACTTGCTAATCATACTACAAAAATGCGAGCGACATGCTAGTCACTTGCTAATCATGCTAGAAACATACTAGAAACATGTTAACAACATGCTAATCATGCTAGAGACATGCTCGCCACATGCTAATCATGTTAGAAACATGTTAGCAACATGCTAGCAACATGGTAATCATGCTAGAAACATGCCAACAACATGTTAATCATGCGAGCGACATGCTAGTCACTTGCTAATCATGATAGAAACATGTTAGCAACATACTAACAACATGCTAATCATGCTAGAGACATCCTAGCTAGATGCTAATCATGCTAGAAAAATGCTAACAGCATGTTAGCAACAAGCTAATCATGCTAGAAACATGCCAACAACATACTAATCATGCCAGCAACATGCTAGTCGCATGATAATCATGCTAGAAACATGCTAGCAACATACTAGAAACATTCTAGCAACTTGCTAATAATGCTAGCAACTTGCTAATCATGCTATAGACATGTTAGATAACTTGCTAATCATGTTAAGTACATGCTAGTCACTTGCTAATCATGCTAGCAGCATGCTAGAAACTTTGCTAATCATGCTAATGACATGGTAGTCACTTGCTTTTAATGCTAGCAATATATTAATCACTTTCTTTTTTTAAACTTCTTAACTTTTCAAACTTTCAAATCTTTTTAAACTTTTTAAACTTTTCAAACTTTCAAAAATTTTAAACATTCTGGCCAGGCTTTTTCAAGCCAACTTAAAGTTTGAACATAAATTTTACTATCTAGTTATTATTATTAGTGTGGAAAAGAGCTGACAATATTTTTTGAGAAGCATTGTCTGTTACATTTGTTACAGTTTAAATTTAAATTGTTACATTTATATTATTTATAGGTCCAAACATAGATAACAGTCCAATCAGGCTGCCAAATCAGAAGGGATAATCCAGACAATAAAAGACAAACAGGCAGAATCATACACAGCAAACCGGAAAACAAGGAGGACACTCGGTAAGGCAGTGTAACTGGCAATACTTTGCAAAGCATGGATGTAGTTTCTCTGGCTAAATAGTCACCAAACAGGAAGTCAAGATAGAAGCAGCAGAGGGAGTAGATCTCAGTCAGTATTCAGGGGATGGCTCCCTCTCCTGGTGTGGCATTACAATTATCATGCTTTAAGAGTTTATTTTTCAACTTTTTATTCTTCTAATACATAAACTATATAATGATGAAAAACGTTGTTGTTATTAAATTAACAGTTATTGTTTTCATAATACTTACTAATGACAATTGTTATTTTGTATTGTAATGAAGAAGGTTTTTATGACAACATAAATAGGCAATAATAAATGTGAAACACAAATTTAAATCATAGTTTTTTTTTCTAGGTCAAGCACGTTTTTTAAATATGGATGTTTTTTTTTTTTTGTTTTTTTTTTTTTTTTTTATTTTTAAGGATTTACATTTAAACCAGTAGCCTACTTGAAGCATTTTAAGCAGCTTGTACAAACCCTGTTAATATTTATTGTAGATAAATAAAAATGTATTATATAGTTTCTGTGTGTAGAGTTTTTTTTTCTCTGAAGTGTTGGGAGAAGCAGGCGGTCTCACGCTGTCAGATAGTTTTTCATTTTTACACTTTAACAGTTCACAAACACCTGAATTTAGCTCTTGTGTTCTAATAGGTGGATTGTGCGCATTCACAGTAATATTTTAAAAAGCTCTTTAAAAACTATAAAATGCTTCTATTGTGAGCACAATCGGACTGTATTCGCTGATCAGCGCGGTGATTTTTCTCTCGTCTTTCTTTCTGTTATTTGGCCAGACATCAATTATTAATGACATCTGACCTGGTAATAATAACATATTTTGATTAAGCTTGTCGGTGTGAATGAAATGTGTATTTATTTGTACGTTCTATCGCCGAAAAGCCAGACATCACCATGCTCTGGAGCGCAGAGCAATCAATGTGATCTTCAGCCCTTATACAGAGAAAATCTACAAGCACTCATAAACACTAATTTTAATCAAATCTCATTAATAATTGTTTTGTGTTGATTCTCTTTTTTAATTATTGTTGAAGAGATTTTTAAAAGCTCTTAAACAAGAATAAATTTGTTAGTTGTGAGCTGGTTGTGAGACTGTGTCTATGGGAAATTTAGATGCAGAAATGGACAAATCAAATGTAAAATAACATGTAATCGATTTAATTAAATCTAGATTAATTCTTGTTAGAGAAAAAATAAAAATAATAATCTAAATAATAAAACATGAATACATACACACATACAAAAAGAAACAGCCATGAGGAATGATTTTCTGTTTTTTCATAGATTAAAATTGAAGAGAGAAAGCAGCTGGTAAATGCAGTCACATGATCAATATAGCGAAACGCGCTGCAAATCATCATAACACATGCATAAAACGAAACGCGCTGCAAATACTTCACAACACATGCATACAACGAAACGCGCTGCAAATATTTCACAACACATAAATTAAGAAACGCTGCAAATCCTCACAGCACATACACATTAAGAAACAATTACTGAAGCATTGCAAATTTATTTTCATTAACCTTCAAATTATATTTAGTTGAGAATATTAAAGTTAGCCATCTTAAGTAACGTTTTACATTTAATCATGTAATTATTCAGCTTATTTAGGCTAATAATATCCAAAAGATAAAGTAATCATGGTGTTTAAAAAACACCATGAAAAAAAAAACTCAGCTTTCAGTTCACCAACAGCTCCACTGACCAGTAGCCACTGCATGATAAACAAATCCAAGTCGAGGGTCCGACACTTTTTGAGGTCTCCATGAAACATTTCCATTGTGGTCAGTGCTATTTGCAGCGCGTTTCGTTATATGCATGTGTTGTGATGATTTGCAGCTCGTTTCGTCATATGCATGTGTTGTGATGATTTGCAGCGCGTTTCGCTATATGCATTTGTTGTGATGATTTGCAGCGCGTTCCTTATATGCATGTGTTGTGATGATTTGCAGCGCGTTTCGTTATATGCAGGTGTTGTGATGATTTGCAGCTCGTTTCGTTATATGCATGTGTTGTTATGATTTGCAACACTTGTGTTGTCAAACTGATGAAGATGTTTTCTTCATTTGCTGATGTTTTTTCAATTTGCATGTGTTTTCTTAAGTTGCAGCGTGTTGAGCTGTCTCAGCCACCGTACACTAATGAGCTGATGGTATTTCAGCCATCTGTTCCATATTAATGAATCCTGACTCTAACACATTCTGCACTCAAAGACCAGAACGTGAGTAAACAAGGACCTTCGTTTGACAACATAATTCACCATTTTGGGCGCCCTGATGTCGACCATATCCTGCCTTGAGTGACAGTTATTACACCTATTGAGACTGTCCAGGGATACCCGTGCGAGCCTCAAATGAGACACGAAACCCCCAACATTCCACACACACAAAAAGAAACCTTTCTTAAAGTTCCTTACCTTCGTCCTTTTATTAATAATATGTATTTTGAATATGTTTGTGCATACAATTTTTAATCCTTGTTATGTGAGGATTATAATTTTACTATCTTTGTTGGAAGTTGGAAATGTTTCTCCTCATTTTAAGGTTCTCAAATAGTCATGTTTCTGTAACCCAACTCCTGACCAGGTCGTAAAACTTTATGACCCCACTGGGAAACAGGACAGGAAATCTAGCTCTTACAAAAGAATGGTAAAATGTACTCAATGTGGTCTCAATGTATCAAGTATTGCCTGTGGTGCATTAGAGATTCCCCATATAAGTTGGAGAATCTGCAGTTTTTATTGTGTGCTAATCAAACGTTAAATGTGTGTAATTCTGCATTTGAACTTTGTGTTTCTATCAGTTATATATGTACTCTTTGGTGTTTTGGAATTGTCATGTTGTGACCCAACTATCCACCTGTATAAAAGGTGTGTAAAAATGTATTAATCTTGAATTAAGAACTTGCTAGAATATCACTGCTGAGATCTGACAAGCCTAAGTTATTAGGGTGGGTGTTTCCACAGAAACAAAGGAACTTTTTCCCGCTTCAGATCGCAGACGTTCATTGGTTGTTCACGCGAACAGATGCGTGAACCATCTCAAGCCATAAGAGCTGACCGAACAAGGTCCGCCCTCTCTTCATTCCATTACTCTTTTCTAACCTGCTTCGACCTCGTCGCTCCCGCTCGTCCCTCTGCACGGCCTTGTTTTGTTTTCTTTACTAAGTTTATTCAGCTATCCGCTTCTCCACACAAGGAAGACGAATTCTGGAACATTGTTTGTTGAACCTTTCAAATACCGCGCGGTTCCGCAGCAGCCCCGGGCCGGAAGACAGAACAAAGACTCGCTCACGCTGCTCCAGCACACGCACGCTGGTTTCAAAAGACCAGCACACAAAGCGTCACAAAAAGACCATGCTCGCGCACGCTGGACCATGCAAGTATCTTTCTCTATGGAGATTTAAATGCTGCTTAAAGTTTGCCTATGATTTGATTGATTGTGTACTGTCTGTGATTTTGCATAACTGAGCTCATTTCTCTCCCATTCATTCTCTCTCTCTCTCTCTCTCTCTCTCTCTCTCTCTCTCCCTCATTTGGATTCCGGTATGTCTTGTACAAAGTTTACTGTCTGTAGTGTCATGTCACGCGTATTTACTCTGTGTGATTTGTAGTTTGATGTATTATTAGTTCAATTATTAAAAACCCATATATATCCATGATTGCCTTTGTCTAACACGCTCACATTACGAGTCAATGAGATGTCTGATCTTAGCTACATGCTGTTTAAATTTAGAAACTAAATTTATCATAATGATAGGATAATGTTTTCATGGCCAGAGAATATTTTTCCTTGAATTATAAGAAAGTGATAACTTTATTGAAAATTGATAAGTTAATCTTACGGCCGTTTGCTGGACAAACCACTGTTTGATTTGCAGTAATTTACAGTAAGATATATCACAATAATTGATATGAAGAATGGAATATTGACATATTAATGAGTAAATTACAGTGCCCTGTAATGATTTATTGATGAATGCAATTGAGCTATTTTTCATAATCAATAAAATTTAGTGTAACTGTCATATAAGATATATATTAATCATATTGTGACACCCTGAAGTATGTACACATTTTAGTTATTGTGATTTTTGGGAAGAAAAAGTTTTTTTTATACACTGATTTTCACTTTACATATATTCTATATGTTAAATGTAAAAGGGAAGCTGAAACTGTCATGTGTATAGTACTGTCTATTGCTGAATGAGATCGGCACTCTTATTTTGAAAATGAGGACTTGTATAGAGGAGCGGTGTTGCGCCAGCGCCCTCACAATTGCTGGAGATTATGTGCAACACAGACACGTTTGCTCCGGTCTCCTAATTTTTTCCTGTGTTTACAGGTATGATTTTAACCATAGCAAAACTACATCCACACGAGTTATTTAATGTGTATGTCCATGTTGTGAATATATTGTTTATATATAAGTGTTATGGGTTTTTGAAGATATTGAATATGCGTAGATCATCCGCCATTTTGTGAATGCTGTGAAATGGATTCATGTGATTTGCTCGTGAAATGCATTTAATTTGATTAGTACAGGCTCCAGTTACCAGGTTATAATATTCCAAAAAAAATTTGATTCATGTTATATTTGTGTTTGTGTTAATCAGAGTTCATGTGTGACATAAATATTAACACACTTCTCCAGACACTTTAAAACAGACTTTCCAGTGAAAAACGAATGTAATGCAATTCTATTTCCTGTCAGTATAGAAGGAAAAATGAATGTTAGTGTAACATGATGGCAGATCTGTTCATAAGATTAGTAACTAGAACGTTAAAGGTGTATGGATTACATATATTTCTCAGGTTCTAAGGCCTTACATGTTCAGTCATGTGTGTTGACTTTATGCTCATCAGATACATTGTGACTTTTCTGAGTAGATTTAAAAAAACAAAGTGGAAAGCTCAAATGTATGTTTTTTGTTTTTGTTGTGGGAAAAATAGGAAAAATGGAAAGATAAACTGAGCATTGTTTTGAAGAGAAAAATAATGACATTTGTGCATTAATGAGAATAGAAAGAATTATACTTTATTAAATAACAATGTAAAAAAATACATTTAACAAACAATTGCTGGAGATTATGTGCAACACAGACACGTTTGCTCCGGTCTCCTCATTTTTTCCTGTGTTTACAGGGACTTTCTAATCTGCCAACACGTTCTTCTGTATGGGGCGTGTAACAGATTTGTGGGGGCTCATCCGATCGGCTCCTGATGCCCAAGGAAGTCGATCAATAAAACCTGATCCTGAGGACTAACAGATTGCAGACACAGATGTGAAGAGCCAATAGACGAGGACGTCAGTGTGAAGAGGGGTTCAGAGGGCTGGTGACGGCTAGAGTGGCTTGAGGGGCTGTGGAAAAGAGGTTATTATGGCTGATCGTGTACGCAAGAGCCTGGTGTGGGACATCAGGAAAAGGCTACTCAACTTGTCAGCTGTTGAACTGTTCCAAGTCGCCAAAAGCATCGGTCCAATACCAGAAAGGGACTTCTCCGAACTTGACACTGAAGATCAAGAGGGCTGCCTTGAATATGTCAATAACTTCATGTACAGCACTCACCTGTTAGAATCAGAGGACAGAGGTATGACTGAACTTTTGGTTTTACAAGGGACTGTGGAGACTGTTGTACAAGAGCATGGTGCTGCAGCACCTTGTCATCGTCATGGTGAGGTTGAGAGTAATGTTGATGTTGATGTCTGCCCTGCACCTACTCCATATACACACACCTCTACAGGTCACATGAACACTACAGACACTGTGCATGTAGAATTGCCTAAAACTGCATCTGAATTAGGGAAAGTTAGAGGGCTAGATACAAATCCTTGCACCAATCCTACTGTTAGACATTCAGATTTCGAAGAGCTGAGGAGGAAACTCATTCAGTATCTTGCACCACATACACAGCATTCCAATCCTAGCTCACCTGTGATACACAACATTGACACACCTAGCAGTAGTAATGTTGAACGCACCTCACAGGGGATCACTGACAAAGTAGTCTCACTACGAGAACTCTCCTGCCTGCAACGTCGTGAATTTAAGATACAAGGGGGGCAAATTGGTGACTGTGCATCTGTCATCACATATGCCAGTGTGTGCCGACAGATTGACGATGGAGTCAAAGAGAATTTTAGTGAAGCTGAAGTAGTGAGAGGAATATTACATGCAATCAAACCAGGTAACTTCAAAGAAATGATTATGAATAAGGAAGATATGACAGTGGAAGAGCTTAAGAAGTTCCTTCAGTCACATCTAGGGGACAAAAGCAGCACAGAGTTATTTCAGGAACTAATGTGTGCAAAACAGATGGAGACTGAAACTCCTCAACAGTTCCTGTACAGGGTAATAGGCCTTAAGCAGAAAGTACTCTTTGCCATCAAACAGTCTAACCCTGACGTGAGGTACAGCCCAGCCACAATCCAAGATGTGTTCCTCCACACTGTGTATCAGGGCCTGGGGCACAAGTATAAAGATGTCAGAAGTGAGCTCAAACCTCTGCTGGCTGACCACAGTATCACAGATGAGGTGATTGTGAGAAATGTGATGAAAATCACCAATGACCAACGAGCGAGCACGAAGGTTGGGTCCAATAACCCGTCCCAAGCAAAGCCATGCAAACTCTGCCCAACTGGAAAGTGAACCTGACAGAGGAGAAAAAGAGGCACCTGGTCAGAAAATTATAAACAATCCAATAATACAACTTACTGCTCGCATTGACGCTCTTACTAGTATGGTAGATTCCATGCGCCAATCAACCCTGAGGCCACAACCTGAACACACCTGTCAATGTTTTGTAAGAGATCACCCGCCACAGCGAGGAGCAAAACTCCGGGGTTGCCCCAGGTGTGTTGAAGATGGACAACAGAACTGTACTCATTGTTTTCTCTGTGGAGAAGAGGGACAGCGAGCTCGAGGATGTCTCCGGAAGCAAAGACTGCAGGGAAACGGGAAACGGCCACTGCAAAGGGACGACCAGTGACCGAGTCTTCTATGTCCCAAAGCTCTGAGGGCTCCATTTGGAGGATCAAACCTTACCCTGTAAAATGTAAACCCACAAGAGCATCTCCATGCTGTAAAGACCAAACCCTCAGTGACAAAGGAATCTATCATCAGATTGACAGTCCATCACCGGCCAGAACTAAGAAAGAAACTATTGTTAAATTGATAGGGAAGAAAGCCCTGGCCCAGTGTAATCTCAATGGCCTCGCAGTGACTGCTTTGCTTGATACTGGGGCTCAAGTAAGCATGATCGATAGAATCTGGAAAGACAAATACTTGCCTACTGTAGAAGTAAGACCTCTTGTGGAGCTAATGGCGATGACAGAGAAGTTAGAAGTTTATGCCATCAATGGAGATCTAATACCCTTTGATGGATGAGCTGTCATTACCGTCAACTTACAAGGAAACGACAACCCTGATCTCTCAATTAATGTTCCTTTTCTGGTGAGCCACATCCCAATCGAGAGACCGTTGCTTGGCTTTAATGTGGTAGAAGATCTAATTCAGGGTCAACTGGAGAGTTTAGTTCCTACCTTAGTTTCATTGCCCTCCACTGTAATAACAGTATCAAGTGAGGAAGCCCAGACCCTGGTTAGTTTTGTACAGACTCCTGAGCACAGTGAACAGTGGGGGCGGTTGAGAGTAAACCGAGACAGCGTCTTGATACCGGCAGGTCAGGTAGCATGGGTAAAGTGCAGAGTGCCATCCAAAATGGATCAGTCTGGCACAGTAGCCCTGTTTGAACCAGACGAGGACAATGTGCAGTTGGAGCAGCTGGATATAGGTGAAGGACTTGTGGCCGAGATGGAAATGATGTTGGCTGCATCCCGAGTCTCCAAATGTCCATCAACCTCAAAGATGACATACCAGTACAACGTTCCTATACCTCAATACCCAAACCTTTGTTCAAATAAGTAAAGGATTATATCCAAGACCTTCTAGTAAAAGGGTAGATTGTAAAATCTAAGTCTCCTTACTCAGCCCCAGTAGTCTGTGTTCAAAAAAAGGATGGCTCACTGCGTTTGTGAGTGGATTACCGCCTCCTCAATAGGAAGACCGTACCAGACAGGCACCCTTTGCCGAGGATTCAAGACCTGATTGATACCCTGGGAGGGTATTCCTGGTTTAGCATTCTCGACCAAGGAAAAGCTTACCACCAGGGCTTCATAGCAGAGGGTTCGAGACACATGACAGCCTTTATCACTCCTTGGGGCCTATATGAGTGGGTGAGAAATCCATTCGGCCTGTCAAATCCCCCTGCAGCGTTCCAACGCAGCATGGCGGAGATGCTGGATGATCTCAGGGATGAGTGCTGTGCCCCATACCTTGATGATGTTTTGTGTTATGCCCGGTCGTTTGAGGAACATGTAGAAGTAATCCGAAAAGTTCTTCAGACTCTTAGACGCCATGGGGTAAAATTTAGGCCTGAGAAATGTGAACTCTTCCGCCAGGAAGTCCGGCATGTGGGGCGCCTAGTGTCGGCCAAAGGAGTGAGAATTGATCCTCGTGATCTTGAAGCGGTGATAGCACTCAAGAGTCACAGACCCCAGACAGTGGGAGAGGTGCGGAGACTCCTTGGATTTCTTGGATATTATCGGCCATTTATACAAGATTTTTCACGTGTGGCCAAACCAATCTACGACCTACTTCAGACTCAACCAGGGGCAACAATGCAACAGTACAGTCAAAGAAAGAAAAAGGGTCCTCAGATGCCTTCACGAACGCCAGTGGAATGGACCAGTGAACACCATAAGACGCTCAACCTGCTTATTGACATGCTGGTAAATCCCCCCCATCCTAGCATACGCGGAATTCAACCTCCCATTTGTGCTACACACTGATGCATCAGAAAGGGGTCTCGGGGCCATCCTCTATCAGCACCAAGATGGAGGGTTGCGGGTCATCACATATGGTTCCAGGACCCTTCCTCCAGCCGAAAAGAGCTACAGACTGCACAGTGGGAAGCTGGAGTTTCTCGCATTAAAGTGGGCAGTATGCGAGAAGTTTAGGGACTATTTGTTTTACACCCCTCACTTTACCATTTACACTGACAACAATCCCCTAACCTATGTTATGAGCACTGCAAAACTGAATGCAGTAGGCCATCGTTGGGTGGGAGAACTGTCAGATTTTTGCTTTGATATCAAACATCGACCTGGCAAAGCAAACATTGATGCTGACATGCTATTACGCCTTCCTCTTGATATAGAGAAATATGTTGCAGACTGCACAGAGGACCTGTCACTAGAGGTGATACGAGCGGTCTGGGATGGGACTCATGCTGCCAGGAAGAAGGACGTGGCTTGGATTGCAGCACTCAATATTGCAAACATGGACCAGTCTTCCCCTGCCCTCTTGTTGCCGCCTGTAAGCAAGGTTGAATTTGCCAAAGCTCAAAGGGATGATCCAGTGATCTCTAGGATAATGGAGATGAAAGACACAGGTGGGGTACCGGATGAAGACAGTAGGAGAAGTTTGAAGGGTCCAGCCAGTAAACTCTTAAGAGAGTGGAGCAAGCTATCTTTGGAGAATGGATGCCTGTATAGGCACGTGGCTGGAAGAAAACAAATTGTTCTTCCAACCAAGTATAGACAACTTGCTTTGGAGCACCTGCATGACAGGATGGGACATGTAGGCCAAGAGACAGTAATTCACTTAATGAGGGAGAGGTTCTACTGGCCCCATATGAAAAAAGAAGTAGAGGAGTACATTACCAAAAAGTGTCCATGCATCAAAGCAAAAAAAACAGTGACTCATGTTCGAGCACCCATGGGGAGTATAACTTCCAGCTCGCCAATGGAACTTGTCTACATCGATTATCTGCACCTGGAACAGAGTCAGGGAGGATATGAGTATATATTAGTTGTCATTGACCATTTCACTCGATTCGCTCAAGCTTACCCTACAAGAAACAAGTCCGGACGGACAGCAGCCGAGGGGTTGTTTAATGACTACATCCCTCGCTTTGGCTACCCAGGAAAGCTACATCACGATCAGGGCAGAGAGTTCCAGAATGAGCTTTTCCGAAATCTCCGACAACTGGCTGGAGTGCGTCACTCAAGAACATCTCCATATCACCCTCAAGGGAACCCAGCTGAGAGATTTAACCGGACTCTCTTACAGATGCTCCGAACGATGGGTGAGAAAGAAAAAGCAAAGTGGAAAGATCACCTGCACCAGATTGTACACGCCTATAATTGCACCCGTCACGAGTCAACTGGGTATTCCCCATACTATCTGCTATATGGAAGACATCCTCGGCTTCCAATTGACTTGATATTCGGGCTGGTTGAAGAAGACGAAGGGCAAACACCCAGAGGATTTGCTGAACAATGGGCTAGGCGAATGGCTGAGGCATACCAAATAGCAAGTGAGAACAGCAAGCAGGCAAGTGCACGAGGCAAAGCCCAGTATGACCTTAAAGTCAGAGGGGTTGTGCTAAGACCCGGAGACAGGGTATTAGTCAGAAATCTCAGTGAGCGTGGAGGTCCAGGAAAACTCAGACCATACTGGGAGAAAACCATCTATGTGGTCAAAGAGCAAGTGGCTGACAATCCAGTGTATAAGGTTAGCCCCGAGAATGGAGGTAAGAAGGGAACGCACACTCTACATCGAAACCTGCTGTTGTTGGCAAATGACTTACCTGTAGAAACTCCATCGAATCCTGTGAAACCTGTGAAGCAGAAACAAAATAGACAGAGACACAGAGCAAGGAGCTTGCTTACCATGCAGGAAATGAGACTGATCCGGATTCGGATGACACTGGAGAGTATTGGCTGAGGGTTCCTTCAAGGTGGGCCGAACCTAGAATGGAGAATACTTACCTGCCAAGTCCAGAACCAAGTCAGGAGAATCCTCTGGTAGAAGTGGAGCTACTAGTACCTGCAATCGGAGAGCAAGATCAAATACAAGTGTCTTTACAAGGGGGAGATACCCAAAGCAGCAGTAGTCAGTCAGTGGAGGAAACTGTAAACTGCTCCATATCCTCACCAAGGAATAAAGACCGTGAAATCGAGTGTCGATGGATGAGCGATGAAAGGAACTACCCAGCGGAAGAAGATCCAGTAATAATAAGATGATCTGCACGAGAACGAAAACCAAAGTGCATGTTCACCTATGAGACTGGGTCAACCCTCAATACAACCCCAGACCACACTTAATAGTGTAGCAGCGTATACACTACCATACGTACTTGTGTGGGCATCACCTTATCCTTTGCCACATTCATTTCAGATTTCACCTTACACTGACATAGAAACATTCAGACCTTTCACATCCACAATCTCAGTGTTTTTGAAACTGGAGCCTATTTCATTTTGTCGGGGAGGATGTGACACCCTGAAGTATGTACACATTTTAGTTATTGTGATTTTTGGGAAGAAAAAGTTTTTTTCATACACTGATTTTCACTTTACATATATTCTATATGTTAAATGTAAAAGGGAAGCTGAAACTGTCATGTGTATAGTACTGTCTATTGCTGAATGAGATCGGGACTCTTATTTTGAAAATGGGGACTTGTATAGAGGAGCGGTGTTGCGCCAGCGCCCTCACAATTGCTGGAGATTATGTGCAACACAGACACGTTTGCTCCGGTCTCCTCAGTTTTTCCTGTGTTTACAGGTATGATTTTCACCATAGCAAAACTACATCCACACGAGTTATTTAATGTGTATGTCCATGTTGTGAATATATTGTTTATATATAAGTGTTATGGGTTTTTTAAGATATTGAATATGCGTAGATCATCCGCCATTTTGTGAATGCTGTGAAATGGATTCATGTGATTTGCTCGTGAAATGCATTTAATTTGATTAGTACAGGCTCCAGTTACCAGGTTATGATATTCATTATTTTTTTATTCATGTTATATTTGTGTTTGTGTTAATCAGAGTTCATGTGTGACATAAATATTAACACACTTCTCCAGACACTTTAAAACAGACTTTCCAGTGAAAAACGAATGTAATGTAATTCCTGAGTCATCTCAGGTTTCCAGTGAGCAAGGCTGCCTGATCGGTGTTACCGACACTGGCTGCGAGTGAAACTCGGTTCCTCTTGTCTCTGTCCGTTAGCGGCACGCAGTGGAGACATCAACAATTTGGCACTCCAAAGGTTGTGTTAAAAGTCACAAGCTGTTTGAGAGGGTGCAACGCCAGAGTAACGGAGGACTGGGGACACTGCGGTTGAGTGTTTGGGGAGCGCCGGAGAGGTTGACCAAGCCACTGGTTTCCACCTCAATGACTTCAATTCACCCAGGTGAACCAAATGTGATAAAACCCATCCACTTATTATAAGCCACAGAATATTAGATATTCTCCTGGATATATTTTAAGTGTTTGACCCTTTTGCTTCTTTAAGCCACACCATATTTCTAGGTTTCCTACCCAGATAGCCCACTCACCTGTTGGCCCTATCTTAAAACCTAGCAGTAGGCTTAGGCCTCCTTATTCTCACTAACACATTGTTTTTCTATTGTTTTTATCTCATTTCAAGTGTCGTTTCACTTTGATCTTTTTCTATTGTCAGTTCTGTTGTGATTTGTTTCTTTCATTTCACATAGAGACAGTAACCTGTGAGAGCCACCAAGGAAGCTAAATAGTAGAGCAACAACCAGCAGCCGGTGTCATCACGTGACCCGCTAGGCTACTGCCTGTCAAATCTCCATTTCAGGTTTGCATCAGTTAGCCCCAAAATTCTCATAAACGGCACAGCCCGTATGATTATAGCTCGTTAACCGTAGAACGAACTTGCATTGGTCTTTTTGTGTGTGTGTGCTTCTCTCACCGACAGAGAGTCAGGATGTTCCAGTCATCCAGTCAAGCAGTCCACGGGGGCCACCTCTCGACATGGTTGAAAGCAGTGACGACCCCCTTCCTGCCCAAGGACGCCAGTAACCTGCAGCATCCAGAGCAACTAGACACAGAGCTAGATGAACTGATGGCACACAATCCAACCCAGAGTCGTCTTGATCAGCTCCTCCTCGAGACCCAGAACCAGGGCGAGAAAGAGGACGACACCAGTGTTAATTTTGACAGCAAATTCGGATTTAGTCTTAGTCTTAGTCTTTTGAATAACAAACCATTTAGTTTTAGTCACATTTTAGTCATCTGAAATGTTTTAGTCTTAGTCTAGTTTTAGTCGACTAAATATCATAAGAGTTTTAGTCTTAGTCTAGTCTTAAGTCTTTTAGTCTTAGTCTAGTTTTTTTTTAGTAGAACAAAGTCAACTTAGTTGACTTGACTAAATGTTTCCATCAGTCTGTTATAGAATGGTATTCATAAAATAAACATAAGGCCTGCTCTCATTTAAAATAGCACTGCATAGTCTTCACTGTAAAATAAAATACACAATCAAACCAAAATGTATTCAGACACCTTCAACGTTTCTTACAATATCACAGTTTATTTGCTGTAGTTTAGAAATTGGTAATAAAATATGACAATAACTCGGGGTTAAACGGTGTCAGAACAACAAATTCATCTTGATAATGTCTGATGCAATGCTTAATTTCGTTCAGTATGTGGTGTGAAAAGGTTGCATTAGCAATTAAAGAAAGAAACGCTTAAGCAAAACATGCTCAGGTCCCTAATACATTTATTTTTATTTTTTTTTGTATTTTTTAGTCACTAGTAAAACAATATAATCTATTCTATCTGATTTTTGAATTGACTTTGGATAAATTCTTGTTAAAACTACAAAGTAATTCAATGAAGAGCAGTGATTGATTTACTTTCATTTTCATACATTAAAGACACTGACAGCAGAGCTAGTAAATTAGGCGCGGTCACTTTAAGAGACAAATGCATCCATCATAAAGATACGCATCCGAATTCTTTCCAACTCTTTACTTTCACTGAAGACATAACTACGGACTTTTTCGAACACACTTTCCAAGACGGGTATTTTGACATATTTAGTATGTATTTGTTGTCGGTACAAAAGCAAGAAGACCTTGAGACGCGTCTCTGCTTGCTCCCTGAACACCAGAACACCGCGCTGCTGAATTGAGCTCTTTCACTTTTCGCTCTTTTTCTTATGTTTATTTGAAATGCGATTTCTATTTGTTCGTTCAGGTGCAGGAGGACGCAAACGTCCTGAAGGAGAGCTCGGTTCAGTGTTGCGCGAGTAACCACTGCTCAGTTCAGCTTTCCTGCATCGCGGGGCTGAAGCCAACTTGATGTGTTGAATGCTCGGAGCACGTTATAAAACGTATTCTTAAAATACACATTTCTGTTTTAATAAATGCTCATATTAAAACATAGCATTACACATAAGTAGGTACAAAAATAATCAGTGATACATTTACGACCCCATAAAAATTTGGCTCGCAATGGCATTTCAAAAGGACGCAGTGTAGTTCCCTGTGTAAACAACTTAACTGTTATGAAAACGTCCTCGAAACTGTGCGAATTTCTGCAAACTCATCTTTGTTCTCTTTTCTGTGTAACTGCTGCTGCGTTTGTTTAGCTGTGGCGCTTGCATTTGCCACGGCTTTTTAAAATGGCTTGGCTGCTTCTGCATAGATCAACCTACCCTCAAAGATTCGCTCTGATTGGATCTCTTCTCCATTCGTCCCTCCCATATATTTTCGTTTCATTTTTATTCGTTGACTAAAGTGTCAGTTATATTTCGTCACGTTTTTCGTCATCATATCTGACTTTTTATTTAGTTTTTATTTAGTTTTCGTCCGTGAAAAAGGTTAGTTGACGAATATTTTTCGTCATAGTCTTCGTCAACGAAATGAACACTGGACGACACAGATCCAGAGCTACAGAAAGAAGTGGAAAGACTCCACAATGCCCTGCAAGATCTTCGTCTCGACACAGATCAAAGAGAACAGCGGGAGAGAGAAGCCAGAAAAGAACTCAACAAAGAACTCCAGGAAGGTGACGCTCTCCTAAAAAGAGCAGAACCTGAACTGAAAGAAAGAGACTATAAAACCTGGGCCTGCAAAACACACTTGCAAGCGGCCCGAGCTAAATTCAACAAGCTTACTCTGCAGAGAGACGAGCTCCAAGATGAACTTGACACTGTTCACACAGAACTGAAACAATCTCACAGATTACAGAGTGGCTGGATCGGAGAAACCCACACCACAAAGTTTCTCCCGGCCCGCCACTCCAACCCTTTCAGCCAAGAACCCAAAGCTGAAAAAGGGGGTGTAAGCTCACGACTCAAGAAATCACCAGCCAGCTTACAAGAACACCTGTCAACAACGGTGGGAAGAGAACCCTTCCAGAGAACGCATGCCACAAAACCCTGCACGGCTCACAGAGAACTTGACAAGCTAGCCAGAAGCATCCCTACGTTCAATCCAGATCCTGCAGGAGGACATGACGTTCATGCTTCTTTACAAGCCATTGACTTTCATTTGCAAACGGTCACCAACGTGACAGATGTGAACACATTGTACCTGTTAAAAATCACGTCCAGCCGTGATGTGCATTGTTTTCTGGATCGTCAACCAGAGACTGTCAAAGCGTACTACCAACAACTGCTACAAACTTTGATTCTTGAATTCTCTGATCCAGACTCAGACCATGGGCTCCTTATTGCTATGGACCTAGTCCGCTAGTGAGCCATGAATTTAATGACTTTGAACTTGTACTACCTGTCACTGAGCCCATTCCACCTGCACTGATACCCAAAGGGAGTACAAACAACACATTGTTCACTGCACCCTTCAAATTTGTTGCCATCAGATCTGTCATGTCTGTGAGCAAAGGCCAGGTGTGCAGAATGGATCTGACAGATGACCAACACCTCGCAGTATACACAGTCTCCCACCAGAACGTCAGTGAGACTGATGAAGCTGCTACACCTCTCAATACCAAACTGACATTAACACTTGGCGACCGTCAGTTCACCTTCAACAGGTGTCTGTGCGACTATGCCAATCCCACCAGCTGAATTCAACATCTATTTGATCAAAGCCTGTACAGACTCGAACTATGCTAGACTCAGTGTCGTGTGCCATCTTCCAGGCTGTAAACAGAATGGTTTCAAAACTGCAAACAACAAGCATGTCAAACACCAACACCTGTTCCAGCAATGTGATAACATCACAAAAACACACAATGTGACCATGTACTGGAAGAAGGTAAAAGGACACTCCAAGCTACCAAGTCGAGACAAGGACTTAAAAGATCACACTGACACCCTTGCCAAAACTGGCACACTAAACAACATTCTGTGGTCACTCCCAACCCACCCACCCACATTCAAAGTTGAAGTGATTACACACAGCATGAGGACTTTACTAGCTAACCTGTCTACCTCAGAAACGCTTACGCCGGCTCCGTTGTCTACACAGACCAATATAGCGGACATGCGGGCTTCTGAAACCTCCATAATGACTTTGCTTTACCACCTCTCACACCCCTCCATCCACCCTGGCAACCAGTCTACAGTCACTGACAACCAGCGCCCCAGACCACTGCATGATACACAAAACATGCTGCGTGCACAGAACAATATTGTGGGTTGTGCACCGTCTGACATCACAATGCCAGGACTTGTAATGCCACAGAGCAAAAGGGGGATAATGCCAATATATTTCCATGACGCAGCATGTGCTGCACCACGCAGCACCAGAGCCACTGACAAAACAATGAAGCAAGCTTCATGCCAGCAGCAAGATGTGGCAGAACATGGGCCAGGGCGAGCTAAACACAGTCGCCGCCCACGAAGCAAAGAGATTGCCCTGTCCAACCAAAGACAGCCTTCGCTTGTTTATTTCTTCCCTTTCTCTCTCTCTCTCCCTATTATCTGTACCAGGATGGTGCTGTGGTTTGCCGTGCCGTGCTGTCAGCCAAAGAGAGGACAGCTGCCACCGAGAAAACCACTGAGACTCCTGATCACCGACGACAGGGCACACTACCCCAGCACTGTAACCGAATACAGCTGTACAGGGATCCGATGGGGAGAGGACTCCCTCACTCACACTGAGGCCGATGTCAAACACATGTTCAGCCAACATGGGAAAGTGACTGTTACACAAATGGACTTAAGTGGACACCACCACCGTTCAAAACAGTTCCCGGGAGCTTTGCTAAGAGCCGCTGCTCCCGCCAGAATGTTTAACATTGGTATGTCCAGCGTCAATGCAGTGAACCAGACCGTAAACTCCTTGAAACCACTGTTTACTTTCTTCCAGAATGACTTTACCCAGACTCAGCTGTTTACAGCAGTAACAACAGACATGCTGTGGGAGGTTAGCTCCTCCAATGACAGCCTAACCATGGGTAAAACCCCTCCATACATGATACCCTTAAGCCTTGTGCTAACTGTGCTGGCTTACGCCATCACCATGCCAGTTGACCTGCTACAAATACACCTGGCCAACTCTCTGGATAGTGCCATCCTACTGCACATCAACCCTAAACAGAGAGAAGTGAATGTGCTCCTGAACCAACCCATCAGCGAGTCAAGCCAAGTCTACAGACCTAAAGACATTGTCAGTGTCAGGATGTGGAAAAGCAACACCCACACCAAGACACACATTCCAGATGTGGTGGTCTACCACGACAGCGACACACAGCTGTACCTGGCCCCAAACCTGCACATGTGTACTTTGACCAAAGACATTCATTATCTCTGCCTTAGCAAACCCTTCCTCAGACACAACTCTGAAGGAATCTGCGGGTTGCAACCCCGGCTCATCGATACGCGCTGCCCTGCCGAAGCCAAGCCTCGTACACAAGTCACAGAAACGCAAGCAGAGATTGTGGGTGACCGATGGCTCGTCAACACTCCTGTGCGCACAGCTACACTGACCTACGACCAGCAAGACACTGCCACCCGTGTCAACCTGCTTGACCAAGTACTGGAAGGTACCACCCAAAACATTGACATTACTCCCGTCGACACATCCCTCCAAGCACTGTCTCGACAGCCCGTTCTGAACCCGTCATCTGCGGTCTGAGCCTGGACTGCTGCCGACACTGCACGGTGCATCTCAACTGTCATTGGTCACACCCTGACTCTTGGCGTGACCTTCATCCTATACAGGATACTCAATGAGATGCAAACCTCTACAGCCAAACTCACGACAACTGTGGCTAGAGGTCTCCGATGGAATCCCCGGAAAGGGGGTGCAAAGTCAAAGACAACACCAAACCTCATCAAGCTGAATCCTCAGCTCCAGGAACCACCTGCCATCTTGAACCACCTGCCTTCATTATTCACCTTTCATCTGCCCATAGTGATGATTGCTGTCCGATGATGTCCACACAGGGACTTCATCCGACGGAAAAGGGGGAGATGTAACACTCATGAGCTGATGGTATTTCAGCCATCTGTTCCATATTAATGAATCCTGACTCTAACACATTCTGCACTCAAAGACCAGAACATGAGGAAACAAGGACCTTCGTTAGACAAGATAATTCACCATTTTGGGCGCCCTCATGTCGGCCACATCCTGCCTTGAGTGACAGTTATTACACCTATTGAGACTGTCCAGGGATACCCGTGCGAGCCTCAAAGGAGACACCAAACCCCCAACATTCCACACACACAAAAAGAAACCTTTCTTAAAGTTCCTTACCTTCGTCATTTTATTAATAATATGTATTTTGAATATGTTTGTGCGTACAATGGTAAATCATTGTTATGCGAGGATTATAATTTTACTATCTTATAAGTTGGAAATGTTTCTCCTCATTTTAAGTTTCTCAAATAGTCATGTTTCTGTAACCCCACTCCTGACCAGTTCGTAAAACTTTATGACCCCACTGGGAAACAGGACAGGAAATATAACTTTTACAAAAGAATGGTAAAATGTACTCAATTTGGTCTCAATGTATCAGGTATTGCCTTTGGTGCATTAGAGATTCCCCATATAAATTGGAGAATCTGCAGTTTTTATTGTGTGCTAATCAAACGTTAAATGTGTGTAATTCTGCATTTGAATGTAACTTCGTGTTTCTATCAGTTATATATGTACTGTTTGGTGTTTTTGGAATTGTCATGTTGTAACCCAACAATCCACCTGTATAAAAGGTGTGTAAAAATTTATTAATCTTGAATTACGAACTTGCTAGAATATCACTGCTGAGATCTGACGAGCCTAAGTTATTAGGGTGGGTGTTTCCACAGAAACAAAGGAACTTTTTCCCGCTTCAGATCGCGGACGTTCATTGGTTGTTCACGCGAACAGAGGCGTGAACCATATCAAGCCATAAGAGCTGACCGAACAAGGTCCGCCCTCTCTTCGTTCCATTACTCTCTTCTAACCTGCTTCGACCTCGTCGCTCCCGCTCGTCCCTCTGCGCGGCCTTGCGCTGCTATCGCCGTCCCCATTCCCCATTCACAGCCATTCTCATGGCTCCTTCGGAAACTTTCGTTTTCGTTGTTTTGTTTTCTTTTTTTTTCCACACAAGGAAGACGAATTCTGGAACATTGTTTGTTGAACCTTTCAAATACCGTGTGATTCCGCTGCAGCCCCGGTCCGGAAGACAGAACAAAGACCCCGCTCACGCTGCTCCAGCACACGCACACTGGTTTCAAAAGACCAGCGCATAAAGCGTCACAAAAAGACCACGCTCACGCACGCTGGACCAGGCAAGTATCTTTCTCTATGGAGATTTAAATGCTGCTTAAAATTTGCCTATGATTTAATTCGTTTGGTGTCTTTCAAGGGTACTGTCTGTGATTTTGCATAACTGAGCTCATTTCTCTCTCATTCATTCTCTCTCTCTCTCTCGCTCTCTCTCTCTCTCTCCCTCATTTGGATTCCGGTATGTCTTGTACAAAGTTTACTGTCTGTAGTGTCGTACGCATATTTACTCTGTGTGATTTGTAGTTTGATGTATTATTACTTCAATTATTAAAAATCCATAGATATCCATGATTGCCTTTGTCTAACACGCTCACATTACGAGTCAATGAGATGTCTGATCTTAGCTACATGCTGTTTAAATTTAGAAACTAAATGTATCATAATGATAGGATAATGTTTTCATGGCCAGAAAATATTTTTCCTTAAATTATAAGAAGTGATAACTTTATTGAAAATTGATAAGTTAATCTTACGGCTGTTTGCTGGACAAACCACTGTTTGATTTGCAGTAATTTACAGTAAGAGATATCACAATAATTGATATGAAGAATGGAATATTGACATACAGTATTGTTCAAAATAATAGCAGTACAATGTGACTAACCAGAATAATCAAGGTTTTTAGTATATTTTTTATTGCTACGTGGCAAACAAGTTACCAGTAGGTTCAGTAGATTCTCAGAAAACAAACAAGACCCAGCATTCATGATATGCATGCTCTTAAGGCTGTGCAATTGGGCAATTAGTTGAAAGGGGTGTGTTCAAAAAAATAGCAGTGTCTACCTTTGACTGTACAAACTCAAAACTATTTTGTACAAACATTTTTTTTTTCTGGGATTTAGCAATCCTGTGAATCACTAAACTAATATTTAGTTGTATGACCACAGTTTTTTAAAACTGCTTGACATCTGTGTGGCATGGAGTCAACCAACTTGTGGCACCTCTCAGCTGTTATTCCACTCCATGATTCTTTAACAACATTCCACAATTCATTCACATTTCTTGGTTTTGCTTCAGAAACAGCATTTTTGATATCACCCCACAAGTTCTCAATTGGATTAAGGTCTGGAGATTGGGCTGGCCACTCCATAACATTAATTTTGTTGGTTTGGAACCAAGACTTTGCCCGTTTACTAGTGTGTTTTGGGTCATTGTCTTGTTGAAACAACCATTTCAAGGGCATGTCCTCTTCAGCATAGGGAAACATGACCTCTTCAAGTATTTTAACATATGCAAACTGATCCATGATCCCTGGTATGCGATAAATAGGCCCAACACCATAGTAGGAGAAACATGCCCATATCATGATGCTTGCACCTCCATGCTTCACTGTCTTCACTGTGTACTGTGGCTTGAATTCAGAGTTTGGGGGTCGTCTCACAAACTGCCTGTGGCCCTTGGACCCAAAAAGAACAATTTTACTCTCATCAGTCCACAAAATGTTCCTCCATTTCTCTTTAGGCCAATTGATGTGTTCTTTGGCAAATTGTAACCTCTTCTGCACATGCCTTTTTTTTAACAGAGGGACTTTGCGGGGGATTCTTGAAAATAGATTAGCTTCACACAGACGTCTTCTAACTGTCACAGTACTTACAGGTAACTCCAGACTGTCTTTGATCATCCTGGAGGTGATCATTGGCTGAGCCTTTGCCATTCTGGTTATTCTTCTATCCATTTTGATGGTTGTCTTCCGTTTTCTTCCACGTCTCTCTGGTTTTGCTCTCCATTTTAAGGCATTTGAGATCATTTTAGCTGAACAGCCTATCATTTTTTGCACCTCTTTATAGGTTTTCCCCTCTCTAATCAACTTTTTAATCAAAGTACGCTGTTCTTCTGAACAATGTCTTGAACGACCCATTTTCCTCCGCTTTCAAATGCATGTTCAACAAGTGTTGGCTTCATCCTTAAATAGGGGCCACCTGATTCACACCTGTTTCTTCACAAAATTGATGACCTCAGTGATTGAATGCCACACTGCTATTTTTTTTGAACACATCCCTTTCAACTAATTCAACTAATTGCCCAATTGCACAGCCTTAAGAGCGTGCATATCATGAATGCTGGGTCTCATTTGTTTTCTGAGAATCTACTGAACCTACTGGTAACTTGTTTGCCACGTAGCAATAAAAAAATATACGAAAAACCTTGATTATTCTGGTTAGTCACATTGTACTGCTATTATTTTGAACAATACTGTATAAATGTTATGAAATCATGTTTGGATTGTAATCTAAAGTGTTATACATTTAACATTTATGAAGGTATAGTTAAAAGCAATGTGTTGTAAAGATTAAGGAAGCTGGAAGTGTGGCATTGTGGTTTTATACATTTAAAGCTGTTAGAGTTTAAGGGTAGAATTATTTGACTAGTGCTTTAAAAGTGTCTTCAATTTATTTGGGTGCTCTAGATATAGGGTTTTTTTTTCCATTTATTTTCAAGACTATTTTGTGTTTAAATTTAAGTATTTAATCCTGGGTTTTGATGCTTTATTATGGTTACTTGGCCTTATTGTATATTTTCTTGAATTACTTGTGTTTGTGTTTAAGGTTTTTTTCCTGCTTTTGGCCATGGCAACTTTCAAATAAAAGAAAGAAAAGAAAGAATTGATTCCTGGTCATTTAGTAAAATCCAGTCCAAACCTTCAAGAGCAAGCATACCCTTTCAAGTGGGGGAAACTGCAGCGTTGAACTTCACTAGAGTGAGGGAACTTGACAGTAAAAAACCGCTGTGAAGACTGGAACAGAGAATCCTGAACAGCAACCAGCCAGGCCAGATAAAACAGGAAATCCTCTCACCCAATCCTGCTGAAAAGATGGCTGACTCAAAGACACTGGAGCAGCTAAAGAGCAATAGGACCTCCGCAAAGCGACAATTCTCACAGCTGGCTAACAACATAGTCCGAATGCATGCCATCACACCTGAAGAGGAGCTCAGGGACCGTTTCAAAAAGCTCATAATTGAAGCCAACAAGGTCATGGAAGCCAATGATGATGTAGGGGCCCAGTACCTTGTAGAAGCCGAGCTGGATACAGATTCCGAAGGAGTTCCCAGGTTGAATGAGCAGCAAAAGGCCGACATTGGGAAAACTGAAAGTGAGTGCGAGATGAGATTGAATGAGCTCAAAGAGCTTATCCAAAAGACACTCTGGGCCAACTTTGGAGAAGAGGAACTGACAATGGCAGTGAAGGCTGCGGAGGAGGAAGTAAAGAGTGTGGTGTCCTTTGGACCTGGTGGGAATAAAGAGGTTTTTGACTTCATGTTTGATTACATGGAAAAACTAGTTAAGAGAGCAAAAGCGCTGCACGCACAGTGGAAGTGTTGGACGCACTTTTCCAGCTGCGGGTCAGAGGTCTTGAGCAGATCATCCCCAAGTTAATGTTAAAAAGAGTTCATTCAAGTAAAAGCTAAAGAAGACACCGAAAGAGGTGTGAGTGCAGCTTTTATCAGCTACCCAACAGCAGCCGTTAGACTGAAGCCTACTTCCCTCTCCAAGTTTACTGGCATCAGGCGAGACTTTCATCGCTGGAAAAGGGACTGGGAGGCCCTCCAGAGGCAAGGAGAACCCACTCGTTCAAAAGAAGTCAAAAAGTTTTATCTTCTTGACAGCTTGGATGAGAAAGTAATGAGAGATCTTCAATTGATGACCTATAACACAGCAGATGACATTTTTCGTGTCCTAGAGAATCGGTTTGGAAGCCAAACTGCGATTGCTATTCAAATAGTAGAGGAACTCCAGAGACTTCCAGCTGCAAAATGTCACCAGCCCAAGAAAATTGTTGAGCTCATCCAAGCCGTGGAGAAGGCCCTTGAAGACCTGAGTGACCTTGGTGACACTGGTGCTTTAAGGAATCCTCTGGTGACAAAGTCAATTGAAAGTAAGCTTCCAGATGCAATGAAGAAAGAGTGGCTTCTTTATGCAGCTGAGAGAAGCAGTACTGACCCAGAGAGGCGCTTCGACTATCTTCTGGCCTTTCTCAAGAGTCAAGAGAGTATCTACGAACAGCTGGATCTATTGAGGGATGAAGAGCCACTGAGGAAAGAAAACCGACCTGGGCAAAGGCAGGCTAGGACCAGAGCATCAATCCAGTCAAGTAGCAACCTCTCAGGATGTGTAGTCTGTGGGGACATCAAGCATAAGAAGAAACTGTACTTCTGCAAAAGGTTCCGTGTGCTCAAGCTCATAGAGAAGAAGGATGCGGTGCGGAAGCTGGGAGCCTACTGGAAATGTCTGGAGGTCCATGACGAGGGTAATCACTGCAAAACTTTGTTTCTGTGCAGAAGTCCTGATTGTAGAGAGCAGAGAGTTGCAGACCATCACTACTACCTGTGTCCCAGTGCTGAGGTATCCAGAGACCGTACGGCTCAGAGGAGGAGAAAAACCACAGTGGGAGGTGAGAGCTGTAGGAATTACACCGAGGCCCAGGAGGAATTCTTCAGAAAATTAGCCCAACAATGTCAGGACGCATTCTGTAACACAGCAGCGAGCACCTCCCATATTGCAAAGAATCATTCAAGTCTTCTGGTAGAGAGCGGCCTAGCGGAGTGGCCTGTCATCATGATGCTGTTGGAGGTAACCGCAAATGCTGGGCAGAAAATTGGCACTCTTATCGACCTAGCTTCCGATACTAATTATATCACCCATGAGGCAGCAGGTCGGCTCAATCTCAGAAGTGAAGACATCACGCTTATAGTCCATGGTGTAGGAGGCATGAAAGCCTTTGTCAAGACAAAGCGGTACCTCCTGAAAATTTGGGTCAACACCTTAAGAGGCACTCTCAGATCCCACCAGCTGGTTTGCTATGGCCTAGACCACTCAGTGACCTGGCAAGGCCAAGGGAGATCCACCTCCTTGTAAGTCACAAGGATTGACATCTGGCTCCGCAGAAAATCCGCACTGTGGGGGACCTTGTGTTGTGGGACGGACCAATGGGAAAGACAGTTGCTGGCATCCATCCGGAGTTGTTCGAGGCAGTAACTGTTTCAGCCCACACATCGAGAACACATTTCGCAAGGTCTATGAGAACTGCTGAGGTAAAGTATGAAGAGCACACCTGCGTGATCCCCATTAATCGTCAACAAAGCCAGCAACTTCAGGGATTCAGTTGTGGGACTACTACATATAGCTTTCTCGAGTGGTGGAAATGGGATCGCATCGGTGCTGGCTGCATCCCGAAATGTGGGGGTTGTCTCTGTGGAAACTGTCAGCCAGGCGGCAAAGAGATGACCCTCGCTGAAGAAAGGGAGCTGGAGGTGGTAAAGAATGGGCTAACATATGTGACCTGTCACGGAAACCAGTGACACAAGTCGGCAGCACAACTTTCGAGCAAAATGAGAAAGAAGCGTTTTTTTTTTTTTTCAAAATTGGTGATTTTCGTTTTTTTGCAGAATCTGTTAGTTGATATCACAAAGAAGCCTCTCCGTGTTTGAGATAGCAGTATTGGTATATTTAAAAGCGTACATATTGAGGTTGAAATCAGCTAGTTTGTCGGAGATTCTAGCATGCAGTAGGGGCGTTTCAATGTCTGTCTGTATTTCCATACTGGATAAGCTGGCTTTTGTTTCTTTTGTTATTGCCCCCGCCCTCCGAGGGAAGCGTGGCTACTTAGAATGCAGCGCTCTGGACGGCTCTAGCAAACAAGCGCTCACTGATTCTGAAGACGATCTGAGCGAAGATGAAAGCGGCATAATAAGACTGTATAATATCCCTAATCTACAACTGAGCGAAGATGACGACGAGAAAGAATGTATTGGACTGACGTCCAACGAGTTGGACCATAAGATATCAGAGGCTATATCGATAGTAACATTTGATGGGGATAAAGACAGAGAAATGGGGAAAATCTGTAACATTTAGAGGCAAACAGACGCACAGTGCAAAGTTTGGATCTGCAAGAATAGTTTTCTGTTTCTTATGGGGTGAGTTTCCATAAACATCAAAGTTTGTCGTTTTGTGTTCATTCTAAGAACACACGTTATCTCATGTTTAGTCCATGTTTAGACCTTCCCATATCTACCTATTGTTATTAGCTAGCTCATCGGTTATCACAGAATCCTGTTAAAAAAGTCCTAATGCTACACAATGAAATCAATTCACCAAGTTTTATGTAGAAAACCAGCAAATAACAAATAAAATTAGCATCAATATGTACTTTTTGTTTACATAAACATTAAAATAATAACATTAAAAATGATGGCCACATTTAAAAGATTAAAGATTTTTTTAAAGATAAAAGATAAAACTCACATATTACAGCCTCATTGTTATAAAAGTCAAAAACGATAAATTACTGACATTTACAATGCACATTCTCCTTTATTATTAATAGTATGCTGTCTGATTTTTCCCATTGTGTCTCTCGTTGCTATGCAGGGAGTATGGCTTATCTAAATGAGATGTAAATGAGCCCCATTGTCACTCGCAGCAGTGAGAACTGCACAATCTTCAGAGGCTATTTCTGCTTTTTGAGCTTTTTTGAGTGCCTACCTTCAAATGGCCTCAACTTCTCCAAATATTATCAGATTTCCATGTGTTACACATTGTTGGAAAGCTTGGAGACTACACTTTCAGAATCTGTGAATAACTCAAAATGCCCCAGAACCGCCTTGTGTCCCTACTTTCCGTGATTGGTCACATATGTAGTTACTGATGAGCACAGTGAGACTCCTCACTGGCACGCCAGGTACCCCTGGGTAGAAGATCCAGCCACATTACCAAGCAACAGGAGTGCAGTTGAGGCAACTTTCCTCAGGACGGAGAGGCAGCTGACCAGGGAGCCGGAGTGGAAGGCTGCCTATGCTGCTCAAGTTCATGAGATTATCGAGCGTGGGGCGGCAATGAAGTTGTCTAAAGACGTTCTTCAGACATGGACTGGCCCAGTGTGGTACATAAGCCACCTCATCGCACCCAACCCACACTCCGTCACAACTCCGGTGAGACTGGTCTGGAACAGTAGTCAGAAGTGTAGAGGTGTGAGCCTAAATGACCTCCTGTTAAAGGGCCCCAACGTCTTAAATTCTATTCGTGCTGTGCTTCTCAGGTTCTGGAGGGGAGAGTTTGCAGCTTTGGGAGACATAAGGAAAATGTAAAATTCAGTGTGGCTTGAAGATGGTGCATTTGCATAGGTTTCTGTGGTGTGACTCTGAAGAGGAGGAGCTGGGCATGTATGCAGTCACAAGAGTAAACATTGGTGACAAGCCAGCAGGTTGTATTGCTCAACTCGCCATGAGAGAGACCGCAAATCTCCCCCAGTTTAGCCATCTTGAGGAAGAGCGTCGGGTGCTAGAGGAGGACAGCTATGTCGACGATATCTTGACCTCTAATAACAACTTGGACCAGCTCAAAGTTATCACAGAAAATGTGGAACAGATCCTGGGAGCAGGAGGGTTCAAGTTGAAGCCGTGGGTCTTTTCTGGTGAAATGAGGAGGGATTCTTTCGGGAAACAGGAGCAGAAGGCTACTCCAAAGACTGTAATCCTACAAGCTCAAGGAGGAGGACAACAAAGCTCTTGGCCTGGGCTACACCCTGGAGGATGACAAGCTTCATGTTATGGTTGGTGTAAACTTTTCAAAGAGAAAGATGAGAGTTGGCCAAGACATTCAAAAGGAAGAGGTGAGAGCTCAGAAGCCAGACCCACTGACACGACGAGAGTTGCTTAGCCAAGTTTCTGGGTTGTATGACCCAGTTGGTCTGACGACACCTGTAAAGCAGAAAGGAGCCATTTTGGTTCGGAGAGCATTTCAAGAGGCCAAACACACATGCAGCACTGTCAGGGACACTTGGGACCTTCATCAGCCTTTTTGAAGAATACGCTGAGCTGAGCAAAGTCAAGTTCCCTAGAGCCTTGACACCAGTGAGTGTGACAGCTGAGCCTGATGCAATTACCTTTTCTGATAGGAGCGATCATGCCTATGGTGCCGTCCTGTATCTGCGGTGGGACTGTGATCAAGGTCCAACAGTGAGGCTGGTGGAGTCTAAAGCTAAACTGGCTCCCCTAGACCACAAGGGGGAAGCAGTCAAGGCAGAGCTATGTGGAGCAGTATTCGCCGCCCGGTTAAAGAGGTACTTTGAGCAACATGGCCGAATTCAAGTTAAGCAATGGTACCACTTTGTTGATAGTCACACTGTACTTTGTTCAATTCAACGTGAGAGCTATGGCTTTCAGACCTTTTTTTGGCAACAGGATTGGAGAAATCCAAACCAGCACATGACTTCAGGATTGATGGTGGATTCCTGGATCCCTGAACATCGCTGACATCATTACTCGTGGGTCTGGCCCAAAAAAGTTGGCTGAAAATTCACCATGGCAGCAATGACCAAAGTTCCTGAGTCTACCGGTTGAGGAGTGGCCGATTAAGTCTGCAAAGGATGTATCCGTAACTGCCAGAGAGAGTGTTGGAAGGATGCAGAAGAAATCATTTGCTGCGGCTCTCACAAGAGCTAAGGTGAAGGAGCCACCAAACCTGGAGCATCGAAGGCCACCTGCTGGGGCTGCTGTCCGAAACCTGGTGGATGAAGGACGGTTCAGCAACCTGACTCGTCTGGCTAAGACAATTACCTGGGTCTGGAGGGCAGCAAAATGCTTTGCAGCTAAAAGTAAGATCCTGGGAGCTCCAAAGTGTTAGGCAGTCTCATCAGCCAGGGTCATCACTACGATAGAGCACCAAGATGCTTTAAGGGATCTTTTTCTTGCCACACAAGAGGGGGTGACGTTTCCAGCAACCACAATAGACCGGCTGGTAGTCTTCAAAGAGGAGGAAACTGGGTTACTGGTTTGTGGTGGGCAAGTCCAAGCCTTTAATGAAGACCAAGTTAGTATCCCTCTCTTACCTTGCAGTGCCTGGGTCTCAACATTGCTTGTTCAGGAAGCTCACAGCAAGGGTCACGAGGGTGTGGCTGCCACTCTATTGAAGGTGAGGAAGAGAGCATGGGTCATCAAGGGACGAATAATTGCTCGAAAAGTCAAGGTGGCTTTCTTGGCTTTCTTGGTTTTCGTGGTTTTCTCTGGCTCTCTTGGTTTGCAAGAAAGCCAGATTGAGAAGATGTCAGCAAGTGATATGTGATCTGCCTCAAGAGAGAACCAGGCCAGCATCTCCATTTGAGTTTACAGCCGTTGACCTGTTTGGACCCTATCAGGTCAAAGATGATGTTAGGAAAAGAGTAAAAATGAAAGACTGGGGAGTTGTATTTTGCTGTATGGTCAGCAGAGCAATCCATACGGAGCTCGCCAACACAATGTCAACTGAAAGCTTCCTGATGGCTTATCAAAGGTTCACAGCAATTAGAGGCCACCCTAGGACGATATGGTCTGATCCAGGGACTAATTTTGTTGGTGCCAAGTCTGTTCTGAAGGAGTTGTATCAGTTCCTGGACAGTCTGGATAGGTCTGCTGTGGAGGATACTTCAGCTCAAAATGGAACTGACTGGCATTGGAAAATCCTGCCAGCTGATTCACCTCATCGGAATGACTCTGCTGAAGCGGCTGTTCGGATTGTGAAGAAGGCGTTCCAGAGTCTGGGAAGAGAGTCAGGGCTCTGTTTCAGCGAGCTTCAGACGACTCTTCAGCTTGCTGCTAATCTGGCAAATGAGCGGCCCATTGATGCCAGGGTGCAGAGCCTTGAAGATACAGTGCAGTACGTCACGCCCAATACACTCCTGCTGGGACGAGCATCATCAAGTGGTGACTGGAAAACATCTGACTTTACAAGCTATCCCTATTAGAGACTTCAGGAAATGCAGAATCAGGTCAACAAATTCTGGAGCCAACTTGCTGGTCCTAATCTTTTCGTGAGGAGCAAGTGGCACACTGCACAGAGGAATGTCGCAATTGGAGATATTGTCTGGCTCTGTGATCAGAATGCATTGAGGGGCCACTTTAAGCTTGGAAGAGTCATCAGCATCAATCCTGACTCTAGAAACATTGTACGGGATGTGAATATTAGAGTTGTGGCAAGCTCCTGTATTCCGGAGGTGAGGCCTGTAACATCAGCATCCAAATATCCTACATCCTAGCATCACGTCTCTTTTCTGCCTGGGTGGTTTTGGTGCTGGGTGTGGCAACCAGCCGCAGATAGTTAATTAGTCACCAGTTGGGAAGGATCTAGTGATTTTAAGGGAATCAGAGTCACTCACAGGATAGAAAGCAGGTTGGCAAGATGTGTGGAGAAACTGGGCCTGAGAAGTGATACTGCAGGACTAAAGCTTGTTTCTACAAGGAAGAAGTCGGTGAGCATTCGTTTGTGCAGAGTGGTGGATTTTAACATTTAAGTAAATCATGTAATTATGCTTAAGGAAAAAATTATGTATAAATTATGAAATCATGTTTGGATTTTAATCTAAAGTGTTATACATTTAACATTTATGAAGGTATAGTTAAAAGCAATGTGTTGTAAAGATTACGGAAGCTGGAAGTGTGGAATTGTGGTTTTATACATTTAAATCGGTTAGAGTTTAAGGGTAGAATTATTTGACTAGTGCTTTAAAAGTGTCTTCAATTTATTTGGGTGCTCTAGATATAGGGGTTTTCTTTCCATTTATTTTCAAGACTAATTTGTGTTTTAAATTTAAGTGTTTGATCCTGGGTTTTGATGCTTTATTATGGTTACTTGGGCTTATTGTATATTTTCTTGATTTACTTGTGTTTGTGTTTAAGGTTTTTTAACCTGCTTTTGGCCATGGCAACTTTCAAATAAAAGAAAGAAAAGAAAGAATTGATTCCTAGTCATTGAGTAAAATCCAGTCCAAACCTTCAAGAGCAATCATACCCTTTCAAGTGGGGGAAACTGCAGGGTTGAACTTCACTAGAGTGAGGGAACTTGACATTGGGCTTTATTAAAGTTTATTAAATAAAGAATGAATATTTATTCATTTTTTATTTAAGAACATGAATGAAACATTTTCAATTCTTTGAACAGATCTAGAAGTATTTGCTATTGTGTGTCGCCATTGTGTGGTCAACATTAGCATTGTGGCATTCATTTTTCAACAACATTGTGAAACGCTCGAATATTTTTTGAATGATTACAAATATTTTATGATTAGTTTATTAATAATATACCCACACTAAAATCTAATTTACTGATTCGGTATCATATTACTTGCACAAAAATTGGCACACACATGTAGAGCATCAATTGTTATTTTGTAATGTAATGAAGGTTTTTATGACAACAAAAATGGTCATTACTAAAAATTAAACACTAATTTAATTCATTTTTTTATATAGGTTAAGCACCTTTTCGAGTTTTCCAAAAAAAAAATTTATTTTATTATTTTTTTTTTTTTTAGGATTTACATTTTAAATTAGTAGCCTATTTTGAGCATTTTAAGCAGCTTGAAAAAACCTGTTAATATTTATAATAGACCATTGTAACTGTCTATAATCTAACAAACAAGATTATTATGAAAATAAGAGTGTGTACACCAGTTAAACTGGATGATAAAGAAATGGATAATAATAGGTTAGGTGTTTAGATGCAGAAATGGACAAATCAGATGTAAAATAACATATAATCAATTTAATTAAATATAGATTCATTCTTGTTGTAGCAAAAAAAAAAAAAAAACATGAATACATAATAGTTTTTGTATGTAGACCTTTTCCTAGTGTAGGATATTTTCAGTGTTCAGAAAACGGCGGTCTCGCACTGTCAGATAGTCTTTAATTTTCACACTTTAACAGCTCACAAACACCTGAATTTAGCTCTTGTTGTGTTCTAATGTGTGGCTTGTGTTCATAATATTTATTTTAAAAAGATATTAAAAACTAAAAAAAAAGCTTTTATTGTGAGCTCGTTGTGAAACTGCACGCGCTGATTGCAGCAGTGATTTATCTCGTCTTTCTCTCTGTTTTCTGGCCAGACATCAGTAATTAATGAGATATGACCCAGTAATAATAACATATGTTGGTTTAGCTTGTCAGTGTGAATAAAATGTGTCTTTATATGTCTGTTCTCACGCTGAAAAGCAAGACTTTCTGGAGCCCAGAGCAAACGATGTGATGTACTAAGACAAAGAAAATCTCACAAGCACTCATAAACACTTGATGTATGATATGTTCTTCTATTTGTTTTGTGTTGATTCCCCGCAGTTTTTTTTTTTATATAAAAGGCTGTAGTTTCTTTATGTAGACTTTTTTCCCTTCAGGTGTTTAGAAGTCTCGCTCTGTCAGATTGCAGATGCACATGGTTCATTTTCTCACTTTAGCAGCTCACAAACATCTGAATTTAGATCTTGGTGTGTTCCAATGGGGGGAATGTGTGCATTTGCGGTAATATTTTATTTTAAAAAGCTTTTAAAAACTATAAAAATGCTTTTATTGTGAGCTCATTGTGAGACTGCTCTCACTCAGGGTTCCCACGCTTCTTGAAAGTACTTGAATTTCAAACCTATGGATTCAAGGCCTGGAAAGTACTTGAAAACTAACATAGGTCCTTGAAAGTGCTTGAATTAAATTTTGAAATCAGTTTTGTTTATGCCGCTATTTTTTTTAAATTGTCCAATATGTGCTTCTGTCAAAAACAACTAAACACGGGGGTTATCTGTTTGATCTCTGACGCGATCGTGCGCAGCACCGCAAAGTTGATTCTGTGCTTGCTTGATCAATTTTTTTTTTGATGTTGTAGATTTAAGTAGCAAATGAGAATAGCTAAAAAAAATCAATGCATATATTTTGAGACAAAGGTCTTCTTTATGTTTTTCAGTTTTGTTTATGATAATTAAAGCAACGGTTTTTAAATAACGAAATAATATGTAAATGTATCATATTTGGGGTAAAAAAGCACCCCCGCTGTAGCGACTAAAAGCGCCATGATTAACATGATCATAAATAGACTGCTGACTTTTCCATTTGTTGACATTATATTGTTAGATTCAGATGCTAAATACCATATTATGTTGGGTGTCCTTGGAGATAATCGCCATGTTTAGAATGAAACCATCATATTTAAAAACATGATATTAATGTGTACACGCCGCACGATTCACATGGATGATTATATATCTATAGCGCGTGGGCGTGGTCGCATTAGAGTTAATGAAGGGAGACGTGAAAGACTGGACATTGCGTTGGTTTCATATGGATTGCTTTATTACTTAATATTTGTTGTAGATAAGACTTGCTTAGTTTAAAAGTACACATGTCAAGATTTCTATAGAAATATCTCTCATATCTCTTTTTAGAGTATTTGTTGAGTTTCAGTTCATTTTAATGACGCATTTCTAAATGAAGATCACGCAGACAAAGGCTGCAGACAGCGCACTCTGTTTGTTTTCTTTATTTTATAAATGCACAAAGTTTTCTTATTATGTGTGTATACAAATAAAAGTAGACCCTTTAAAGATTCGATCGATGTATTGCTCTTAATCTGTATGATCAAAACTGAATGTGCAATTTAAGTTCTTTTCGCTGATATGCCACAACGCCTATACGCCTGAATTTTTAATGTGCAGAAAATAGTACAAACTCTGCTAAAGTGATTGTTTTGAACAAGTATTAACTTAAACATTATATAAAAAAAAAACATTATTTTAGCTTAAAGGGTTAGTTCTCCCAAAAATGAAAATTATGTCATTAATGACTCACCCTCATGTTGTTACAAACCCGTGAGACCTCCTTTTATCTTCGGAAGACAGTTTAAGATATTTTAGATTTAGTCCGAGAGCTCTCAGTCCCTCCATTGAAGCTGTGTGTACGGTATACTGTCCATGTCCAGAAAGGTAAGAAAAACATCATCAAAGTAGTCCATGTGACATCAGAGGGTCAGTTAGAATTTTTAGAAGCATCGAAAATACATTTTGGTCCAAAAATAACAAAAACTACGACTTTATTCAGCATTGTCTTCTCTTCCTTGTCTGTTTTGAGAGAGTTCAAAACAAAGCAGTTGTGATATCCGCAGTTTGTGATATAATTCTGATATTCTGATTTGCTGCTAAAAAACACTTATGATAATGTTGAAAACAGCGGAGTAGATTTTTTTCAGGTTTCTTTGATGAATAGAAAATTCAGAAGAACAATATTTATTTGAAATAGAAATCTTTTGTAAAATTATGTCTTTATCATCACTTTTGTTCAATTTAAAGAATCCTTTCTAAATAAAAGTATTCATTTCTATAATTTATTTTCCAAAAACTGACAAAAAAATAGACTTTTGAATGGTATTTGAATGGCTTTTTGAACGGCTTTTTGTTTCACATAAATGCTGATTTTTTTATCCTTCTATTCATCTAAGAAAAAAAAAAGAAAAACTTACTCATCTGTTTTAAATATTGATCATCAGCAAATCATCATATTAGACTGATTTCTGAAGGATGTGAAACTGAAGACTGGAGTAATGATGCTGAAAATTCAGCTTTGATCACAGGAATAAATTACTTTTTACAATAAATTCAAATAGAAAACAGTTATATTAAATAGTACAAATATTTCACAATTGCTTTTGCTGTACTTTGGATCAAATAAATGCAAGCTTGGTGAGCAGAAGAGACTTCATTAAAAATCTTATATTAAAAAACTATAGACTGGTAGGCTATATTGATTACAGAAATGTTATATTGTAATGTTTCATATTATTTTGTGTTATATATATATATATATATATATATATATGTGTGTGTGTGTGTGTGTGTGTAATTTCTGTCCCCCTCACTTCTGAAAAGATGGCTATGCCCCCGCACATCTCTATTGAGTGAATGTGCAAATGTTTAATGTTAACAGGTTTTACTATGTTATTAAAATATTTAACAGCTTTTTATAAAAAAAAAAAAAAGCTGAGACTAGTTCATTCTTAATTTAAAACTCTTTAAAAACCAGTGTAATGCATTTTTTTTTTCAATATTTCAGAAACTGCATTTGAATATAACCAGTATTCAGTAAGTGAATTTAATGGATTTCAAGTCCTTTAAAACACAACTGTATAAAACGGTTTAATTTTATAAAACCTACACCTTCAAAACATCATTATTACTCTGACATTTCTTTATATAAATATTAGGGGAAGTGAAATGGTAAGTACAGTAAGGACTTTCATGATGTTATGTGCTAGGGGTGTGAATTTCAGAGGTGCTTGATTTAATAAAATAGTGCTTTAAAAAGTCCTTGAAAGTCCTTGAATTTGGTGTTCATGAAAGAGTGGGAACCCTGCTCACTGATGCAGGGTTGATTTCTCTCAGGTCTTTCTCTCTGTTCTCTGGCCAACCATCAATTATTTATCTGACTAGGTAATAATAACATATGTTGGTTTTGCTTGTCAGTTTGAAGGAAATTGTATTATTTACTTGTATTTTTAACTGATTTAAAAGTGAAACTAAGGCAGACTCCTCCCTTTCAATACTGGGAATTGCTCCTGTAGGGGCACAATCTTTCTCAGACAATGGAAATCTATGGGAAATTTAGATTTGTATAAAGTAATAAAAAAAAACTTTAAGTCTGATCAGTCTGAAAAGATATAGCAACTCAGTCCCCACCATGCCGCGGGTCTCTGCCGAGTTTGGGGCTTGGCCTGATAGCACACGTACATCTCTGAGACGTCTATTTGACGTGTGCATTTACATCTGCAAGACGTATTTTTTAGAGTGTTTGCTCATCTGCAATACGTCTACTGGACGTTTCCTTTTAGATGTCAAATAGATGTCTATTAGATGTTTATGATTTAGAATGTATGCAAATCTGACGTCTGAAAGACATCTGTCGGACGTTTGTAGACAGCAGATGCATTCCAGATCAAAAGATCTTTAACAGACATCTCGCAGACGTATGTGTGCTATCTGGACATGGCTTTAAAGCACTAGGAGGGGATATGTTTGTTTGTAAATTTAGTCTCAGAGGAAGTATTATAGTAATAACTAGATACGTCTTTCAGACGTCAGTTTTGCATACAGTACATTCTTAATCATAAAAATCTTAAAGACATCTAATAGACATATATTTGACATCTAAAAGAAAACGTCCTATAGACGTATTGCAGATGAGCAAACACTAAAAAATATGTCTTGCAGATGTAAATGCAAACGTCAAATAGACGTCTCCGAGATGTACGTGTGCTATCAGGGTAAATTCTCTATGTGGACTTCAAGTGTTCAGAGAATCATTCTTTTTTTAATAAAATTAAAAAAGTAAAAAACTCTCATCTCCTAAATACCATTAAATTAGATTTTATTTTAATACTATTGACATCATATTTCTCAAGTTATTACACATTACCGAAAAAGTAAAGAAGGGACACTTTATTAGTTATCTATTTTCATATTGTGCATATAATAGTACTCACATAAGGACTCATAATTTACTTGAAAAGAAACACGTCCATTTGTTGCGATTCATTCTTGTTGGAGCGGTCTCGCACTGTCAAATAGTCTTTAATTTTCACACTTTAACAGCTCACAAGCACCTGAATTTAGCTCTTGTTGTGTTCTAATGTGTGGATTGTGTTCATAATATTTTATTTTAAAAAGCTCTTAAAAACTACAAAAAAGTGGTAAGACCCAGCTGTAGTCCGTGTTCTTCACCCATTGTTGTAGTTCAAAAGAAGGATGGGTCTACCCGTTTATTTGTCTTTCAGTCTGAGGTGAAGTTTTTGGGACACATTATTTCGGCTTCGGGAGTCGCAACTGACCCAGACAAAATCAGTGCAGTTAGGGACTGGAAAGTTCCAGCTACCATCACAGAATTGTGTTCTTTCTTTGGGTTTGTGTCATACTATAGGTGTTTTGTAGAAGGGTTTGCGAGATATGCAGCCCCTCTACATAAGCTGGTAGCCCCCATAAGTTGGTTTAATGCCTCTTTGCAGGACCACTGGGACTGGGGCAGTGAAAAATCTTTTGATATGTTAAAAGAAAAGCTGATAAGTGCACCTGTTTTGGGCTATTTAGACTTCAGTAAGCCTTTTGTTCTTGTGATGGATGCGAGTGGGCTGGGGCTGGGTGCCGTTTTGTCCCAAGAGCAGGGGGAGGGACAGCGGCTCTTAAATAAGACTAAATTTGTTTGTTTTGAGCTCGTTGTGAGACAGCACTCGCTGATCGGAGTGGTGATTTTCCCTCCATCTTTCTCAATGTTCTCTGTCCAGACATCAATTATTAATGAGCCCTGACCCCTGTAATAATCAGATATCTTGGTTTAGCTTGTCAAATTAAAGCAAATGTATTTACTTGTATTTTTTACTTATTTAAAAGTGAAACTAAGGGAGACTCTTCCCTTTCAGTCCCGGGAATTGCTCATGTAGAGGTGCAAGTTCTCTCAGACAATGAAAGTTTATGGGAATTTTTGACTTAATAATTAATAAAAATTATAAAAAATCTGTAAGTCTGATCAGTCTCAAAAGATATAGCAACAAACTCTCTGCCAAGGTCTCTCTGCCAAAAAGGTATCTGCCGAGTTTGGGGATTGTGGCTTTAAAGCCCTAGGAGGAGATAGGGCTCAATTTAGTCTCTTCGGCCAAGCCAACATAATAAGAAGTTTAAATAGCATTTCAGTAAGTTGGCTTTCTCAAGCCAACTTAATATCAATAATAATAATAATAACAATTTTTTTTTTTTTTGTAGAAAATCTGAATATTAGAAGGATTTCTGAAGGATCATGTGACTGGAGTAATGATGCTAAAGATTTAGCTTTGTTCCTAATAAACTGTTTGACTGCACTGTCAAGTGAATCTCAAATTATTTTGTGGAATTATTAAATATATTCTAAATAAACTACAAACATAAAAATATATACATTTATTTTGTCCTCATATTCTTTCTTGTAACTCTTCCCTCTCAGTCACACAGCTGACTGAAAGGCTCATTATTCAGCTCATTATGCGGGCCTTTGTCTTCTTAGGTGTAAATCACAATAATATTCATGATAGTTTACGCCTACTCACATATGCACATATGCCCACAAAAAGTGTCTTAGGTTAAATTCTGCAAATTGTGAGGTGCGGCCTCCTTAAAATCTATTAGTTGGTCCAGAATATCCCATAGATCTGGGGAATTTGGAGGTCAAGACAAAACCATGAACTCATTGTCAATTCTTCGTCATCAGTTAGGAACCTAGGTGTGCTACTTGATCGCAATCTTTCCTTAGAAAGCCACGTTTCTAGCATTTGTAAAACTGCATTTTTCCATCTCAAAAATATATCTAAATTACGGCCTATGCTCTCAATGTCAAATGCAGAAATGTTAATCCATGCATTTATGACTTCAAGGTTAGACTACTGTAATGCTTTATTGGGTGGTTGTTCTGCACGCTTGGTAAACAAACTACAGCTAGTCCAAAATGCAGCAGCAAGAGTTCTTACTAGAACCAGGAAGTATGACCATATTAGCCCGGTCCTGTCCACACTGCACTGGCTCCCTATCAAACATCGTATAGATTTTAAAATATTGCTTATTACTTATAAAGCCCTGAATGGTTTAGCACCTCAGTATTTGAATGAGCTCCTTTTACATTATACTCCGTTACGTCCGCTACGTTCTCAAAACTCAGGCAATTTGATAATACCTAGAATATCAAAATCAACTGCGGGCGGCAGATCCTTTTCCTATTTGGCGCCTAAACTCTGGAATAACCTACCTAACATTGTTCGGGAGGCAGACACACTCTTGCAGTTTAAATCTAGATTAAAGACCCATCTCTTTAACCTGGCATACACATAACATACTAATATGCTTTTAATATCCAAATCCGTTAAAGGATTTTTAGGCTGCATTAATTAGGTAAACTGGAACCGGAACACTTCACATAACACCGTACTTTCTACATCATTAGAAGAATGGCATCTACGCTAATATTTGTCTGTTTCTCTCTTGTTCCGAGGTCACCGTGGCCACCAGATCCAGTCTGTGTCCAGATCAGAGGGTCACTGCAGTCACCCGGATCCAGTACGTATCCAGACCAGATGGTGGATCAGCACCTAGAAAGGACCTCTACTGCCCTGAAAGACAGCGGAGACCAGGACAACTAGAGCCCCAGATACAGATCCCCTGTAAAGACCTTGTCTCAGAGGAGCACCAGGACAAGACCACAGGAAACAGATGATTCTTCTGCACAATCTGACTTTGCTGCAGCCTGGAATTGAACTACTGGTTTCGTCTGGTCAGAGGAGAACTGGCCCCCCAACTGAGCCTGGTTTCTCCCAAGGTTTTTTTCTCCATTCTGTCACCGATGGAGTTTCGGTTCCTTGCCGCTGTCGCCTCTGGCTTGCTTAGTTGGGGTCACTTCATCTACAGCGATATCGTTGACTTGATTGCAAATTAAAACAGACACTATTTCAACTGAACAGAGATGACATCAATGAATTCAATGATGAACTGCCTTTAACTATCATTTTGCATTATTGAGACACTGTTTTCCAAATGAATGTTGTTCAGTGCTTTGGCGCAATGTATTTTGTTTAAAGCACTATATAAATAAAAATAAATAAATAATAAATAAAAATTGTCACTCAAACCATTCCTGAATAGTTTTTGCAGTGTGGCAGGGTGCATTATCCTGCTGAAAGAGGCCACTGCCATCAAAATACCCTACTGCCATGAAGGGGTGTCAAAGTAACATTCACATGGTGCCAGGACCCAATGTTTCTCAGCAGAACTTTGTCCAGAACATTACACTGCCTCCCTTGACCTGCCTCCTAAGCACTGTTGGGAACGTTACTTTAAAAAAGTAATTAGTTATAGTTACTCACTACTTGTTTCAAAAAGTAACTGAGTTAGTAACTGAATTACTCTATAATACAAGTAACTCATTACCAGGGAAAGTAACTATTTGCGTTATTGTAAAAATAATAATAATAATAAAGTTGCTATATGTCAGAGAATTCACAAGTCAGTTGAAATGAGTAGAACAGACAGGTGTTCGTACATAACTTTCGATATTTATTGCACGTCAACAGACAGCAAGAGTTTTATCCTGCACTTCAAGTATTATCTTTGTAAGAAAAGTGTTTTTGGTCACTAGCTTTGTAGATGCGCGTCACGCATTAAATGTACACATTACATGCACGTTCTTGCCTTTGACCACACCTTGAATGCCAACTTTTCATTGGATTGCTCCTGACTCGCCATTTCTACTGCTGCTGCTGCTGCGAAGCTGTTGCGTGTGTGTGTGTGTTTGGCGCCGCTGGCGCTTGTGCCGGCATGTGTGTAAAAACACTGGCTCTGATTGGCTACCATGAAACACATGACTCTGCCTTAGCCAATCATAATCGCTTATCTCATCATTAACCCACCTGCCCACTCGCTGTATGAGCCAGGGGTGCGTTCGGATTGCATAGTTTATTAAATCAATGCATAGTAGCGCACCGCATTTAATGTTCAGTAACATTAACGGCGTTGTAACAATGGGAAAAGTAATTAGTAAGATTACCCCGTTACTGAAAAAATAACGTTGTTACCTAACGCCGTTCTTTTAAACGCTGTTATTCCAAATACTGCTCCTAAGTGCATCCTGCTGCCATCTCTTTTGCAGGTAAACAAAGCATACACGCCACACCATCCACCTATGGGGAAAAAAAGCAGCGCTGTGTTATCATATAAGATACATTAGAAAGTTCTGAGAGTTCAGGGGCCCAGGGCAGAGTCGACAGGGCAGGAATCCAGGGTTGAGCAGGTGTAACTGGAGCCCACCGGGATGGCGCAGATGGAACTGGAGCCCTCCACAGCCAAGCAGACGGGACTGATGCCCACCAGGGCAGTGCAGAGAACCACCGCTGCCTTGCAGTCGAGACAGAAGTCCACCAGGGCGGTACAGAAGATGACCACAGCTGTGCAGTCGAGACAGAAGCCCACCAGGGCAGCACAGAGGGCCACCACAGCTGAGCAGAAAAGACAGATGTCCACCAGGGTGGCCCAGAGGACCACCACCTCCATGTGGTCGAGACAGAAGCCCACCAGGGCAGCGCAGAGGACCACCACAGCCATGCGGTCAAGACAGAAGCCCCCAAGGGCAGCGCAGGAGACCACCATAGCCATGTGGTTGAGACAGAAACCCACCAGGGTGGAGCAGAAGATCACCACAGTGGGATCGATGGCACAGGAGAGCAAGTCCAACCTGGTAAGCCTGAAACTGAGAACACAAACAGGTTAAGGGTGGCCTCCAAGGCCCTGATGAGATGGTAGATGGTCTCCATGGCCATGACAGGATAGGACGAGCACTCAGGAAGCTCGGCTGAGACGTGATGAGGCTCTGGTAGTTCAGCAGAGACGTGTAAAGGCTCTGGTAGTTCAGCAGAGACGTCACTACCTCTGGTAGTGGTAGTGGTTGACTTTGCCAATGAGGAACACTGGTGACTTGACTTTACCCATGAAGATCATTGGTGACATGACTCCTGAGGTCTAACTGTGGTAGTACTTGATTCACGAGTGTTCATGGTGACTTGACCTGACTCAGAACGGTCAACTGGGACCTGACTCGACTCAACGGGAACCTGACTCGACTCTGGAGGGTCAACTGGAACCTGACTCAACTCAAAGGGGACCTGACTCAACTCTGGATGGTCATCGGGAATCTGACTCAACTCTGGAGGGTCAACGGGGACCTGACTCGACACTGGAGGGTCAATGGGGACCTGAATCGACTCTGGAGGGACTACAGGAACCTGACTCGACTCTGGAGGGACCACTGGAACCTGACTCGACTCTGGAGGGACCAGGGGAACTTGACTCGGCTCTGGAGGAAAAACAGAAACCTGACTTGACTCTGGAGGGACCACAGGGACCTGACTCGACTCTGGAGGGTCAACGGGAACCTGACTCAACTCAACGGGAACCTGACTCAACTCAACGGGGACCTGACTCGACTCTGGAGGGTCAACGGGAACCTGACTCGATTCTGGAGGGTCAACGGGAACCTGACTCGACTCTGGAGGCTCAACAGGAACCTGACTCGACTCAACAGGGACCTGACTCAACTCAACGGGGACCTGACTTGACTCTAGAGGGTCAACGGGGACCTGACTCTACTCTGGAGGGTCAACGGGGACATGAATCGACTCAACGGGGACCTGACTCGACTCTGGAGGGACCACTGAAACCTGACTTGACTCTGGAGGGACCATGGGAAACTGACTCGACTCTGGAGAGATCACGGGAACCTGACTCAACTTTGGAGGGCCCACAGGGACCTGACTCGACTCTGGAGGCTCAACCGGGACATGACTTGACTCTGGAGGGTCAACGGGGACCTGACTCGACTCTGGAGGGTCAACGGGGACCTGACTCAACTCAACGGGGACCTGACTCGACTCTGGAGGGACCATTGAAACCTGACTTGACTCTGGAGGGACCATGGGAACCTGACTCGTCTCTGGAGAGATCACGGGAACCTGACTCGACTCTGGAGGGACCACTGGAACCTGATTCGGCTCTGGAGGGAACACAGAAACCTGACTCCACTCTGGAGGGACCACTGGGACCTGACTAGACTCTGGAGGGTCAACTGGGACCTGATTCGACTCAACGGGGACCTGACTCGACTCTGGAGGGTCAACACGAACCTGACTCAACTCTGGAGGGTCAACAGGAACCTGACTCAACTCTGGAGGGTCAACGGGGACCTGACTCAACTCAACGGGGACCTGACTTGACTCTGGAGGGTCAACGGGGACCTGACTCGACTCTGGAGGGTCAACAGGGACCTGATTCGACTCAACGGGGACCTGAATCGACTCTGGAGGGAGCACGGGAACCTGACTCGACTCTGCAGGGACCACAGGGACCTGTCTCGACTCTGGAGGGACCATGGGAAGCTGACTCGACTCTGGAGGGAACACGGGAACCTGACTCGACTCTGGAGGGACCACAGGGACCTGCCTCAACTCTGGGGGGTCAACCGGGACCTGACTCAACTCAACGGTGACCTGACTTGACTCTGGATGGTCAACGGGAACCTGACTCAACTCTGGAGGGTCAACGGGAACCTGACTCGACTCAACGGGGACCTGACTCGACTCTGGAGGGTCAACGGGAACCTGACTTGACTCTGGAGGGTCAACAGGGACCTGACTCGACTCAACGGGGACCTGACTCGACTCTGGAGGGTCAACGGGGACCTGACTCGACTCTGGAGGGTCAAGGGGGATCTGACTCGACTCTAGAGGGTCAACAGGGACCTGACTCAAATCTGGAGGGACGCTGGGCTGGTGGCCATCAAGTGCAGTGGCCCTGGGCTGGCGGCCACCTTGTGCTGTAGCGCTGGGCTTGTGGCCATCTTGTGCTGTGACGCTGGGCTTGCAGCCACCTTGTTCAGTGGCGATGGGTTGGCGGCCATCTTGTGCAGTGGCGCTGGGCTGGCGGCCATCTGGCCTGGCAGTCACCTGGGCCGCGTCCAAAGTCGCATACTTCCATACTATATAGTAGGCGAAAAACAGTATGCGAAGCAAGTAGTATGTCCGAATTCTTAGTATTACTACTCAGTATTCTTACTATTACAGTAGGCGAGATGTACCCGGATGGCCTACTACTTGCGCCCGAATTCAATAGAATGCATACGATGGACACTACTCTATCCCATGATGCCACAGGAGAGGACTCGTCATACTCATATTCGAAAATAACGGAAAATCGTGATGCCGATATTTTGAAGTGTAAGTACCTTATGGATAAACGCTGTTCATTGTGGTTAAAGTGTACTTGTTTAACATAATCCAAGTAAACGACTGACTTGTTAAAGTTTTACACATTGTAAACTGATGAGACTATTTTGTAAATTGAGTTTAAAAATATGTTTAATAATCATTATCGATCAGAGGCTGTGCCTCAGCTTGTTAAGGCTGCTTTCTACAGACGGCTCGATAAGTAATTCAATGATATAAAGTTACACAATTTTTAGTAATTGAAACGAGTTCATTTACATTTTACTAGTGTTGATATTTTGCTAAAAAAAATTGTTGGATAACTTACATGGCAAACTATTGTTAATAAGTGCCTCAGTTTGATCATAAATCATCAATAATTTGTAAATCCTGTTCTGATGTTACAGAGATGAACACAATCTTGTTCTCATCCACTGATGAAACCCTACTCACTGGAAAGCATAATTCAGTAAGTATATAAATTAAAATTAATCTTAACTGTGTTTTCCTACAGGTGGATAAAGGCCTCCAGTGCAAATAGAGCTGTTCTTCAGCACCCTGGCAATCAGCCTCCTCAAAATCCCCATGAAAGACCTGCTCATTCTGTCCAAAATGTTATGCAGCTCTTGGATGTCAAAGGCCAGTGACAGCAGCCTGTATGATGCTGTTCGCAGTCTGTAAATATGTAGTTTTTGTTTTTTAGAATAAAATTTCAATAGGTTACACATTTTTTGCTGATATATCTATATCTATCTATATCTATATATATTTATATATGTGTTTATATTGTCTATAATGTATATATTATGTATTTATGTATATATTGTGATGTGTGTATATGGGTGTGTTTCTGTGTATATTTCTATAATGTATTTGTGTGTATTTATGTGTATATATATGTGTGTGTGTGTATTTGTCTAAGCATTCATTCAAGTTTATTAATTGATTTATGTTCCTTTTGTTTCTTTTGTGTAATTTTATTTTTATTTATTTATTACAATAAATGACTTTATATCCTTACATAAAATCAGGCTGTCATTCTGTTCACAGATGTAGCTGCTGTTATTCTGAGGTAGAAAATTAAAAGCTAAATTTAGTTATTTTATTTAGTAAAGGTTTTACAAGCTGTCAAAGAAGGCATGATCTGCGAACAGCTGACCGACGCCTGCTTTTAATTGTTCATTCAAACGACGTAAAAATGCAGATGAAAGCGGTAAGAATAACGGAAAAACATCACCAATGTTCGCTCAGTAGACTGGGCTATTTAAATTTACGCGCTGTTGTGACGACGTATGTCACATGACAATGTCAACATGGCGGATGTTGTATGTCCGAATTCCATTCATACTACCCACATTCATACTATATAGAACGTACTTTTCTAACGGTCGAGTAGTACGTTCAAATTCATATGTAGTACCCAGTACGCAGTATGTGATTTCGGATGCAGCTCTGGTGTTGTAGCGCTGGGCTGGTGGCCATCTTGTGCAGTGGCGCTGGGCTGGGGGCAACCTTGTGCTGTGGCGCTGGGCTGGTGGCCATCTTGTGTAGTGGGGCTGGGCTGGCGACCACCTTGTGCAGTGGCGCTGGGCTGGCAGTCCTCCTGTCTGGAGACACAGGTTTAGAGTCGGCCATCACACCTGGAGAGACAGGTGTGGCTGGGGTATCCCACTGAGACCGATGTTGTAGGTACATGGTAAACCCCCCAAAATCCAGGATCTCCAACTCCTTCATCTCCCACTCAGGCACAGGGTTATCAAGGCAGGCGTTAAAAAGGTCTTTAAGTGCATCACCATTGTATCCCATTCCTACCACCATGGTCCAGAATCTTTGTGCCAAACTACCCACCTCACTCCACTCTTGATGGAGGGTGATCAAATTTAGTAACCTCCCCCTCCGCTCCTCTATGCTGGCTGTGTGACATCCCACACTGCTGGATCTGGGCATTGATAGAGTCCTTCTGTAACGAACACAGACACAAAACGAGAGATCCAGTCGCACTATTTAATGGGGAATCCAACATCACATGCAAAAACAGGCAAGAGGTCATAACTACAAAATCAGTCCAAAATCAAGAAACATGAAAAACAGGGAACACGAGAAAGCCTGGTGACGGAAAACAAGGACTCCATGAAACAGAGACAGACCGGTTTATATAGACAGGTGTAAAAAATGAAAGTGGAGACAGTTGAGTGCAATAAACAGGTGTGCAGTTAACAATGATGAAAGGACAAAGCTTTGTGGGAAATGTAGTACCTGCAGTGGGGTGACTATGGGGAAGTGAGGCCACTACTGGACACCCAGGGAAACACAGACCAGACACTGCTTATTTCTCTGCATTTAAAAATTCAATCAATCAATCACCTTTATTTATATAGTGCTTTAAACAAAATACATTGTGTCAAAGCACTGAACAACATTCATTTGGAAAACAGTGTGTCAATAATGCAAAATGATAGTTAAAGGCAGTTCATCATTGAATTCAGTTATGTCATGTCTGTTCAGTTTAAATAGTGTCTGTGCATTTATTTGCAATCAAGTCAATGATATCGCTGTAGATGAAGTGACCCCAACTTAGCAAGCCAGAGGCGAAAAAATTCTTCGAAACATTTGTGATAATGGAAGTACACCAGTCAGCACAATATATAACACTGTTCTAGTGGTTTTTGGATACTGTAATAAAAAAACTTACATATTGTGTCTATCAGAAACTATTTAAATTGAGATTAAATTTGTATAGGCCTCAGCAATCGGATTGATTATTTGGGACATTTGAAATACAAACAGTTTAGACAAATGACTGGAACATTGATACTTGGAGAGTTCAGTTGTCTCTGAGGGGATAAATAATGTTTATATCTTGCAAGAAAACAAAATCACAAATCAAAGGAAAATCTAACAAACAGAGCTGTTGTAACATTTAATAAAAAGTCAAGTCACGTTTATTTATAATGCTCTGTAGATTACAGATTGTGTCAAAGAAGCTTCACGGTATTAAACAGCAAAATAATACAATCAACAATCCTGAATCATATAGAGTATGAGACAAATTCAAAGACAATAGTGTCATTATTCAGCTCAAATCAATTCAGTTTAGTTATGTCTGTTACAAAATAATTACGTTATGAAAGGAGTTGATTCAGCTATAAAGCAGCTCTACAAAAGACATTAGTGTTATGATCCAGCTCAAGTAATTTCAGGGTTTGTTCTCATCCAATTATGTCAGTACAGTCAAATCGATAATGCAATAATTACTGAATATTAAGTGTCCTTTAATAGTATCTAATGTGAAAATAGCAAGGAACCCAAAATCCATCAGGTTACAGAAATAGAGGGAAATAAAATAAACCTTTGGAGAAACCAGTATGAGACAGGTGGCTTGTTCTACTCTGGCCGAAAAGAAGTTGATGCTAGGATCTATTTGCAATTTTAATATTAATATAGAACTGTTTTAGACCCTTTATTTAACATTAATACATAACTATTTTAGAATGAATATAAAACAGAGTATTTTCATATATTACAGCATTTTAATAAACTCAAACACTAGAGAATCACCAAAAAAATGGGTTCAGTTCCTGGGGAAAGCAACAACTGATAAATGTCTACGTTGACTGCAGCGCAATGTAAGTCATTATGGATTAAAAGTATCTATCAAATGCATAAATGTTATGTAATTTAAAATATCTTTCATGGCCCTACTTTTTTTTTTAAGCGCACCACCTGAATCAGGACCTGTCTAATCTCAGTGCACTGCAGTCCATAAATGATCGGATTCAAAATGCTTGGAATAATATGAAACAGCAGAGAAGACAGTTTCCTGTAATCTGAATAGGCAGGAAAACGATGTAGCACTATAACAATAAACCCACTGATGAGCATAATCAAGTAGAGAGCCAAGTGAGTGCTGCAGGTTTTCAATGCACGGCTGTTTAAAGTTTTACTCTTAGTTATTAAGCAAACAGTGACTATTTTAATGTATGTAATCGCTATACTTCCCATAGAAGAACCAAACAGCAGTACTGTGTATATCAGCCCATACAAGTTATTGACAGTCACATCCTCACAAGATAATTTAAACAAAGATGCATTATCACAAAAAGGATTTGATATGAAAGTTCTACAACGGTTGAGTCTTAGAGTAAGGCCTATCAAGATGCTAATGAAAAGTAACGCTACACCCCAAGCTAAAGTTGACAGTGTGATGACCATTTTTTGTGTCAATATGGTTTGGTATCGGAGTGGATGGCATATGGCCACATATCTGTCAAAAGCCATTATTATTAGTATAGTATGGGAGGTTGTGCCATACGTGTGTGTAGAAAATGCTTGTACAACACACTCAACATAACTGATGTAGCGCTCATACGGTGGCTTTATAATGTCCATGAGCAGCCGAGGAATCATGATGGAATTGCCAAGGATGTCATTCAATGGCAAGTTGCAGAATAGCATGTACATTGGCTCATGTAGGCTTCTGTGTCCTATTATGAGAATGAATATTCCAATGTTGGACACCATAATTATTACATAGAAAAGAAGGAAGAATAAAAAAGTAGGATACATTGCCTCCTCGGACACCTTTAATCCTTCTAATTCCAAAAAAAAGCTGTTGTATGTCAGATTCTCCATTAAAAAATTTTTAAATTCTCGTTCTTTGCTTTGAGAAGATCTTTGTATGAGTGAGCAAATTCTAAAATCCACAAGGTTTCCCCACAGCAGATTTGTTAAATGCAGCACATGCAATTGTGCAAATGCAACTGATAGTGATTGTAAGGATGGTAAACAACTCCCCAGAATTCAATTAATAGGAAAAGGTTTATAGAATTTATAGAAGAAAAAAAATCCATCTGAAGAACACTATGATAAAGGTCACATCTAAGATGTTCAGTTGGATTAAGATGATGTGTAAGTTTTACTGGCTGTCTGCTAGTTTTATAGACTGTCACCCTGTGGAGTATGCATACATCACCTAATACGTCTGCACCAGAACTTCATGTCAGTGGATCAAAAATGGGTGGGGAGTATTCCTTGCATCTCACATTTAAGATAATTTGATGTTATTTTCTGGAGCCACACCTGTTTCCTAAACTAGCTGGTCAATAAATAGAATCTTTTTTTAGTTTTGTTTTTAAGCAACCACCAAGCGACCAGCAGCAGACAGTGAACCTATGTTTGATCAATTTAGCCTTCTCACACCATCACGACTTGCCTACAATAAAATCTATAGACATAAAACATTCAAGCATATAACAATGTTTAAACCTTAAATCTGTAGATACATGTGCACTATTATCCAATAGACACTTCTTGACATGGAGACGCCAGAGGGATCACTTGTATTTTTTTCAGTGGATACGCCACCATTTTTGCTCATAAAGGTAAGAGTAATACAACACCCGTAACTGCAAAGGGTCTACTTTTATTTGTGTGGACTCACAATATCCACAAAATGTTGTGTTCTCTGCTGTGTCATCTTTAACAGGAGTATAAAAATTTACCGAAACTCAATGAAAACATGACTCACAGACATGATAAATATATCTATAGAAAGCATTAAATGACAACTTAAGGAAATAAAATAAATTGAAAACAAAAACTCTTGTTCTAATAAGCGACTGAGATGGCGAGTCAGGATCGGCAACTTCATCCTTGCGACACAGACTCAGAAAACACTAGTTTATTAGTAAATAATTCAAATATCTCCTGACTATTTCCCCCTGTCACAGTTATGAAGACGGTAATTCAAAGCTGGTTTACTCTGAACGTGTACAAAAACATTTTGTCAAGTCAAGTCAAGTCAAGTCACCTTTATTTATATAGCGCTTTAAACAAAATACATTGCGTCAAAGCAACTGAACAACATTCATTAGGAAAACAGTGTGTCAATAATGAAAAATGATAGTTAATGGCAGTTCATCATTGAATTCAGTGATGTTATCTCTGTTCAGTTAAATAGTGTCTGTGCATTTATTTGCAATCAAGTCAACGATATCGCTGTAGGTGAAGTGACCCCAACTAAGCAAGCCAGAGGCGACAGCGGCAAGGAACCAAAACTCCATCGGTGACAGAATGGTGAAAACCTCAGTTGGGGAGCCAGTTCTCCTCTGACCAGACAAAACCCGCAGTTCAATTCCAGTCTGCAGCAAAGTCAGATTGTGCAGAAGAATCATCTGTTTCCTGTGGTCTTGTCCTGGTGGTCCTCTGAGACAAGGTCGTTACAGGGGATCTGTATCTGGGGATCTGTATCTGGGGCTCTAGGTGTCCTGGTCTCCGCTGTCTTTCAGGGATGTAAAGGTTCTTTCTAGGTGCTGATCCACCATCTGGTCTTGATACGGACTGCAGTGACCCTCTGATCAGGATACAGACTGGATCTGGTGGCTACGGTGACCTTGGAATAAGAGAGAAACAGTCAAATATTAGTGTAGATGCCATTCTTCTAATGATGTAGCAAGTACATCGGGTGTTATGGGAAGTGTTCCCGGTTTCGGTTTACCTAATTAATGCAGTCTAAAAATCATTGAACGGATTTGGATATTAAAAGCATAGTAGTATGTTATGTGTAAGCCAGGTTAAAGAGATGGGTCTTTAATCTAGATTTAAACTGCAAGAGTGTGTCTGCCTCCCGAACAATGTTAGGTAGGATATTTCAGAGTTTAGGCGCCAAATAGGAAAAGGATCTGCCACCCGCAGTTGATTTTGATATTCTAGGTATTATCAAATTGCGTTTTGAGAACGTAGTGGACGTAGAGGATTATAATGTAAAAGGAGCTCATTCAAATACTGAGGTGATAAACCATTCAGGGCTTTATAAGTAATAAGCAATATTTTAAAATCTATACGATGTTTGATAGGGAGCCAGTGCAGTGTTGACAGGACCGGGCTAATATGGTCATACTTCCATACTTCTTGCTGCTGCATTTTGGACTAGCTGTAGTTTGTTTACTAAGCGTGCAGAACAACCACCCAATAAAGCATTACAATAATCTAACCTTGAGGTCATAAATGCATGGATTAACATTTCTGCATTTGACATTGAGAGCATAGGCCGTAATTTAGATATATTTTTGAGATGGAAAAATGCAGTTTTACAAATGCTAGAAATGTGGCTTTATAAGGAAAGATTGCGATCAAATAGCACACCTAGGTTCCTAACTGATGACGAAGAATTGACAGAGCAACCATCAAGTCTTAGACAGTGTTCTAGGTTATTACAAGCAGAGTTTTTAGGTCCTATAATTAACACCTCTGTTTTTTCAGAATTTAGCAGTAAGAAATTACTCATCATCCAGTTTTTTATATTGACTATCCATTCAATTAGTTTTTCAAATTGGTGTGTTTCACCGGGCCGCGAAGAAATATATAGCTGAGTATCATCAGCATAACAGTGAAAGCTAAAACCATGTTTCCTGATGATATCTCCCAAGGGTAACATATAAAGCGTAAAGTAGCAACCCTAGTACTGAGCCTTGAGGTACTCCATACTGCACTTGTGATTGATATGATACATCTTCATTCACTGCTACGTACTGATGGCGGTCATAAAAGTATGATTTAAACCATGCTAATGCACTTCCATTAATGCCAACAAAGTGTTCAAGTCTATGCAAAAGAATGTTGTGGTCAATTGTGTCAAACGCAGCACTAAGATCCAATAGAACTAGAGAGATACAACCACGATCAGATGATAAGAGCAGATCATTTGTAACTCTAAGGAGAGCAGTCTCAGTACTATGATACGGTCTAAATCCTGACTGGAAATCCTCACAAAGACCATTTTTCTCTGGGAAGGAATATAATTGTGAGGATACAACCTTTTCTAGCATCTTGGACAGAAAAGGGAGATTCGAGATTGGTCTATAATTAACTAGTTCTTTGGGGTCAAGTTGTGGTGTTTTGATGAGAGGCTTGATACGAGCCAGTTTGAAGGTTTTGAGGACATATCCTAATGACAATGAGGAATTAATAATAGTCAGAAGAGGATCTATGACTTCTGGAAGCACCTCTTTTAGGAGCTTAGATGGTATTGGGTCTAACATACATGTTGGTTTAGATGATTTAACAAGTTTATACAATTCTTCCTCTCCTATAGTAGAGAATGAGTGGAACTGTTCCTCAGGGGGTCTATAGTGCACTGTCTGATGCGATACTATAGATGACGGCTGAATTGTTGCAATTTTATCTCTAATAGTATCGATTTTAGAATTAAAGTAGTTCATAAAGTCATTACTGCTGTGATGTTGGGAAATGTCAACACTTGTTAAGGCTTTATTTTTCATTAATTTAGCCATTGTATTGAATAAATACCTGGGGTTATGTTTGTTTTCTTCTAAAAGAGAAGAAAAGTAATCGGATCTAGCAGTTTTTAATGCTTTTCTGTAGGATAGGTTACTTTCCTACCAAGCAATACGAAATACCTCTACTTTTGTTTTCCTCCAGCTACGCTCCATTTTCCGGGCTGCTCTCTTTAGGGTGCGAGTATGCTCATTATACTATGGTGTCATACTGGTTTCCTTAACCTTCCTTAAGCGATTTGGTTGTGGCTTTGACTGTAAGAGAAGAAATAGACTCCAGAAGTTTGTGATCTACATTTGGATATACAAACAACCAGCATTTCTGTAAAAGAGCTAAAAGCAGACATGGGACTAGATTGATTCTGTTCAAGCAGCTGCGTGTGAGGATAGGAGGACATTCACAAACAACTGATCAAAAAAATGACCGACATTGAAGATATGAGCAGGAGAAATAATGTTCGACTGGTGACAAAGGGACAGAGGGCTCTGATGCAGCTGGCTTTCTCAGAGCTAATCTTTCCAAAAAAGATTTTAAAAGCAAACAGTGGTAATCGTTTAGATTTGGCAGAGTGACTTCTATCCTGTAGCTTGGTTATGAGGATGAGTGTCTCTCAGTGGACCTCAGTGCTCATGCTTAAGCTCATGCTTATAATGGGGTGGGAGGGTTGCGAGCCATATGAGCATACTTTCCGAGCAGTAGTGCCACGTATATATGTTTCCCCATGTCTAATTGGAGAATGGTAGTGATTAGAGCTATTTGACAGCTGACCACATCAGCTGGTCCCAGCCTATGCCTCCGTGGCCTGACTGAACTAACGCTGTGTTTGATTAAGATAGGCAGGATTGTACAAGAGGCAAATGTGCATATGTGCATTATACTATAGTCTTTAATATTAAGATACACAGGAATGTGCAAAAGCGAATGTGCAAACAGGTAGTGACACTGTCAGTATGTCAACGTGAGGTAGAGAATGATGAATATCTTACTGATTAAGTGAATATTAAGTGGAGAAAAATGGATGTTAAGGGGTTGGGTTTTGAGTTTAGGAGCCTGATGGCCTGGGAGAAGAAATTCCTCCTAAGTTTCTCAGTTTTTGCCATCAGGCGAAAGAAGCGCTTACCAGTTGGCAGCAAAGTGAAAAGATATTTACTGGGGTGGATGGAGTCCTTGATGATTTTAACAGCTGTGCTTTTGCAGTCTTTGAGGTAGATGTCATGTATAGAGGGTAGAGCAGACCCTGAGATCTGCAGGGCTTTGCAGTCTTGACTGGAGCTGTTCCCATACCAAAAATGACATGTAAAGGTAGAGGAACATATAGTTTCATTCATATGCAGAATTACACACATTTAAAGTTTGATTAACACACAATAAAATTGCAGATAATCCAATTTGCCAGAAATGCTTGTGTATTGTGTGTGTGTGTGCGTGTATGTGTGTGTGTTGTGGAATGTGTGCGGGCGTTTCATTTCTCCTTTGAGGCTCACACGGTATCTCTGGACTCTCTCGAAGGCAAAATAAATGTCCCCCCCCCCCCCCCATAAGGAGGTTGCCGACATCGTGGCGCCCAAATGGTGAATTATGTTGGAAGATGTTGTAAAATTCCTTCAGCGTTGTCTCTGAGGAATGTTTGCTAAGGCAGAGATAATGAATGTCTTTGGTCAAAGTACACATGTGCAGGTTTGGGGCCAGGTACAGCTGTGTGTCGCTGTCGTGGTAGGCCACCACATCTGGAATGTGTGTCTTGGTGTGGGTGTTGCTTTTCCACAACCTGACATTGACAATGTCTTTAAGTCTGTAGACTTGACTTGACTCGCTGATGGGTTGGTTCAGGAGCACATCCACTTCCCTATGTTTGGGATTGACATGTAGTAGGATGGCGCTATCCAGAGAGTGGTAATGGGGTAAGCCAGCACAGTTATCACCAGGCTTAAAGGTATCATGTATGATGGTGTTCTACCCGTGGTTAGGCTGTCATTGGAGGAGCTAACCTCCTACAGCATGTCTGTCGTTAATGCTGTAAACAGCTGAGTCTGGGCAAATTCAATCTGGAAGACAGTAAACAGCGGTTTCATGGAGTTCACTACCTGGTTTGCTGCATTGACACTGGACATACCAAAGTTAAAAAGAGTTCTGGCGGCAGTGGCGGCTCAGAGCAAAGCTCCCGGAAACCATTTGGAGCGGTGGTTGTGTCCACCTAAATCCACTTGTGTAACAGTCACTTTCTCACGTTGGCTGAACATGTGTTTGAAATCGGCCTCAGTGTGAGTTATGGAGTCCTCTGTCCATCGGCACCTGTCCAGCTGTATTGGGCTACGTAGCTGGGGTAGTGTGCTCTGTAGACAGTGATCAGGAGTCTGAGTTGTTCTCTCGTTGGCAGCTGTCCTCTGGTTGGCTGACAGCACAGCATGGCGAACCACAGCAGCATCCTGGTACAGTTAACAGGGAAAGAGAGAGAGAGAAAGGGGAGGAAGAAACAAGTGAGGGTTGTCTTCGGTTGGACAGGGCAGTCTCTTTACTTCGTGGGCGGCGACTGGGTTTAGCTCGCCTTGGCCCATGTTTTGCCACATCTTGCTGCTGGCATGACGCTTGCTTCAGTGTCTCGTCAGTGGCTCTGGTGCTGCGTTGTGCAGCACATGATGCATCATGGGAATACATTGGCATTTTCCCCCTTTTGCTCCATGGCATTACAAGCCCTGGCATTGTGATGTCAGACGGTGCACAACCCACAATGTTGTTCTGTGCATGCAGCATGTGCTTTGTATTATGCAGTGGTCTGAGGCATTGGTTGTCTGTGAGTGTAGACAGCATGCAAGGGTGGATGGAGGGGTTTGAGAGGTGGTTAAGCAAAGTCTTATATGTGAAAAGTCAAAGGCAGGAAAAATCTTAAAAAGCTTATCATTTTCATATGTTTTTAAGCCTGGCCACTTTCCAATTTAAACATTCAAAAGAGTTTAAATCATTCAAACACAAGCCATGGAAAATCTCAATTGCGTGCTGTCTTCAGTGCGCACGCGGAGAGAGAGCCACATCTCATGGACAACAACACTGAACCGAGCTCTCTTCTGCTAAGATCTCCTCGAAGTCCCTCCTGCACCTGAACGAACAAATACAAATCGCAGTTTAAACAAACAGAAAAGGATGTGAAAAAGCCCATTTCAGCACCGCAGTGTTCTGGTGTTCAGGCTCAAGTAGAGAGATGCGTCTCAAAACACTTGAACACTGAATTTGGCTCTTTTTGCTCTTGTACTGACAAAAACATATATGTCAAAATACCCGTCTTGGAAAGTATGTAAGAAAAATCTGTTGGTTATGTCTTAAGAGAAAGTAAACAGTTGAGAAAAAAATCGAATGTGTAGCCTATTATATTGGATGCGTTCATCGTATCTTAAAGTGACCGTGCCTAATTTAGCTACTGGCTGCTGTAATGTTAATCCAAGAAAATTAAAGAGAGAAAATCACTCACTGCTCTTGACTGAATTACTTCGTAGTTTTAACAAGAATGGGTGCACAGTCAAACCATATATTTTTTTTTTTTACGTTTTAACAGTAGGTGCAGGACACTATAATTAATGTAAGTGAGTATAGCAAAATAAAGTGAGCTGTTACATACCCAAAAAATCTTCATACAGTGGAGTACTAGTGAAATTGATAGAAAAAAATGGGACCAAAAATTATTAAGACACTTTGACCTGACCATGTTTTGCTTACGTGTTTTTTTTTTTTTTTTCTGAATTGCTAATGCAACCTTTTCACACCACAGACTGAACAAAATTAAGCATTGCTTGGTAATTGTTCAACAAAGTATTGATAGTTGTGTAAATATTGTCATACTAACAACTGTCTGAAGTTTTGGTTGATTGTAATCCATTACACACCTTTCTATCAAAGTTACATCTTACATTTTTAAGATGAATTTGTTCTGACGCAGTTTAACTCTGAGATCTTGACATATTTTATTGCCATTTTATAAACTAGAGCAAATAAACTGTGATAATGTAAGAAATGTTGAAGGTGTCTGACTACATTTTGGTTTGACTGTTAATGAAATTTTTACAGTGAAGACTATTGTTACGTATGACAGAGACAGGATGTAATCGCAAGGCGTATTTATTGACAAACAGCACAAGAGTCAGATATATACGAAGAATCACAGGAAACATAGGCGGGCGGACACAAGGCTGATGGAATGGTGACGCAGGGACTTCGGTGGACAACAGACAGTGGTGCTCGATCCAGTAATGATCCCTTGAATCCCGGTGTGTGTGTAGTCCTTGTGACGGTGCTCGGTAATCCAGTGCTGAGTGAAGATCCAGCAACAAATGATGATAACAGGAAGACTCAGGCAGGAACTAAGGACACAGGAACAGGTATGGGAGCATACCGGGGAGAAAAAACTATCTGACAACATGAAACACAAGTTACTGAACTTATATAGGAACAAACAATTGAAACCAGCTGGCACTGCTGATCATCGCTGATCAGTGACCACGCCAACAGACACACACACAACAGCACGCTAGCCGAGAGAGAGAGTGAATTCATGAACCGTGACAGTACCCCCTCCCCTAAGAACGCCTCCTGGCGTTCCCTGGCGACTTACCTGACGATTGTAATCATCGATCAGAGAGTGATCCAGAATGTCTCTAGCAGGAACCCAACTTCTCTCCTCCGGACCGTAACCCTCCCAGTCCACCAGGTACTGAAATCCGCGTCCCCTCCTTCTCGAGTCCAGAATACGACTAACCAAATAAGTAGGTTCCCCATCTACGAGACGCGGCGGGGGAGGGACCGGGACAGGCGGATTAATAGGTGCCCAAAACACTGGTTTGATCTTTGATACATGGAAGGCGGGGTGAATTCTCCTGTACGTAGGAGGAAGTTTGAGGCGGACTGCCACCGGACTAATGATCTTGGTGACAGGAAACGGGCCAATAAATTTGGGAGCAAGCTTATTAGAGATGGAGTGTAGAGGAATGTTCTTAGTAGAAAGCCACACTTTTTGAACAACGACGTATACAGGAGGCTTTGACCGGTGGCGATCGGCCTTGGCCTTGGTGCACGCCCCCACTTGGAGAAGAGTCTCACGGGCTCTAGTCCAAGTGTGGTGACACCTCTGGACGAAGGCGTGAGCGGAGGGGACCGCGGTAACAAAATCTAGTGCGATGTGGGACCAGGGTCTCGAAGGGACTGACAGCGGTTGTAGTAACCCATCAGGGGGTCGGTTGGACGTCTTACCAGTGGCACAAACAGAGCAAGCCAAAACAAAACTACGGATATCATGAGCCATTAACGGCCACCAGAATCGTTGCTTAACCAAAAAACTGGTACGATTAACTCCTGGATGACAAGCTATACTGGAGCAATGACGCCACTGAATGACTTCAGACCGATACTCCTCAGGCACAAATAACCGGTCCGGTGGGCAATCGGGCGGAGGCATTACCCCTTCTAAGGCCTTCATGACCTTCGATTCAACCTCCCATCTGAGAGTCGAGACCACTAATGTCTCGGGTAAAATACACTCTGGAGTGGACGGGCTTGATGTTTTTGGAACCCGGGCGGTACGAAAGAGAAAATTCAAAACGACCGAAAAAAGTGCCCACCAAGCCTGCCTAGAGTTGAGTCTTTTAGCAGTTCTAATGTATTCTAGGTTCTTGTGATCGGTCCAAACGATAAAAGGTACCCCCGACCCTTCTAACCAGTGCCGCCATTCCTCCAGTGCTAACTTGACTGCCAACAACTCTCTGTTACCAATGTCATAATTACATTCGGCAGGTGATAAACGATGAGAAAAAAACATGCAAGGGTGAATCTTATCGTCTGTGGCAGAACATTGGGAAAGAACTGCTCCTACCCCCACCTCTGACGCGTCGACCTCCACCACGAACTGACGTGATGGATCAGGGGCAACGAGTATGGGAGCCGAAACGAAGCGGCTCTTAAGTTTGGCAAATACAGCCAATACGTCGTTCTGGGGGAGGTCAAGGCGGTCAGAGGAGCAACTAGTTGGCTGAAGTTACGAATAAAATGTCGATAAAAATTGGCAAATCCCAGACACCTCTGTAGGGCCTTATGGGAATCTGGGCTTGGCCAATATATCACAGCCTTACCCTTGTCGGGATCCATACGCACTCCCTCAGACGAGACGATGTTCCCTAAAAAGGGAACGGACTGTGCATAAAAAAAACGCATTTCTCCGCCTTGACAAAAAGCCCATTCTCTAGCAACCTCTGAAGCACTCGTCTGACGTGCTGAACGTGTTCCTGGAGAGAAGAGGAAAAGATCAATATGTCATCCAGGTAAACATATATGAATTGATCAACCATATCTCTCAGCACGTCATTGACGAGTGCTTGGAAGACTGCGGGCGAGTTGGCTAGCCGAAGGGCATAACCAAGTATTCAAAGTGCCCTCTGGGGGTATTAAATGCGGTCTTCCATTCATCTCCCTTCCTTATGCGAACCAAATGATAAGCGTTACGTAAATCCAATTTTGTGAAGATGGATGCTCCCTGCAACCGTTCGAAAGCTAAAGACATCAACGGCAAAGGATAAGTATTCTTTACCGTGATGTTGTTCAACCCTCGATAATCAATGCACGGTCGCAGAGACCCATCCTTCTTCCCCACAAAAAAGAACCCCGCCCCCGCTGGAGATGAGGAAGGTCTAATGAATTTGGATGCTAGAGAATCTGGAAGCTGTTGTCCATTAAGAGCATTGACAGAAATATTGTACGTGAGAGGGGTGATAGGAATGTGAAGACAGTGAGCCAGTTCAAAATCCATAAAATTACCCTCTGCCCCCGAATCCAGTAAGGCCCACCTTAGTCTTACCGGAAGGAGAGTAGATGATGATGGTGATGATGAGGTCTTCTCGGCGGAGATCCCACCCGATAGTAGCCTCCTAGTTACTACCGGGCTAGATCCTTTTAATGGGCATGAGTGGATGAAGTGGCCCGCCCTCCCACAGTATAGGCATAGTCCTTGGGATCTCCGCCGTTCTCTCTCCTCCCGGGAAAGCCGAGCTCTACCCACCTGCATGGGCTCCGGATCGTAAGAGGGACTGACCGTATCCAGGAATTCCGAACGTCCGGTCTCCATGCCGCGAACTGGATGGTCTTGTTGGAAACGGCCCATTCTGCACGGCCGAGCATCCACTCAAAGTGCTAATTCGATAAGTCCATTGAGACTAGTGGGAAGGTCCAGCATATAAATTTCCCTCTGAATACGGTCAGCCAACCCATGCAGGAATCTGTCCCACTGCGCCTCCTCGTTCCATCGGCACTCTGCAGCCAGGGTGCGGAACTGGATGGAATACTCCGACACCGAACCGTGACCTTGGCGGAGATCGGCGAGTAGTCTGGCCGCCTCCCTACCCGCCACCGCCTGATCGAAAACCCTCCTCATCTCTTCGGAGAGTGCCTGGAACGAGGCGAAGCATGGGTCTTGATTCTCCCACACCGCCATTCCCCAGAGAGCCGCCCTGCCGGAAAGTAGCGTCAGCACAAACGCCACCTTGGATCGCTCTTGGTTGAACGTCTGAGGCTGTAATGCAAAGTGCATAGAACATCGGGTCAGAAAAGCTCTGCAAAACTCTGGTTCACCTAAATAGCCTTCTGGTGTCGGTAGTCTCGGTTCTCGCCGCAGCTGCGGCTCTGGAAGAGGGGGTGGATTCGGCGTGTGCATGGCGCAGTGGAGACTCGTAGCTGTTGTATCTGCTGGGTGAGCTCAGACACCTGCGTCACAAGCACTTGGACCGCCCTCCCTGTGAGTGAGATGTTCTCCTCCTGGGTGTCCATTCTAACGATGCTTCGAGCCGCAAACTCGTCCCACGTGGAAGCGCCTGCTACATCCATGATGGTCAGATCGTTCTGTTACGTATGACAGAGACAGGATGTAATTGCAAGGCGTATTTATTGACAAACAGCACAAGAGTCAGATATATACGAAGAATCACAGGAAACATAGGTGGGCGGACACAAGGCTGATGGAATGGTGACGCAGGGACTTCGGTGGACAACAGATGGTGGTGCTCGATCCAGTGATGATCCCTTGAATCCCGGTGTGTGTGTAATCCTCGTGACGGTGCTCGGTAATCCAGTGCTGAGTGAAAATCCAGGAACAAACGACGATAACAGGAAGACTCAGGCAGGAACTAAGGACACAGGAACAGGTACGGGAGCACACCGGGGAGAAACAACGATCTGACAATATGAAACACAAGTTACTGAACTTATATAGGAACAAACAATTGAAACCAGCTGGCGCTGCTGATCAGTGACCACGCCCACAGACACACACACAACAGCACGCTAGATAAGAGAGAGAGAGTGTATTCATGAACCGTGACAACTATGCAGTGCTATTTTATATTTAATTATTTGTTTTCTGTACCTGGACACCTACAAACATGAGACAACTTAAACATTGTGCAATTAGCACAAATAAATAAATAGAATGAACATATAAATTAAACAATTTCAAACAGGGCCCACTGGTACAAACCTTCACCGGGGCCCCACAAACCCCAGCTACGGCCCTGATTGACTTCGTGATGTGAGCATTTTAGACAGAAGCAATCAGGAATATATTGTATTTTAATAATGGAATTAATAATACATCAAACTACAATTCACACAGAGTAAATATGTGTATATCAATACAAACAGTAAAAACAAATACACAACACGTGAAGGACTCGCATGAAGTTTAAAAGTTTCACAGAACAAAATGATTCAGAGTTCATCTCCCTCGTGGGGAGAGGCGAATATGAGAATAAACTTAGTACAGAAAAGAAAAGAAAAAGGGAGATGAAAGCTCCCTAAACAGCCATGAGAATGGGCTGTTCTCTCAGACGCAGTGTTCGGACAAAAAGCTAGAGAAGGGGAGAAGATCAAAAAGAGAGAGTACGAGAACTTCCTTGCTCAGATCTATTATTGGTCAATTGGTTCACGTCTCTGTTTGCGCGAACAACCAATGAGCTTCCACGATCTGAAGTGGGAAAAAAGGTTCCTTTGTCTCTGGGGAAACACCCACTCAAGTGAGTTATAGCTTATCAGAATTTAGCAGTTATATTCTAGCAAGTTGGTAATTCCAGATTAATACATTTTACTGTAATTTTCCTATGTATAATCGGGTCTGTCAAAGCATGATGATTACACAGATACCAAAAATGACATGTAAAGGTAGAGGAAACAAAGTTTCATTCATATGTAGAATTACACACATTTAAAGTTTGATTAACACAGGATAAAATTTACAGATACTCCAATTTGACATGGGAAGACATCTAACCAACGAAATAGATACATTTAATACATTTTAGAGGTAGTTTTCTCAAAAGGGTTCATCTGCGAGCCAGAAATGCTTGTGTATTGGTGTGTGTGCTGTGGAATGTGTGCGGGTGTTTCGTTTCTTCTTTGAGGCTCACACGGGTATCTCTGGACTCTCTCAAAGGCGTAATAAATGTCACCCCCCCATAGGAGGTTGCCGACATCGCAGTGTCCAAATGGTGAATTATGTTGGATGATGTTGTAAAACGAAGGTCCTTGTTTACTCACGTTCTGTTGTTTGAGTGCAGAATGTGTTAGAGAGTCAGGATTCATTAATATGGAACAGATGTCTGTAATACCATCCTCTCATTACTGTTACATCTCAGAGGGCAGGCTTCAAGTATATCTCGTTTGAAGTAATGCTGCTTCATATAATATTATCCAGAGAAACAAATGTTAATGATAAATCCCGTTATGTTTGTACTGGCACCATACAGACAAAAAAAGGGGTTTTGATGATTTTACATCCGAGTTAATTCTGCCTGCAGATAAAGTTAATAATAATTGGTGATTTTAATATCCATTTTTTATAGACATTTCTGAACTGAATTGGGGTTAAACAACAAGTTTCAGGACCTGCCCATTGTCGAAATCATACTCTAGATTTAATACTGTCACATGGAATTGATGTTGATAGTGTTGAAATTATGCAGCCAAGTGATATCTCAGATCATTATTTAGTTTTGTGCAAACTTCATATAGCCAAAATTGTAAATTCTACTTCTTGTTACAAGTATGGAAGAACCATCACTTCTACCACAGAAGACTGCTTTTTAAGTTATCTTCCTGAAGTATCCAAATTCCTTAGCATATCCAAAACCTCAGAACAACTTGATGATGTAACAAAAACTACGGACTTTCTCTTTTCTAGCATTTTAAATACAGTTGCTCCTTTACGCTTAAGGAAGGTTAAGGAAACCAGTATGACACCATGGTATAATGAGAATACTCGCACCCTAAAGAGAGCAGCCCGAAAAATGGATCGCAGCTGGAGGAAAACAAAACTAGAGGCATTTTGTATTGCTTGGCGGGAAAATAACCTATCCTACAGAAAAGCATTAAAAACTGCTAGATCCGATTACTTTTCTTCTCTTTCAGAAGAAAACAAACATAACCCCAGGTATTTATTCAATACAGTGGCCATATTAACGAAAAATAAAGCCTCAACAAGTTTTGACATTTCCCAACACCACAGCAGTAATGACTTTATGAACTACTGTACTTCTAAAATCGATACTATTAGAGATAAAATTGCAACCATTCAGCCGTCAGCTACAGTATCGCATCAGACAGTGCAGTACAGACCCCCTGAGGAACAGTTCCACTCATTCTTTACTATAGGAGAGGAAGAATTGTATAAACTTGTTAAATCATCTAAACCAACAACATGTTAGACCCCTATACCATCTAAGCTCCTAAAAGAGGTGTTTCCAGAAATCATAGATCCTCTTCTGACTATTATTAATTCCTCATTGTCATTAGGATATGTCCCCAAAACATTCAAACTTGCTGTTATTAAGCCTCTCATCAAAAAAACCCCCAAAGAACTAGTTAATTACAGACCAATCTCGAATCTCCCTTTTCTGTCCAAGATACTAAAAAAGGTGGTATTCTCACAATTATATTCCTTCTTAGAGAAAAAATGGTATATGAGGATTTCCAGTCAGGATTTAGACTGTATCATAGTACTGAGACTGCTCTCCTTAGAGTTACAAATGATCTGACCTTATCATCTGATTGTGGTTGTATCTCTCTATTAGTTTTATTGGATCTTAGTGCTGCGTTTGACACAATTGACCACAACATTCTTTTGCATAGACTTGAACTCTTTGTTGTCATTAATGGAAGTGCATTAGCATGGTTTAAATCATACTTATATGACCGCCATTAGTTCGTAGCAGTGAATGAAGATGTATCATATCGATCACAAGTGCAGTATGGAGTACCTCAAGGCTCAGTACTAGGGCCGCTACTCTTCACACTTTATATGTTACCCTTGGGAGATATCATCAGGAAACATTGTGTTAGATTTCACTGTTATGCTGATGATACTCAGCTCTATATTTCTTCGCGGTCCGGTGAAACACACCAATTTGAATTACTAATGGAATGCATAGTCGATATAAAAAACTGGATAACAAGTCATTTCTTACTGCTAAATTCTGAAAAAACAGAGGTGTTAATTATAGGACCTAAAAACTCTGCATGTTATAACCTAGAACACTGTCTAAGACTTGATGGTTGCTCTGTCAATTCTTCGTCATCTGAACCTAGGTGTGCTATTTGTTCGCAATCTTTCCTTAGAAAGCCAAGTTTCTAGCATTTGTAAAACTGCATTTTTTCATCTAAAAATTTTATCTAAATTATGGCCTATGCTCTCAATGTCAAATGCAGAAATGTTAATCCATGTATTTATGACCTCAAGGTTAGATTATTGTAATCCTTTATTGGGTGGTTGTTCTGCACACTTAGTAAACAAACTACAGCTAGTCCAAAATGCAGCAGCAAGAGTTCTTACTTGTGGCAGAACGGAATCCGTTAGCCACTTTATTTATTTGTTTTGTTTTTTTTGTTTTCTCTTTAACTAATCAGAAGAGGATAATCAGTGTGACGAACTATTTAAGGAGGGGAATTGTGAGCGGAAGAGGACTGGTAATGGGGAAGTGAAGTGTGTTGGTTGTTCGAGGAAGGTGCTGTGTGTTCGAGGAACGTGCAGAAGTGTCATGCTATGGTATGAGAAATGGACCTACCTGGGAGAGAAGTATGACAGAAGTTTGCAGTATCCTGGAGGTGGGATTTATCGGGGTGCGGATGACGTGACGGTGGGAACGAAAGTGAAACTGTGAGCGGCTTGGACGCTCTCTATCTCGGCTGTCGGTAGAGTTGCGTTGCCTTGGATTAGTCCTTATCGTGTTTCCTGGATGGTGCTGAAAACAAAGTTCCTGTACTTACCAAAGGCCCAAAATGAAGACCAGCAGCATCGGTTACAAACGTGATGCACCCACGATACATGCACACGTCCACAACATGAACACACAATTAATCGAACTTTTTGCTTTACACTTGGAGAGTATAAAAAGAGTGTGAATTGAAACTAAGCTGTGAATTCATCAGTGGATGGGTTGCTTGTGTAACGGAAACAGGTCAATTTAGCCCAAAGGGAATCATTTAAGATTTTAAAGGGAATTTGAACAGAATCACTGTTTCACGGCTGTTCACGGAGACGCGCCTGCAGTTCAGTGAACGAGCCGTTTAACATCAAATCTGCGCTGGATACTAATATCCAAACTATAGTGAAAACACTATCAATTAGCACAGTAACAATATCGGCAGTTTAAGACATTAACTTGTAAGCACAAAACACAAGATACTTCTCTTTTCAATATGAATAAGGCTTTATTAGATAAATCTAAGACATATAAACTAATCATAAACTAACACATAAACGCACGCACTCACACATTCACACAAGTTGCAGGAAGATCGAAAGTTAGGAAAAGATGAGTTTAAGAGAATGGAAATATGGAATTCCAAGTTTACAGCAATACGTTAAATTGCATAGACATGAACAACCATCAATCACGTAATTAGCCCTTGCATTGAGTTCCTCAATGTGACTAAAATTATATTAGATACACCAGCACAACAAATATCTGGGGATACGTTGCCTTCGTTTCCTGTGAAAGGGACTACCGTTGAAAGGGGTATCCCGGTGTCGCTGATTGGCTGGAAGTTCAGTAGTGAAGTGACGTCTTGGGAAGCCCGTGGTTGTTGGGCGTTGGCTGAAAGTGCAGAGTCGTGTGCGCTGGTCGAAGTTGAACGGGCATCCGAGGTCAGGCGTCGGAGACTCGACGTTACAAAACTTAACTCAGAACACGAAACTCTCAAACGGAAAAGAAAAGAAATAAAGTTTGATGAGACTAGGTTGTGTTCCTTCTCATCGTGGCATAGTAGCAGCAGGCAGGCATGCTGGAACCGCGCTCAAAGAACAATGATGAATAACCGCATGGCTAGATGCTACAAGCTAAAGCTAGGTAGCAAAGCTACAAGCTAAAAGCTAAGAGCAGGCATGACTGATAGCACGAGCAAGGCTGGAACTAAAAGCCGACATGGCTAATAGCAGCAGCTAGGGACTAAAAGCAGACTAAAAGCCAAATTTCATGGTGTCCAAAGTATTTAAGCTTCCTTGTTGGCCACCCCTCAAATGTTGCCTTGACCAATCAGATATGGTCTTGGCTCGGGGGTGTCATAAATCATTTGTTTATCTTACCAAGCATGTGGTTCCTGCCTCGCAGGATCTAATTTTGGACATGATTCCTATAACACGATTATGATATATTTTACAAATAAATGATTGTCAGGACAATATCAAGCAAGAAAATTCGATTATATCAATACTAGACATGACTATGTATCCTATAGTTATCAAAAGACATACACAATAAGTGATTATACATGATAGTCAAATGTGTGGGTTACACATAAATGAATATGGAATGGAATGATTCATTTATAAGTCTTTTTGAGTTCATTCTGGTCCATATATAATGTACAAAAAACAGTTTCTTTGCCATTCTCTGGCAAAGGGACTTTTCTGTGAAGACAAAGGTTTAAAGCCCTTCCCCCTTAGGAATTTTAGTCTGGTTCTGCTGGGTGGGGGAAGTCAACGCAAGTATTTAACTTGATCTCCTGGGTTTACATGTGATGTCCAGCGTTGCATTTCAATCACGAACAATAAATTTGACAATCTCTTCTTCGAATTAAAATTGTCAATAATTGTTCTATTGGTGTTAATGTTGAAAGCTGTTGTGTGAACAAGTTGGTTGGTTGGTTATCTTGCTTGGTTCTTGTGGCACTAGAACTGATTTATGACTTCCTGAGGAGTTTGGCTCTCGTTTCAATGCACACAGCTCTGATAGACTCTTTAATTTGTCTGGTTCGACTCATTTCTGCTACACTTGGACATAGACTTTCTTTTACCTTGTATATTGTGACTGAGAAAGTTCATAGAATTTGCCAGTGTTAACATCATTGCTGTCTCTGTTCAGATCCTGTTTTCCCCTCTTATGAAGAGAAAATGTATATTTCTTTATAGTTTATACTGATTGTTTTTTTTTTCTTTCTTTTTTTTTTCTTTCTTGTTTTCCATGGAAGTGTGTTGTTGACAACAGTGATGTTGGGATGTTTTTTCTTTGTGTGGAATTTAATTGGGGCTGAATTCCTAAAAATAAATGGTTAAACGAATCTGTTGGTTTCTACAAGTTTGATTTGAGTTTCCCTTTTCCAATGTCTTCATATGTAGCTGGTGGGTTGTGAGAATTATTATTTTTTGCCAGGATTACATGCCTGGCTGGCGCCCGAACAAACCAAATTAAATATAAAATATGAAGTAAACATAAATGTTTATTAATGGGCAACCATCGCTACAGAAATGCCGCCCGAACAGGGACTGAAATGTGGAAGTAGTTATCTGAAATTTAAAAGGGAACCAAATTGAATTGAACCAACAGAGTTAAAATTAAGGGTCATTTAATTTAAGAAGTGACTGTTGATTGATTTTTTTTAACTTGAAGGAAATAAATTGAACTGAAATTGTGAATAGAACTGAACTCGAGCTTTGGGGAAATTATTATTATTATTTTTTTTTTTTTTGTTTGCCTTTTGCTTGTGATTCTGAATGCAAAGTGTGGACTATGGTGAGCTTGAATTCCGGTCAGTGTGAACATAAGATTTTGCATTATTTATATTTGCATTTGTGAACTGAACTGCTGAATTTTGAGGGCTGGTTTATTTGACCTATATTTATTGTGAGTTAACATGTTTTGGTTTATAATTTAAATATTGTCAGTTTGTTATGTGGGCCTGAATTAATTAATATTTGTTATTTGTGGCCAAGTTTGTTGTTTTGCCCTGTTTGTTATTTCCCCCCCAACAAAAGACACAAATACTTTTATTTATTTTTACATACTGACATGATTACCACTCCACCATCCCTCTCAACTTTTGCTGAGATGGAAGTCAATGTCAATGTCACCTTTATTTATATAGCGCTTTAAACTGAATAGATTGTGTCAAAGCAACTGAACAACATTCATTAGGAAAACAGTGTGTCAATAATGCAAAATGATAGTTAAAGGCAGTTCATCATTGAATTCAGTGATGTCGTCTCTGTTCAGTTAAATAGTGTATGTGCATTCATTTGCAATCAAGTCAACGATATCGCTGTAGATGAAGTGACCCCAACTAAGCAAGCCAGAGGCGACAGCGGCAAGGAACCGAAACTCCATCGGTGACAGAATGGAGAAAAAAACCTTGGGAGAAACCAGGCTCAGTTGGGGGGCCAGTTCTCCTCTGACCAGACGAAACCAGTTGTTCAATTCCAGGCTGCAGCAAATTCAGATTGTGCAGAAGAATCATCTGTTTCCTGTGGTCTAGTCCCGGTGGTCCTCTGAGACAACATCTTTACAGGGGATCTGTATCTGGGGCTCTAGTTGTCCTGGTCTCCGCTGTCTTTCAGGGCAGTAGAGGTCATTTCTAGGTGCTGATCTACCATCTGGTCTGGATACGTACTGGATCCGGGTGACTGCAGTGACCCTCTGATCTGGACACAGACTGGATCTGGTGGCCACGGTGACCTCGGAACAAGAGAGAAACAGACAAATATTAGCATAGATGCCATTCTTCTAATGTCTAGCAAAATCCTTTAACGGATTTGGATATTAAAAGCATATGAATATGTTATGTGTATGCCAGGTTAAAGAGATGGGTCTTTAATCTAGATTAATGTTAGGTAGGTTATTCCAGAGTTTAGGCGCCAAATAGGAAAAGGATCTGCCACCCGCAGTTGATTTTGATATTCTAGGTATTATCAAATTGCCTGAGTTTTGAGAACATAGCGGACGTAGATGATTATAATGTAAAAGGAGCTCATTCAAATACTGAGGTGCTAAACCATTCAGGGCTTTTTAAGTAATAAGCAATATTTTAAAATCTATATGATGTTTGATAGGGAGCCAGTGCAGCGTTGAAAGGACCAGGCTAATATGGTCATACTTCCTGGTTCTAGTAAGAACTATTTCTGCTGCATTTTGGACTAGCTGTAGTTTGTTTACTAAGCGTGCAGAACAACCACCCATTAAAGCATTACAATAATCTAACCTTGAGGTCATAAATGCATGGATTAACATTTCTGCATTTGACATTGAAGAGCATAGGCCGTATTTTAGATATATTTTTGAGATGGAAAAATGCAGTTTTACAAATGCTAGAAACGTGGCTTTCTGTTTTTTTTGTGATCATTTTTTATTGGTTTTTCCATTTAGGAAAACAAAAACAAAACAAACAACCACAAAGCAACTGAACAAACAGATGTAGCTAGCATCAATTTAACAGTAATAGCAAAATTAACAGAGAAATTGACATGGTAGTGTAGTATAACAGATAAAAAATAAATACGTAACAAAAGCAAAACAACCAAGCATATGGAATCAAATAGACAAAGTACATGCAGGAAATACCACATATCCACCCATCCCCCCAGCCCCCCACCCAACAGGACCCCAAGAGAAAAAATAAATATATAAATAAATAAAAAATAAAAAAATATATATTATGACTACAATAAAGATTTTAGCGTAGAGATGGTATCATCCCAACATGAGATGTTTTCCGGTTTGGCTAAGTGCAAGTTTGCTGCCCAACGTTCCATAATGGCGATATCCATGTAATCTAGCAGCCATTTGTTTAAGGAAAATAAATGAGGGGGTTTCCATCTACCTGCTATCAGCCTTTTAGCCACAGTAAGACCAGCCAAAAACAGGCGTTTGGATTTAGCAGGCAGGTTCAAACCCGAAGAGTCATTCAATAATAAGAGAGTAGGAGAGTAAGGAATTTCCTGAGACAATAATGTGGACAATACACTACAAACATTTTTCCAGAAAGCCACAACACCTGGGCACTCCCACACCATATGAAAAAAAGTGCCCAAACTCTTTTGCAAGCACAGAGTACAATTAGGAGAGGGCAAAGCTTCAAATCTGAACAAACTACGGGGAGTGTAATATGACCTGTATATAAAGTTGTAATGAATCATTCGGTGGTTTGGGTTTCTGGAAGAGAGAGACAAATTTTGCCAGATCAAGTGCCAGTCCAGATTATTATTATCAGATGGCAAATCCTGCTTCCAAACTCTATCCAGAGAGAGTGGTTTGCCTGATGCCTGCAACAAGACAGCATAAATATTAGAGACCAACCCCTTACCCCCGGTCAAAACCTTATGAAAATGATGTAATCCTAGCGTGCCATTCCAAGGAACCCCATAAGTGCGCATTGCTGTACGTAACTGAAGATGAAAGAAAAAGGAGGAACCGGGTAAGTTAAAGATTTTCTGAACGTCTAAGAATGAGCGGAGACCTTCAACCCCAAAAATGTCAGATAGTGTAAATACACCATTATTTGCCCAACTAGAAAAGTATATAGGGCGTCCTCCCAGCTGTAGATGAGAGTTAAATGAAAATAGGTGACTGGAGATACCAATTTGGAGATATTCTACAAAATATTTCAGCAGCATTCCAAGTGGAAATTAGCTCAGTGATGATAGACCCAAATTTAACCTTAGATTGTTTCATAGAAATAATAGAATAAATAAGATCTTGTAATCGGTGGGGCTTTACAATATTTTCCTCAATAGAACGCCAAGACACACAAGATGCCGTGTCAAACCAGGTGGAAAGAGGGCGCAACACAAAGGCCCAATGGTATATTTGGAAGTTTGGGAGTCCTAAACCCCCAGACTTTTTTGGCCTTTGAAGGACAGAGATTTTAATTCTGGGTCTTTTACCCGCCCAAATAAATTTAGAAAGTAGTAAATTAATTTTTTCCCAATAACCTTTGGGAGGTGCCAATGGAAGCATAGAACCAACAAAATTTATTCGGGGGAGAATATTCATTTTAATCACTGAAGTACGGGAATGAAAAGACTAAGCTGGAGAATTCCACTTTTGAAGACTATTTTGCACCTCGACAAGCACTTTATTGTAATTATTAGTCACTATGGCTGATACTGTAATAGAAAATTGAGATTCCTAGATATTTAAACGTCTGAACAACTGATATGTTCATTGTGGCCACGGTGGCAGGGGCCTGTCCGGTAGAAGAATTCAGAGGCAATAATACAGATTTTCCCCAATTGATTTTATATCCTGAAATTTGACCAAAGTCCTTAAAAATACTAAGAATGTGAGGAAGACTATGAGAAACATTATGAAGGAAAAGAAGGATATCGTCTGCATACAAAGATATAAAATGTATGGTATTATTTATAACAACAGGGTTGTGACTAACTGACTGCCGAACTACCTGAGCAAGAGGCTCAAGAGATAAGACAAACAACAAAGGTGAAAGAGGACAACCCTGTCGAGATCCTTTAGATATGGGAAATTGCTTTGAACAGGTGATCCCTGTCAAAACCGTTGCAGTAGGATCATTATATAAAGTTTGAATCATAGATAAAAAATTAAGGCGATTCTTGACGAAACTAGTCTGATCCACATGGATTAGAGTAGACAAATGTGGTTCCAATCGGGAAGCTAAGACTTTGGCGAACAACTTAGTATCAGCATTTAGAATATAAATAGGACGATAACTCAAACACTCAGAAGGTTCCTTACCCTTTTTTAAAAGTAAAGAAATAATAGCAATATTTGAATTGTTGAAAAAAGAACCCTTAGTAATTGTAGAATGAATCATCTCTAGTAAAAGAGGACCTATTTGGGGCCAAAAGGCCAGGTAAAACTCAGGGGGTATACCATCAAGCCCTGGAGATTTATTCTTATTCATGCTCAATAAGGCTTTGTACAACTCACTCAGAGTTATTGGAGCATCAAGTTCAAGAGCAGAATCATAAGAAAGCTTTGGAAGTTGAAGAGGGTTCAGAAAGCTTTTACATGCCTGCTCATTATAAATAAACTCTGAGGAGTATAAATTATAATAAAATGAGCAGAAGGCATCATTAACCTCATTTGGATCAGAACACAGTTTACCTGTGGAAGATTTAACAGACGTTATGTTGGCAAATTGTTCATTGGTTTTAAGTTTCAAAGCCAGTAGATGACTTGGTTGAGCACTGTACAAGTAATGAAGTTGCCTAGTCCTATGAATGAAAAAGTCAGATTTGTTCCTAAGTAGTTGATTAAGGTCTTTCATGAGTAAATCTCGCTCAAGAATAAGGTCAGAGGTAGCATTCAGAGACAAAGAACGCTCTAAAGTTGAAATTCTATTTTCTAAATCTATGATATGCTTCCATCTTGTTTTGTTTAGATTAGAAGCAAATCCAATTGTTTTGTCCCTTATGGACCCTTTTACAGCTGACCAGAGTACCCTAGGATCATCAACTGAGGATCTATTTATCACTAAAAATTGGTCCAGCTGTTCTTTCATTTCCCTTAGAAAAGTTTCATTCTGCAATAAAGTACAATTGAACTGCCAACGGGCCGCTCGTTTGGGGCCTGGAGAGATTGCCAGTTTCCCAAATACAGCTCTATGGTCAGAAAGAGACATAGGAAGAAGAGCGAAATCAGAAGCTTTTTCAAATAAATGTTTCGAAATGAAAATATAATCTACACGGGAAAAAGTTCTATGTCGTGATGAAAAACAAGAAAACTCCTTTAGAGAGGAATTAGAAGTCCGCCAAACATCTATTACGGCACAGTCTAACGCCCATTTTCTTAATGCAGTGGAAGCAAGACGTTGGTTTGCCCCCTCCACCACACCAGTTCTATCTAATGAATGTGACCAAACCGCATTGAAATCACCTCCTATTATTAGATCAAAATCAGATAAATCCAGTATAAGTTTAGTCAGATAATTAAAATAGCTCCTATTAAAAGCGTTAGGGGCATAAACGGAAACAAAAGCTATTTTTTTATCATTTATTAGAGTTTTAATAAAGGCAACTCTACCCTCCGAATCTTTCCTGGTGTCTAAAATTGTAAACTGAAAACTACGTTTAGTACTACTCCTCTGTTTTTTTTTTAATTTGAGGAAGAAACAATGTCATGATAAAATTTATTATGAAATCTGGACACATCCCTTTCCAGAAGATGGGTTTCCTGAAAAAGAGCTATATCTATTTTCATCCTCCGCAAAAAGTCCAGAGTGCTTGTACGTTTATGAGGAATATTTAAAATCCCGCCCATTCCATGACAAAAAAGAGACACTAGTCATAAGTGTCTGAGTGGAAAAATAATATCAAATAGTGAACCAATAAACTACCACCTCGAATGCAAAATGAAAAGTGTAAAGTTCTATCCTTTGGGTCCTGTCCCACCCAACCATTATCCCTCTATTCCGAAACCCAACCACCCACCCAGCCTACCCTCATTCCCTTCTGAAACCCCCCTCCCAAAAAAAAAAAAACAGATGGAAAAAAATGTCCATCTAGAGCCCACCCTCACCCCCCCCCCCCAAAAAAATTAAAGTGACAGTAAAGATGGTCAGATAACCCCTTCCTCTCCAAAAAAAAGAAAAAATAAAGAAAAAAAGATAAACTCCATCTGAGTGCAAACTGCATAACAACACAGAAAATATACAAACAGGCAGGCTTCTCAAACCAAAGCTGCCGACCAAACAACTGTAAACAAGTCAGAATGACCAGAGTGACGACCCATCTGTTCTGACGCATCATCCAGGAAGTAAACAAACCAGCATGTAAGGAACTTAACAGAACGGTACAGCAAAGTAGATAAGCGCTCAAAACACAAGCCCTACCCCAGTCAGTTAGCGGGATTGTCCTCCTCTGGACAAAGAAACTTCTCCGCCTCCGATGGATCACGAGAGAAATGTTGTTCTGATCCACGGATAAGTTTGATGACAGCCGGCTAGAGCAAGAATGCCTGGTATCCTTGCTGTCGGGCCCGGTGCATGACAGGGAAACAGGGGCGCCTCCGCTTCGATGTGTGGTCACTATAGTCCGCTGAGAATACAATGGTGTGCCCATCGATTTCAATTGGATTTTCCCTGGCTTCTTTGAGGATGCGATCTCGGTCTATAAACCAGTGAAATTTCATGATCAAAACTCTAGGAGCCGAAGTGGGCTGGCGCAGATGACCCACGCGATGAGCCCGCATTAGCTCCGGAGGATTTGCAGCGAGTCTCGGGAACCATTTCGGGATGTTAGCACTCAGGTAGGCCAAGGCATTGCCCTTTTCTGCTCCTTCTTTTAAGAACATCAGCCGTAGGTTGTCCCTTCTGCTTCTGTCCTCCAGATCTGCCAGTTTGGACTGTATCTGGTCCAGAGAATCGCCATGTATTGAAGCTGTAGTCTCCGCTTTCTTTATGCGCTTTAAGTCGCTTGCATATTATCAAGCTGAGTCTCTATGCGATCAAATCTTTCGTTGGCATTCTTCTCAGCTTTATTGAAATGTTTCATAAGAACAGCTTCAAGAGAGGCCATTGTGAGGTTTTCAGATTCCTCCTCTTCATCCTCATACACCGTTTTTTTAAAGCGTCTCTAGATTTGCTATTGTTTCAACCTTGTCTCGACATAGCACAAAGCACAAGTTTTCGGTTTCAATTGATGAAAGTTTAGAAAGAAATTCAAAAGCCTGGCAGTGAACAAGTTTGCATCAAACAATTTGGAGGGAGAGGGGCTGAAGTTCTAGTCTGCAATCTTGTCCGCCATCTTTTTTCCCTTTCTAAGGAAAGATTGCGATCAAATAGCACACCTAGGTTCCTAACTGATGACGAAGAATTGACAGAGCAACCATCAAGTCTTAGACAGTGTTCTAGGTTATTACAAGCTGAGTTTTTAGGTCCTATAATTAACACCTCTGTTTTTTCAGAATTTAACAGTAAGAAATTACTCGTCATCCAGTTTTTTATATTGAATATGCATTCCATTAGTTTTTCAAATTGGTGTGTTTCACCGGACCGTTTAGAAATATAGAGCTGAGTATCATCAGCATAACAGTGAAAACTAACACCATGTTTCCTGATGATATCTCCCAAGGGTAACATATAAAGCGTGAAGAGTTGTGATCGATATGATACATCTTCTTTAAAATAGCAGCATCAGACTTGACAACTTTGTAAACACTTAACAACTAATATTAAAGCTAAATACATGTTTAGATATTTAGACAAAAAATAAAGATATACTACAATATTTCAGGGGACTGTGCTGTTGAGGACAGTAACTTCATTCCACATTGTTTTAATAAAAGTAGATCAATTATTAAGACTATCACGAGAACTCGCAGTTGCAGTCACATGTTTCCCATGTCAAACCTTTTGGTCAGATGAATAAATAAAGTGAAACGTGTCTGTGTGTTGGTGCATACTGTCTAAACTGGTCGAAAACATGTCCCTTTCAATTAATTAGCTGCATGTGATTTGTGATTTATTTACTGGAGTGATGTTTAGAGACCCAGACAAAGGAAATAGGGTCTGTGGCATCCTTGACTTTTAATGTCTAACTTTATGTGTAATAGATGGGATTGTATAACGTGTAACAGAAATGACAAGACTCATTTTCAAGTTGAGGGAGGGGGCTATATGAGCTTATGAGCTCAAACTGAAATTCTCTTTGGCCAAATGCCATACACAATTTAGCATTTCGTAATTCAGCGATTTTCAGTGAAATTGTTTTGCGCAAAGATAATTCCTATGTAAAGATTATATTAGTTTTTTTTTTTTTTCCTAGAACCTTTACAAAAGTGTGGAACATCATAGCTCTCAATTGTTTTTGCATTACATCTAACAAATATGACTGAAGTTGAAAAACAAAGATGATTAGCACATGCACACATTGAATGTTTACGTACACCCGAGATGTTGCTTTATTTGAATAAAAGAAGATGGTTATAGTAACTGATAAAATTCTTTAATGTTTAATGTCGTTGTGTTGAAAAGGATTCTGTGTATAAATACCCCAAAGAAAATCATTTGTAATGGAGGTTTTTCAAAATAATAAAAAAGTTCAGTCAAATGTTTAATCATTTCCTTAAATGAATGGGTATGTGATCATTATTCTCCTTTCCCATTTCCGAAATCTGTATGCATTATAAACATTTATTTTCTTGCTGTACTCTCTTTCTTGGTGATTTGGTCTCTTGAAAGTACAAAATGCTATAGATTAAATGTATCTATACTCTTTACGAGAGTGTGGAATCTTCAATGTAAAGCTTTCAGTGCAATAGTTGGATTTGATTCAGTTGTAATAGTTTGAAGGGTAAAACAGTAAGACATAATTTTTGTGTTGATCCTTCATGTGATCGCACTTTGTGAAGTTGCACTAAAAGAAATATCTCAAACAGAAAGTTTGTTACTAAATTTCTTAATTTTCATTTATTACTATTATGATGACAGCTCACAAAGAGAAGTCTTCACCTAAAAACATACACACCCCAAAAAACAACAACAAACTGAATAACCATCCAAAATACAACTACTTGGTTAGCATAAAGCTTCATCTGTATCCCCAAAACAATGTTTTGTTTTCTAGATATGGAAATTTACACCAATAAAGGTTTAGTGAACATTAGAAAACAACATGCAATCTATGTGATTGTTAAACACCTCGGATAGATAATTTGAAACGTAGATCTGTCAAATGATAAAAGTTTCATATATTTAAAAAAGTTTCCTGAAGTAAAAATTGTGTTTGTCACAAACACATCCAAAGAGTTTTCCATTCAAATGAGAAAAACATTTGGCCGCATTAATGATTTAAAAAAAATAAATTAAAAAATTCTATTCATGAGGCTATTTGAAAGAAATTACAGAATAAAACCAGTTTAATTTAAATGCAATAGACCACATGTCTTACTTTAGTGACAAAATGTGTTTAAACTTTTAAACTTTTAAAATCTGTGTGTCATCATTTTACTGAGAAGCTTTAAGCAAAATTTATATTTGTACTTTACATTTCACATAATATCTGTTGGCTGGATTACAATTAATACATTTTTTAAGTAACAAAAAAATTAAACAATGTGTACGATTTTGCCTGTAATGATGTTTAATGAATTTCAGAAATTTCCAATATTTTCCTATGAGTAGGTTTAGGTAAAGCATTGGGTGTATGGAGATAGTAGTTTGTACAGTGTAAAAAAACATTATGCCTGTGGGGAGTAATGGTCTTCTCAAATGCTTTGATATTTTCTCTAAGACATTAACATTTAACCCATAGATCAGATGAACGTGTTTGGATGTCTTTCAACCTAAAACAAAAGTACAACCCCAAAACATGACACAGTTTTGTTTTCCACCACTAAAAGCTAGACGCCCTGGCACCTTCCTGCTCAGAAGGTGAGAGACCTTAACATCAGACCATGGTGAGGTGTCTGCATAAACAGGTCAGGAAGGAGACATTTGAAGAAAAAGTGAAAGAATAATTAGAAGATTTAGAAGATTTTAGACTAGTTAGGACATTCATATGATAAGATACATCCTGACTAACTTTTCAATACATGTTTGATACTGACAGTCTGGGTAGCACATTGCAAACCAAATACACAACAGCTCAGTCAGCAGACAGGGGGCTATGCATGCATGTCTGGGAACAACTTCATTCACAGATGGGCAAGTGGACTGCATGGATCTCATTTTTAACTCCTGTAAGTTATCTTAGAACTTTGTTGTTTTATTTCTTAAACTTATTTACTGCTTCTTCGTTTGCATTCATGAGTGGAAAATGAGCTGGAGCTCTAAGGGCCTAAAAAGAACATGTCCAGACATAACACTTTTTCAGAAGCCTGGATGGATTAGATAGTTGCTGCCTCAGATAATTTTTGCCATTTTGATCCGTTGACCAACCTGAGCAACCATTGTTGACAATAGGGATACATTTTTGGAAGAGTCTTTCATTCCAATACAAAAGAGTGTGTTCCCTATCATATCATTCATTCTTGTTCTTGTTCATAGGTGTGAAACAAACAGAACGCTTGAAGGACCACCCTAGATTGCTCTTCATAGCACATTGTTAATCCTGATGACTAGGACTACCTGTCAAAAGTGATTGATTTATGACCCCGTCGTCCTGCCCCTTATGAATTATGATCCCAGATATCGAATTTACACGTCTGACGTCCAGTTCCTGTTCCTGTTTTCCTTGATGTTTATGACCCCCATGTGTCAAACTGAGTACCTCTGACGTCCTGTTCCTGTTTTCTCAATGTTTGTGAACAGAGGTGTCAAATTGAGAAACATCTGATGTCCTGTTCCTTGATGTTTTATGGCAGCAGCCATTTTGCGATTAGGATATAATTCAGCCATCAGGATTAACAATGTGCTATGAAGAGCAATCTAGAGTGGTCCTTCAAGCGTTCTGGTTGTTTCACACCTTTGAACAAGAACAAGAATGAATGAGATGATAGGGAACACACTCTTTTGTATTGGGATGAAAGACTCTTTGAAAAATGTATCCCTATTGTCAACAATGGTTGCTCAGGTTGGTCAACAGATCAAAATGGCAAAAATTATCTGAGGCAGCGACTATCTAATCCATCCAGGCTTCTGAAAAAGTGTTATATCTGAACATGTTCTTTTTAGGCCCTAAGAGCTCCAGCTCATTTTCCACTCATGAATGCAAATGAAGAAGCAGTAAATAAGTTTTGTTTTCCTATTTACTAATGTAAATTGGGAACAAGCTGTCTTTAGTTTTTCGTTAGTTTTTTTCCTTTTAAAACAAAAATCCGTTGGCCACCAAGTACGAATCCATGTATCATTCGTTCTTTAATTTTTCTAATTGAAACCAAAAATGGAAAAATAAAAAAACTAATAAAGCTTAGTTTTTTTTTTCCGATTTTCAAATTTAGTAGTATCGCTCCTCACCTGGCAGACCCATAAGCTTTGACCATAGACTGGAGTTACACCAGCCTTTCTCAAACTTTTTTCAGTCAGGGCACCTTTCAAAAGTGCATAAAATCTCAAGGCACCCCAGTGTTAAATATAATTTAAAAACACTGCATAACCCAAATGTAAATGCAAATGTCCTGTTTATTTAGACAGGACAGTAATGAACAGAGCATAATATGAACTGTAAATAACAATAACAATAATAATAACAACTTTATAGCAACTTTATAGCACCTTTAAAAACACAGGTTTGCAAAGTAATTCACAAAATAATTAATCAGAGACACAAATGCCATAAAACCGTAAGAGGTGGACAGCCCAATACAAGAACCCAATAACATAAGTTTAAAATATTCAGGCTGACCCCCCAGCATGAGTTTTTCAAAGGGACCGTTATTAATGTGTCACTTTATGGTTTCCATGGGGACGTGTCATTGCTTGTCACGTGACACACCGCAGCAACAACAGAGCTGAATGAATGATGATCTACTTTTATGTATTTTTTCCTTTTTTATTCAAAATATTCACAAATTTGTTAAATATGGCATGAAATATCTGATATTCCAATATTATTGCCTCTTCCTTTGACATCAGTGTGTATTTTACAAACTCCAAATGTATTGTTTTTTTAGTACTTATATGTCTGAAACCTAAAATAAACATTATGTGGCTGAAAACATTGAAAGTTGTGATATAAGACAGCTCTGAGCGCGTCTGTCTCTGGCTCAGTGCCAGCCAACGCGAAAGCACATTTGAATTTAGCAGGTGATCACGTGATGCACTGACCATTCTAATCACATCTGTGAATGTGTGATCGTACGTGCGAAAGGGTTAAAAAGAAGAAGAATGTATTTATGTAAATTCAAATATATTTGATATATGAAATGTCAGATTTTTTTTTTTTTTAGCCTATGCAATTTTTTGGCGGCACCCCTGGCACAGTCAGGGGGCACCCCAGTGTGCGGCGGCACCCACTTTGAGAAAGGCTGAGTTAACCTATCATTCGTTCTTTTGTCACGTGACATGACAGCATTGGATAGATTAATTTACACGCTTCCTTACAAACAGGTGCCCAGTGTTTGGAATAATGGCGTTTAAAAGAACGGCGTTAGGTAACAACGTTATTTTTTCAGTAACGGGGTAATCTAACTAATTACTTTTCTCGTCGTTACAACACCGTTAACATTACTGGACGTAAAATGCGGTCCGTTTCTATGCATTGATTTATCCGAACGCACTCCTGGCTCACACAGCGAGTAAGGAGGTGGGTCAATAACGAGATAAGCGATTATGATTGGCTAAGGCAGAGTCATGTGTTTCATGGTAGCCAATCAGAGCCAGTGTTTTTACGCCAGCGGCACCAAACCCTCACACACACGCACGAACGCAACAGCTAAAGAGAGATTTGCAGCAGCAGCAGAGATGGCGAGTCAGGAGCAATCCGTTGTAAAGTTGGCATTTTCAAGGTGGAGATATAAGCACTACTTCAAATTCATTGCGGTCAAAGGCAAGAACGTGCATGTAATGTGTACATGTAACGTGATACACACGCATCTACAAAGCTAGTGGCCAAAAACACTTTTTTATACAAAGATAATATTTGAAGTGCAGGATAAAACTGCTATCTGTTGACGTGCAATATCGAACACCTTGACATATAGCAACTTTTTTTCTTTTCTTTTTTTTTACAGTAACGCAAATAGTTACTTTCCCTGGTAACGAGTTACTTTTATTATAGAGTAATTCAGTTACTAACTCAGTTACTTTTTGGAACAAGTAGTGAGTAGCTATAACTAATTACTTTTTTAAAGTAACGTTCCCAACAGTGCAGGTGCCTAGTCATTATTATCATCATCATTACCATCATTATTATAATTATTATTTACTGTAACAGTTACTGTATTTGTGAGCTTTTTACTTCTTAAAGTTTATAAATGTACAAATTTCTATCATAATGGTTATTTTCTATACACGGAATGTTGTAAGGTAATAAGGTAATAAACAGTACTTATTAATGAACACATATGATTATGGTGGGTTTAATTTCCTTGATTTATCTTCTTTGAACAACACTTTCAAAATTTATTGGATTAGACAGTGTTTGTGTAATCCAAACTCAATATGGATTTTTATCCAAATTAGGTGGTCTCCCTTTCCTATTGATCTGTATTTATAATATTGCTAGAATCCCTTACAATTTAACAAAATTTCATAAACAGGCATTACTTGCATGGGCATTCATTTTTAAGCACACCTCAGCAGTACTTAATTTGGGAATTTTTTCTAGTTCTTTAACTCGGAAGTTCTTATTTTAAGTCACAAAAAATTATTATGTAAATGTAATTTTCCAGTAACTCCCAAATAATTCTCCATCATCATGGATGCTAGAAGAAGATATAGGGGACTACCTGTCAAAAGTGATTGATTTATGACCCCGTCGTCCTGCCCCTTATGAATTATGATCCCACATATCGAATTTACATGTCTGACGTCCAGTTCCTGTTCCTGTTTTCCTTGATGTTTATGACCCCCATGTGTCAAACTGAGTACCTCTGACGTCCTGTTCCTGTTTTCTCAATGTTTGTGTCTGAAAACAATCCATTTTTCTTTTTTCTTTTGATATTAAAAGACGGAAAATGGAAAACAATCTCGTTATACGATTGTGTTTATAGATGGAAATCGGAAATCAAAATATGTATGTATGACCTAATCCTGCATTGATACTTTTTCATGAACCGGAAGTTACTCCCGCCCAAATCACCCACCACGCCAATAAGACTGGTGAATAAAGACTGGCATCTCGTTCCCTGAATAGGGAACGAGATGCTGCGATGACGTCATCGCTTTGGGAACACCTGTGGTGTGACGAATGTCTGAAGCCCTTATACCATCACGCCAATTTATTGGCCAATAGCGCTTAGCACCGCCCATACGTATGTAAGCTATATATGCGTGCTGAGCGCCATTTCATCAGATTTTACACTATGACAAAGGAAGCGCTATCGAAGGTACGGAACAGCCAAGCATCGCAGCATCTCGTTTCGCCTATTCACGGAATCAAGGTTACATACGTAACCGAGATGTTCCCTTTCATAGGTTCACTTCAATGCTGCGATGACGTCATCACTTTGTGAACGATATACCATAACGCCTGACGTACCTAAGATAGCTGGAAGACCAAGGAAAGAATCTGCTCAAGCGGAAGAGACCCGGGAGCCAAGAGTCATCCTCACATCCAGTAGAGCCAATGAAAACTTAATGAAAGTGCTAGGAGAGGACTAACCTGCCACAGCACAGACATCTCATACTAAGCTCTTAAAAGAGAGCCTGAAAAGAAGCCATTGCTCTTGTACAATGAGCACGCACCTTAGGAGGCGAAGTCACACCACGTGCCTCATAGGCTAAATATTTAGTACTATCTGACCCCGCAAAGCAAGGGAAAAAGCCTCCAACCACTTGCTGAAATTAACAGTGTTGAAGCAGCCTTAGGATATACCAGGCCTAGGAAACAGTAAGACTTAATGGACCTTGGGGAAAAATCCATACAAGAGGGGCTGACAGAGCCTGCAGATCCTCATTCCTCTAATAGAGAATGGATAACTTCAAAGTTATCTGACAAACTTAAACGGCTCAAATGGCCTGCCAGGTCTTCCAATCGAAATAAGTCCCAAAATGGATCTGTGCTGGGTGGAAAGGCTTAAGCCGTCTCGTCCCTGCATAATTCCTTCTGTAACACATCTATGGGTAAGACTCAGCAGATACGGCAGCCACATAAACCTGTGGCAGGTCCTTAAGGGTAATGGACTGAGTCCAGATGAGTCTGATAAGGGCATACAGTGCCATTTACGAGTGGGCCAAAATGGCACCACCAAAACAAATGTTCACTCAGACCAAGCTTACGCTGAACAGAATCGTTTGGAAGCAAACATGTCGACTGAAAGGCAGAAGACTGGTCCTAGTCTGCTCGGCCGAACCTTGCCATATGAGACTCACCCAAGATGTGCAAGAGTAAGTCCACTCCTGAGGTCAGGTGACCTGGGACATGAACTGCTCTGATTGACAGGAACCTGGTCTGCGTTCAAGAAGAACACATCTCAACAACCTGACAGGGGGCAAGAGTGTAATCCTCTCTGACCAATGTATGAGACCACAGCCATGATGTCAGTCCTTGACCTAATGTGACAGCCACTCAATCGGCATTCAAGGCCAGTTCAATGGAATAAAGTATTGGCAAACTTCATGCAAAAAGCAAACCTGAGGAACTTCCTGTGTCTCTTGACGATCTGGATGCAGAAGTACGCATCCTTAGACTGATGGTCACAAACCAATCTCTGGTTCAGACAGAGACAAGATGAGCATCTGTGTCCTTGACATTGCTTACTCCAAGCACAAGGTTAGGTGAAACAAATCCAATCAACCCAAATAAGCTGGATGGTGTAAACATATGACAGCCTGATCCTCTCTCATGAGGCCCCCCGAGACACCTGAGATGCAGGATAAACCTGTGAAACAGGAATGGATACTAAATTAGAGATGCCAGCACCAACCACAGAGTGGGGACTTGGATGTCAACATAGGCCCTGCACCATGCCTTCAGGGTTATCCTCACCATCTTCAAGCTAAAGTGTGGAGAATGGTAAAATCAGTTCGAAACGCAACATGGGGCAAAAAATTATAAAGGCAAAAAAATTGTAGGTTGCCTACATTTATACACAGTTCCAGCTCAATGCAACAGCGGAGCTGAAAAGAACAGAGTAATTAATCATGCAAACCATTGCTTGGTAGCATGAAGCACCCAACATCTCTAGTGCACAATAATGTACGCTGTAGTACATAATGTGGCTATTCATGTGAAGCGAGTGTTGGTAGCAAAAGCGCCACATCAATCACATGAAGTAGGCTGACCATGAGCATTAATAGCTTGCCATAAAAGATACTCGTACACGCGAACTTGTTTACAAAGTAGCTCAGCTCAGAGTAACTCAGTTTGGATGAGAAGAATAATGATTAGCACGAGGCGCCAAGACCATAATGCAAGACAAACATTGGCTGCAGAATTCTTAGAGTCTGCGCCTAGAAGCAGTACACAAAATAAGTGCTGGAAGTGTAAGCACCAATTCAACGCACATGCCTGCATCAGTGCAGCGGAGAAGTAGACCCAGATAGCAATTACATTTGGCCCGGATCCGTTTGAATCCCCTTGCCTCTGTTTCTATCTTAGAGAAGTTTTCTGATTGTGAACCAGATCAGTGCCAGATAGAGGTTTCAGCTTAAACATTCTAACTGACATCAGTTCAGTATTTATATCATTTTACAGATCTGGCCCAGATCACTTTTCCCATAGGTTACCGAAAGACATTAGCTGTGTCTGACACTGATTTGGTCCAGATCTGCAATATGAATCGGAGCCGATACTGTTTTCACATAGGCTACACTGGTGTGGCCCGAATCTGTGATACATATCTGAGCTGACTGCATTTAAAAAAGGGCTAAAAACTGCTCTGGCCCATATCTGCAAAACGGATTTGAGCCAACACTGTTTTGACCATAGACTGTCAGAGACTACCTGATGTGGACCACATCCGAAATACTTTTCTCAAACTGTGTGAAGAACTCTGTGAAATAAACATTTTCAAACAACATGGTTACCTGTCTGCATATTTTTTTTTCTATCTAGAGCATGAGATAAATGCATTGTCATTAAGCTGAGCAATATTATCAGTGTTTGAAAACTATACAGCAACATTTTGTGATGCTATGAGGTCCATTACAGCAAAGGTCCATTTGAGCTCCGTTTTAGGTCCATTTTACGACAGCGGCAAAAGTGCCAAGTGAACGTTGGGTCTCGCTTAACTGTCGTCTTGCAGATACGGTCCACATCTGTACTACGGACTTCAGTCAGAAGCGCCAAAAAATTATAAAAAATATTATCAAACCAAGCTGTAAACAGAGATTTATCTGACCAGCTAGGCTACCACAAGTTTTTATGTGTCTATTCTATGTGTTTATTATGTACATCTATTTTTATGCGTTTATTCTAATTTACTGTCTATTACTTAAACGTGCAAGTGAAATGCTGTTTGCTTCCCAGACAGCAAGCAGTTTCGGCCCAGTTCTGGCCCGCATCTGGCCCACATGGATTTCATGCGGGCCAGATGCGGGCCGGATCTGGGCCAACACTATTTTGCTGTCTGGGTTGGTAGATAGCAGTGACAGGCTGTTATTTACGCACCAGTCTGTTATATAAATAACAGCCTGTAACTGCTATCTACCAAGCAAACAGCATTTCACTTGCATGTTTAATAACAGCCTGTAACTGCTATCTACCAAGCAAACAGCTAATGTGCTGAATTTTAAAAGTTAGTCTTAGCGATGTCCAGACGAGTAAAAAACGTTTTGCGCATTTCAATACACACTGCTCCTAGCCTAAGTGTCGGTTATGTTCAATAAAAAAACACACGTTTCTCAAGTCTGAGTTTAATTTTTTTAACTTGTTTGAAATGGATTGAATCATTATTTAAAATTATTGAAAAAGGAAACGTCTTTTTTTTTTTTTTTTTTAAGACATGGAAAATAGATTTTAAAATCGATTCAATGAACACTTATGTCTTAAAAATCGAAAATTATTTTTTCACAAAAGTGACAGCCCTAGTAGTAGGGAGATGAGTAAAGTAGCCTACTTTTACTCGCTAGGGAGTACGAGGATAAACGACATATAGGCTACCTTTACAAAAGAGGATGACAATCGATCCTTCCCGCACAGATTTCCATTGATTCAATTCTTCCAGTTTTGACGTCTTCGTAAAACAGCATACACCAACAACAATGCCTTATGTTTATTCTTCTTATTCTTTTTATTACTATTAGGCCTAATTGGGGCTACATCTTAACCTCAATGGTTAGATATAGTTCATTTGTCTTTTTTTTATTATTATAATATTATTTTATTACAGTTCCATCAACTAATGCGCAAACCGTTATAGAAGTAGGCCGAGAAGATTCATTTTGAGCAAATGCAATATCCCAGACAGCAACATAGTGTTGGCCCAGATCCGGCCCACATCTGGCCCGCATGAAATCCATGTGAGCCAGACCTGGGCCGAAACTGCTTGCTGTCTGGGATACGTCTGCCTGTTTTATCATCATGTAGGACTAGCATTGATCCAAATGTCTCATTCAACCTAATCAGTAATGCTGTTTTCCAGGTGCAGTGCAACAGCAACTGCAACAGAAGATGAAATATGGAGGCATGCTATAAGGTGGTTTGCCCTTTCGGCGGACAGGAGAGGAGGGCCCCAGCAGCAACAGCAACAGCTGCAACAACACCCACCTAGTGATTTTGTTTAAGTGCATGTTTTATTTTTTATGTTTTTTTTTCACGTTGTGTTTATAGCCTGTGTGTTTTTTTTATCCATTAATTCTGTGTTTGTTGTTTACTGTGTTTTGTGTTAATTTTTGACTTTGTTCATGACTTTGTTGTTCGATTTTTATAATTAAATATATGAATTTGTGGTCATTAATTCTGTGTTTGTTATAGCCTATAGGCCTATGCATTGCTCCAACTGAAACTAGCCTTTATCAAGTCAAGTCAAGCTTTTTATTTATAGCCAAGGCCTTGTAGTGAAAATGTTTTTCTGGAAATTTTCACAGTCTGTGAAAAATGTAGGCCTATGCCTAGGTAGCATAGGTTACTATGATACCCTAACTGACAAAAATGCCAAAAATAAGGCAAAAGGACAATCCAGTGGTGATTTAAGCGGATTCGTAACACATCCGGCACAGCTCCGGTAGGTGGAATCGTTTTACGCACCCATTACGTATCTGTAACGGGATGATTAGGCGGTGCTACTAATGCTTGGTAGCTCAAAGCGCCAAGACCATAGTGCACGACTTAACGTCCTCAAATCAGTGCCCCTCATATATATATATATATATATATATATATATATATATATATATATATATATATATATATATATATTATTTTATTTTTTTACTTTTTTTTTTATATGGATATTATATCAGTAAGCTCGCCCCTTAACCCATAGCTTATATCTTCGCCTGCAAGCTCAAGAGCCAGGGGCTGCTGTAGAGTATGCGCCATTCAATCCGCAATTGACAGAATTGATTACGAGCTTCTGGAGCGGGAAACAGATATGACTAACCACCTGACTCACGAGGCGCTCTTCTGCTGAGCACGCGCGGTCCGGGGAATAGAGCAAGAGAAAAGGGGGATTAATTTCGTTCTCTCACTAAAGAAGAAGAAGTAAAGCGCTCAGGGTGGTTAGCGTTGTGAATTGGTCGCAGTATGGCTAGGTTAGGCACCAAAACTACTTTAAAAAAAATATTGTGGTTTGGGTTGGACACAGAATCTGATTGCTCGCAGAATTTGGTGTTACAGCGACAAGTTACCACACAACCACCGAGCAATTTGGGCACAGTGTCTTGCCCAATGGCATTGACATGCAGACTACACAGTGGAGTGACTGACAATCTTCTTGCTGAAACCATCGATAACCATTACATGGGTCACACCAAACATAACAAGCTTTTCATTTTGATCTACATGTAGCTTGTGCCCCATGTACTCTGCATTGCAGGGTATGGGGTTCAGATTTTGGGCACCCTAAAATGTAAGAACGATAATATTATAAATTTCAATAATCCTTGATTTGTATAATAAGATTCACCTACACCTAAGTTACAGTGGTCCAAACATCTGAAGCCTTTTTTCAGCAAGCAGGCTTAACAGACACTGACCTTATCCCTGAGCTCTGAGTTGACTAAATCTGAGATGGGAAAGTCAGAGTTTTTGGCTCCAGAATAGCTGATAGAATTAGTTCAATCAACTCGTTTAACCGGTTGGAAGCATGTGAGTGGGGATGAAAACCTATCATCAATGTAGCTCAGATACTATGATTTACCATTGCAATGGGTGAATAAAGAGCAGACCCTCCAATCTAATCCAGTGGCACTTGAAATATAAATGTGTGCCAATGCGGACCATGACATTTTATCTTAAAAAACAGGAGTGGAGTAAGGATCAATAAGTTAAAAATATACAATTATATTCAGTGTATTCTACTTGTGGAAATGTGACTTCAATCAGGTTCAACATATTGAACTAATTCTATCAGCTGTCTCAACACGTCTCAACACTTTGCCCACTCTGCCCTCAGAAGCTTTAACTCCTTTAGCATTTAGATAGCCTGTCATCATTTTTAGGCCGAAAGACGATCCAGTCTGGGAGCAGGAGTGCAACTTAGTTCAAATGTTCATTGTTATGCCTAAACATTCTAACATTATACTTAGTAAAAGAGTGATCATTTTTTTCAAATACTGATTTTATCATCTATCGATAAACAAAACCTGTTTGGTGATCGAAGATAACATTAAATAAATAAAGAAGTTGCAGCTCATATCTATGACAACTGCTTAATACTTACGATCACTTCCGGTTCACGAAAAAGTACCAATGCAGAATGCAGGATTAGTTCATACATACGTATTTTGAGTTCCGATTTCCATCTATAAACACAATCGGATAACGAGATTGTTTTCCGTTTTCCGTCTTTTAATATATAAAAAAATTGATTGTTTTCTATTTTTGGTTTTCCTATTTACTAATGGAAATTGGGAAATGAGACATTTTTCATTTTTGTTTTTTTCCTTTTAAAACGAAAATGCACTTTGGGGCTCCAGTTGGGTCCGTGTATCATCCGATCATTCAATTATTCAATTTAATCTGGCAAACCAAAAACGAAATAACGAATCGATATTTTGTTTTTCTGTTTTTCTGTATTAACCAAATATGAAAAACTGACGTTTGTTTCATTGCTTTCAGCTCGAAACGGGAAATATAACAAACAAGGAAACCAAAACGAAATAATGGATCAAATTTACGTTTTCTCAATTTTTCTTTATTTATTGTAGTAGGTCTAACTATTTCCCACGGTGCCGTCCTGCTTGCTTTGCGCATGCGCAGTGGATAGTTTCAAAGGAATATGCGCTCACTTCAGCGTATTCCTCGCGGGGATAAAGAACACGTTTTTTTTAACGATCACATGTAGCCTATAGTTACAGTATGTCCAATAACAATACAACACGCTATAATAAAAATCAGAGATGGTTTAAATGTCCTTTGAAATCACGCTAACCACTTGTTTTGGTATGTGGGGCATTTTAAGTGATCATTAATTAAAACATTTATATTAGCAGATTATTTTATTACTAATGAGATCAATAAAAGCCATCAAAACTAGTTACATTGTGTGACATAGGTAAGTAGTAGTTTTCAGATGTGAATGGTATTTTATTGACGTCATCAAACCAAAGTCACAGTAAGCGTATAGTGATGTATCATTCCTGAATCCTGATATGAATCAGTCTTTGAAAGACCTATTATTATAGACAGTTCAGTGACAAATTATTAAACACAGACACTTGAATTTATTCCTGAAAGAATCTGAATCTTGGACGAATAGATTGAATAAAAGGCTTTTTTATTAACACAGTGACTTACCGACACCTAGTGGCGATATTACTTTCATAAGTATCATAAAGTAGGCCTATCATTTCATTTTGTCATTACATATTTCTGGGTTAAAAATGTTGTATTAAACATTAATCTCATTTCATTATACAGTTGTAATTGCTTTACAGTTTAATGCTTTACAGCATTAAACTGTAAAGAAAGTGAAGTGACATTCAGCCAAGTATGGTGACCCATACTCAGAATTTGTGCTCTGCATTTAACCCATCCGAAGTGCACACACACAGTGTGAACACACACCCGGAGCAGTGGGCAGCCATTTATGTTCCAGTGATTGAATTTAGTGAAATGTGAATTCAACGTCATGATAAGAACATATCCAAACCCTGAAATAACACTTCGAACAATAAACCATAGATCAGTGTCAGAAATTAACTTTCCCGTAAGGGGCACCTGATTTTCAGTTTTTTTTTTTTTTTTTTTTTTTTTTTTACATTTTAACTTTTGTATGTATGTTTTTACATCAAAAACATTAGAATAATATGACAATAGGCTGTTACCAATTAAATCAGTATTCAGAGATATAGACCCTGTGTTTGAAGATACTTTTATAGATATATTTACAGTTTAATGCTGATCAGAAAGCTGTGCGTGCATTTACATAGCAATTACAAATGTATAATGATACAAGATTAATGTTTTATACAACATTTTTAATACAGAAATATGAACAATTGTTTTATTAAATGAAATGAAAATGAAACTTGAATTATGAAAGTAATATCACCACTAGATGGCGGTATTTCATTGTGTTAATAAATAAGCCTTTTATTCAATCTATTCGTTCAAAATGCTTCATTAATTGATTCAGAAATAAAATCAAGTTGCTGTCTATAATAATTGGTCAGTGAATTGTTGTCTATAATAATGGATCTTTCAAAGACTGTGATTCTTTAAGGAAAGTTACACCATTCTTTGCTCCTACTGTGAGTCACACAGCGGTTCTGTGACGTGGGCAGTGAAAATAAAAAAAAATTCTATGCTATCAGTTAGATGGCCAGTACCGAATATGAATTAGATAAACTCAGTGCACAAAGATGTATAGGCTAGTAGAAGTTGTGAGTGCAGGTGCGAAATAAATGAATATTTAAATGATAAACTAAATGTTTCACTGGTAGGTTGCATAATTTATGCCTACACAAAATACATTTCTGTAGGGGTTTGCCTTAGTACGGTTTGTGTCAAGCCATTCGTTAATCTGGGCTACGTTTCTCGATAACGATCGATTTTAGCGCTGAAGACCGTTTTCTACGAGTCATTTTACGATCGTCCGTTATTGTTTCATGTGCGTTTCCTAAAAATGCACTTAACACAGTCGCACGTAGACGTGCTTTAAGTGCTACTTAGGAGTCTCTATCCGTTTGTCAAGTGATGAAATGTCATCTTATAGAATGGCTCGTTATTGTAGTAGGCCTACTCAATTGTTTATTGAAATGTTTACCTAATATCTCTGCATTCCAGATAACTCGGATATAATAACAATTATATTATATTATATTATATTATATTATATTATATTATTATGGTATTGTGTATAATATTATACTTTACATAATAATAATAATATTAAATAATAAATATAATAATAATAATAAATATAGAGGGAAACGTGATTTTCAGCTGTTTTTCTTGCACTTCAGCAAGTTATTGACAGAACCCCCCCCCCCCCCACACACACACACACACACACACACAAACACACCCAAGCATATTTCCTACATTACTTATTTTATTCATTTTTTGTTCAATCATTTAATTTAGATGTATTTTAATTTTTTTCTGCACTTTTTAATTATTTAATAATAATAAAAAAAACATTGTAAGAAGAAAGATTTATGCGGTCACCTGCAGGGCAATCAGCAGATTAGAAATTAAACTTTACTCAAATGCAATGTGATTATAAGCATTTGATTGTACTTTATTGTACATTTTTAACTCGTTTTTGCTGTTGTTTTAAATGAATTCATAAATGAAAAAATTAAAAAAGGCAGCAAAAATAAAAAATACACATCTAAATTAAATGACTAAACAAAAAACAAAATTAATGAAATAATGTAGGAAATATACTTCAAAATTATACTTTGATAATCTGTAAATGACTTGCTGACTTGCACGAAAACCAGCAACCTATTGGACCCCAAAATAACGTCTCTCTCTCTCTCTCTCTCTCTCTCTAGGCTATATATAATAATAATAATAATAATAATACTTATTATTATTATTATTATTATGTAAAGTATAATCTTATTTGTATAATGCAACATAATATAATAAAACTATTATATTGTATCCGAGTTGTCTGGAACACAGCATAAGGTAAACATTTGGGATAACAACCAATGGTTTCTGAAATTTTCATAAAGTGCTTTATGAATAAAACTCAAAATAGAAAAGTAATAAATAATAGATGTGCTAATTTCTATTCATATCTGTCATTTTATTTAAGTTCCTTCATCGTTCAAAATGCAGCATATTGTCTAAAACAAAAGTTATAACTAGATGTTCACATAAACTGAAAGTGGTCTGCACTTCGCTCCCCCATGCTGCAGCGCGTCGCACAGCTTTGCCAGACAGATTTTGATAGACGTGGATATACTATAATAAAGCAGCCGTGTGCCAAAGGACCAAAAGGCTCTGCCTCTGTATGGTTTTTGTCAAGTTATTCTTTGATCTGGCTGTTTGATGAAGAGATATAGATAAAATGTAGCAGAAATAAACACGTTAAGAAACCGTAGGACTCTTATTATGTTTTTAGGACTATAATTATGTTGTAATGTTTGTTTGACCAATCAGCGGAGGGGGGGGGGGGGCGTTTCATTACCGCCCACATGTAGGAATGGAATATACGAGATGTTTATTCGTTTTCTGTCCCTGAACGTAAAAACAAAAAAACGAAACCGAAGTCTTGATTTTTCGTTTTGTTTGGACAAAAAAAATTTCAGATTGAGTTCGAATCAAAGGATATTGAGGAATGGAAAGTCAAAGCTGAAGGCCTGGCACAAGCTTAGAGTGGTTTTTAAGGCTCTTAGCTCAGCATCTTTTCCTGGAATTCCTGAATCTAAAAGAACTGCCCTGATCTGGTGATGAGTGATCTATACAGGGTGATGATGTCACACCCTCAGGATGTGAGTGAGCCAATGAGGAATGGTACCTTTTAGATGAAAGTTTTACAACCTCTTGTTCTCAGGCATATGTTTCACATTTGGTCTTTGATTGGCTGTTGCTGAAGAAACTATTAAAGATTCTAGTAACACAAATTCCTTCGATAAGTACCAACATATACTATAAATTTACATTTAGACCATTAAAAATGCAGCCGAAAGGTACCAAACATGTCATACCTGTGACTTATGTTTACAATAGTATGCAATTCTAAAATGATAATTTAAAAAATATTGTATCAATACATAAATTAAACACTTGAAAAATAATGAAATGGGGAAATTTGGTACATGTTCCTACATTTCTCAAGTGGTTATATCTACAGGGAGATAGAATTAGGATGGACTGTATTCACCTTATTTTCCATGGCAACAACGGCGCCGCCATTGCGCTCGTTTTGTTATCTTACTTCCGGCTGAGGGACCGGTCGTAATGTACCTAAGCTAGTGGCTAGATAACAGAACGCAAATATATCAAGTATTATATGCTCAGTTAGGGGCTGCATAACAATTGTATTAAAAAAAACAATTGCACCAACGATGTAGCGAACACATTGCGAATGCGGTCGGAGTGTTGTGGTGCACTTTACAATTTACACCCACCACCTAAAGAAGAGAAGCACCTGAGGAAATGGATGAAGGCGCTAAATTTGAAGCGCCCACCCAAGCGCTCTTATGTGTGTTCGTACCATTTCATGGATGGGAAGGCGACTGACGAACACTCTTACCCCAAGAAATGGCTCGACTACGATGTTCCATTAAAGAACTACAGAAGAACTGTACAGATGCTACAGAGATTGCAGGTGATAGCAGGCAAGCTAGCTACATTTCTCATTCAGATACTGACCTATGTTTCAACACTGCAGTTGTATACTGTTTTGTTTCTAATGCATCTCTCTCTCTCACACACACACACACACAGTTCTAAGTTCGGGTCCCATCATATATTAATACTCATGATATATTGTAAGTACTAATTTAAAAATGTTTAATTATTTCCACAGATGTATCGATGACCACCAGTGATGCAGTGGACAACTGTGAGGGTGATCAGATCCACATGCCCCTGATCTCGCTGAAAGTCACCAGAAGTTACCTGCTGTAATAGATATTTTTATGAACCTTTACAATGTCACCAGAAGTTACCTGCTGTAATAGATATTTTTATGAACCTTTACAATGTCACCAGAAGTTACCTGCTGTAATAAGTTATTTTTATGAAACTTTACAGTGTCACCTGACATTAACTGCTGTAAATAGTTTTTATTTATTTATCTTAATTTGATCTTTTTTTATCTTTAATCTCTGATTTGAAGGAATAAGTCATGTCAAGTTTGCAAGTTAATTCCATCTTGGTTTATTACATATGGAAATTAAATGTTGAAATTTTAAAGGATGGTCAGTCGGAGGTGTCTCTTGCTTCCTGAAAACAACAAACACTTATCAACAAATCACAAATGATTTTATACAACTTATATTAAATTATCCATGTTCTAAAAAAACAAATCACAGTCTGTCTCTTGTTTAACACGACTGATTTAAAACAACTTATTTCATATAGTTAGTCTTCACCCACATCCTCCACATCCCATCCAAATGACCTAATATCCTATCCTTAACCTAATTATTCTCATTCCTGCTTATTTACAAAGCTGCAAGTATCTTGTGGAAAGCAGCAGGTCGCCTGTCTGAAACTCATCTGACACGAGGAAGCATACACTTAAAATAAAAGGTGTGTAGTCAAGCTACAGTCTTGGCACAGAATTGCTGATTGTGTGGCACATGTAACTTGCTGTGATGGAACCCAGACGAGCATCTTACAGGTCCTCAGCCCTGTACAGAACATGGTAAACCTAAAATACATTTCAAAGATTTTACAGTTGTCTTATTTCAGAATCATTATTATTATTACACTAGACGTTTACCTACATTACTCATTGATTAGACTTAATGTACACCTACCAAATCTTACCTTTACCTTACCTTTTGGATGTACTCGCAGAATTACTAGGCAAGTTGATTTTCTGATCATATTTATCAAATTTATTCCAAACCACACCAATCTTAACTATTAATTTAGCATTTAATCTTTTATAAGTGATATATAATCTTTTTTTGGCTTGTTTTATTTGTAAAAGAAAATCTGCCTAATAATTATGCATACCTGGATATACAGCGTTTTTCACTTCCAAGTTCCAGCCCCCTCCTTTTCTAATGTGTAACTGATAAACATTCACTTACCTTACTCCACTGTACAATTAAGTTATTAGACAAAATACTTAGTCTGATTATGGTCATCAAACACGTTAATATACTTTTAAACATTTATAACTTCGTGTATGTTATCACACACACACACACACACACAAAACTAACCAGCACCATGCTGAAAGGTTTAGACTGCTCAATTGGCTGGTTGCACATTCAGTTTTAAAAAGACGAAAAAACTAGGGCTGTCAAATGATTAAAAAGTTTAACCAAATTAATCAGAATTTTCAGTGGATTAATCATGATTAATCACTATTTGCAATTACACCTGAATCGTAACCATTTTTTTCTGAAATGCATACCAAAAGATAAATAACAGGACACAGATACATCATTTTCATGTACTGATTCATCAATATGTGGTTCTTTTTTTCTGAATTTCAAAAGTTTAACATTTACATAGATCAAATTTACCTGTGTACTATATCAAACCATGCCATTTAACTACAGATAGTGTAAGAGTTTTAGGTGAACCAGTGGTTAAATATAGCCACATATCTATGAAATTATGCATAGAGAAACTAGAAAGAATGAACTCAGAAACACAAACATGCGCCCTCTGTACTCTGGGCACTCTTGTTTTTGGGAGGTGTTCATTTGCTCTGCCACAATACTTTAGGATCGATATTTTCTCGATCTGAAGGCTTCAAGTGGCAATAAAACCAAGTAAAAATGCATATGCTTTTCCAAACAGCTGTAATTTTCGCTGCATTGCATGTATGCGTTCTGCGCATGGGCAATGTGAAACACAGGACGCTATAACAGGAAGAAGCTCCAGCAGGGTATCAACTACCAAAGTCGTCTCTGTTTATCGAGCTTGGCATGAATGTATTTGAGAGTAACTGGGGTAAAACCTTAAGCTTCTTCTGTGTTTTCGTCGCAGCGCTCGCCGCTGTTTTTTACTATCTTGAGAATTCAGAGATCGACGAGACTTTCCTGACCTGAATAATTTGTCACACTGAGCATGCGTGAAATGCGTTAAAAAATTAACGACAAACAACTAATTAACGCCGTTAACGCGCTATTTTTGACAGCCCTAGAAAAAACCCTTTCTGTGTAACAGTACACGACCCACTGTCTCACTATGTAAATACTGGTAAGCCTCTGTACATTTTTTTTAAAATCATTTTTCCTTGCTGATCCATCAACTCCTTCTGACAGGGCATATCGTCTAACATTACCCATATTAACAGCGACGATGGATTGGACAATTTGAGACCATTTGATCGTCGTAAGACGTTTTCATCGTGCTCCCAATTTATAACATAACGTTCTTTGTCATTTCGCCACAGTTATGGCTAGCGATTAACAATCTTACAACTACTAAACTAGAAACCGGAAGTGCTGTATCGGTTTAGCGGAATTCGGATGACAAAATGCGGAAATGCGAAGTATTAAAAGTGGGCGGAGCGGAATAAGGTGAATAGCATCATAGACATATAAATACCTAGACGCCTCATTGGCCGCTCGACCGCACGTCAACGTCGCCGCCATATTGGAGCGGGCAACTCTCATAACTCTCACATCAGGACAGAAGAAAACATACCTGGCTCATCAACAGATTGGACACCTACAAACCGTCACACGATAATAAAAACAGACTCCGAAGTGCTGATCTGAATCAACAGAGTCGCGAACAGACTCCGAAGTCCCGATCTGAATCAACAGAGTCGCGAACAGGCTCCGAAGTCCCGATCTGAATCAACCGAGTCACGAACAGGCTCCAAAGTCCCGATCTGAATCAACCGAGTCGCGAACAGGCTCCGAAATGCCAATCTGAATCAACCGAGTCGCGAACAGGCTCCGAAGTGCCGATCTGAATCAACAGAGTAGCGAACAGACTCCGAAGTGTCGATCTGAATCAACCGAGTAGCGAACAGGCTCCGAAGTCCCGATCTGAATCAACAGAGTCGCGAACAGGCTCCGAAGTCCCGATCTGAATCAACCGAGTCACGAACAGGCTCCAAAGTCCCGATCTGAATCAACCGAGTCGCGAACAGGCTCCGAAATGCCAATCTGAATCAACCGAGTCGCGAACAGGCTCCGAAGTGCCGATCTGAATCAACAGAGTAGCGAACAGACTCCGAAGTGTCGATCTGAATCAACCGAGTAGCGAACAGGCTCCGAAGTCCCGATCTGAATCAACAGAGTCGCGAACAGGCTCCGAAGTGCCGATCTGAATCAACCGAGTCGCGAACAGGCTCCGAAGTCCGGATCTGAATCAACCGAGTCGCGAACAGGCTCCGAAGTCCGGATCTGAATCAACCGAGTCGCAAACAGGCTCCGTAGTGCCGATCTGAATCAACCGAGTCGCAAACAGGCTCCGAAGTCCCGATCTGAATCAACAGAGTCGCGAACAGGCTCCGAAAGTGCCAATCTGAATCAACCGAGTCGCAAACAGACTCCAAAGTGCCGATCTGAATCTACCGAGTCGCGAACAGACTCCAAAGTGCCGATCTGAATCTACCGAGTCGCGAACAGACTCCGAAGTGCCGATCTGAATCAACCGAGTAGCGAACAGGCTCCGAAGTCCCGATCTGAATCAACAGAGTCGCGAACAGGCTCTGAAGTGCCGATCTGAATCAACCGAGTCGCGAACAGGCTCCGAAGTGCCGATCTGAATAAACCGAGTCGCAAACAGGCTCCAAAGTGCCGCCCAACATACATGGAAAAACAAACCACTGTTTCAAAATGTGTGTTTTCTGCATGAGTTTGTTTAATGTGCATTATAGAACAAAATGTCAAGCATTGTCAAGTATTTTACATTATTTGACTCATTAATTGAATAAAATAGAAAATCTTGAGGGAAGCAGCGGGGAATTAATGTTTATTAGTCAGGTTATGTCTTCACAAATAAACCACTCTATTCCCAGAGAAAGACAGAACTGAAAACTTAAATAAAATGTGTTTCTTGAGCTGAGATTGATTCAGAGGATTTTCTATTTTATATATATATATATATATATATATATATATATGTGTGTGTTTGTGTGTGTGTGTGTGTGTGTGTGTGTGTGTGAGTACATGTATATATTATACTTAAGGAGCTCATTAATTAAACACAATTTGGAACTCATGTCCACAATATTTTTGTGTTGTGTCATTAGTTGTGTCTTAATTTGATTAATAATTAGTATTTTAAAATTACATTTCATTTTTTTTTTTTACTCTTTATTTTACTATTAATTTATTCTTCATTTTTATCTATTCTGTATTATTCCAACCTTTATATTACATATTCTTCTTGCTATTATTAACCTATTGTTGTTCAATTATTTATTATGGTATTATTCATATTATACATAGAATTTAATAAATCTATTATATCTCATATGTTATTGTACCGTTGTACTCGCTTTTCATATTATTCACTTTAAGTTGTACTACATATACTTTTTAATATAACATATCACTTTTACTATATTTCTACTGTGCACTGTATCAGTGCATATTTTCATTTTCACTGGATCCATAGCCTCATCAGTTACATGTGTTATTATTTGTTGTATTTTTCTGTAGGCTAAAGTGCTATCAAAATGAAAAGCAGACTTCAAGTGTGTGATTTGTATGTACTTGTTTTATTAAATTTTCTCAACGATAGTAAATTATTAGTGTTTAAAGATGTATTATTTAGGTTTTATCCCAGTAATTCAAAGGGAATGGGCTGTGTTCTGACCTGAGACACAAGAAAGAGAGAAAAAGAATAAAGAAAAATGTTGGGATTGAACACAGAGAAAGCAATAAAACAACTACATATCATGTAATGTACATTCAAATTACATTACATGAATATGTCACAGTTACACTAAATTAACAGATTTGTAAAACAAAAAAGTCAACAAAATCATCAAGTGAGACAAATGAGAGCTTTCAATTAATAATTTTCCAAACCTTACTAAACAACTGGAGGCAAGGTATTTATATTTTTTTTTTTTTACTGTTTTTTAACCTCTGAAATTGGTTGGTAAGTGAGAACGTTATGGTGTTTTTATTCAGTAAAAACCGCAGCTCCTCCGTTTACTTTCATTTGTTTTAAGGCAGTCTTGCCCTCACCAACATGGCGGACACATTGACGTATCGCAGCAATGGCTCAAAGCAGCCAATGAGGCATCTAGGTATTTATATGTCTATGAATAGCATAAGGGTACATGTGTCATCTTATGTTGATGTTTGTCTCTGTTGCCATGGTAACCAGAGGCCTGTTCTGGCCTTTTTGAGGTCATAGTTGCATTTTAGGGGAAGGGTCCATAGATCCTTTTGTTAGATGAGGTGGCATTAAATATTATTTGTCAAATATAACAAATATTTGTGTGTCTGATTGGTCCACATGCTACAGTAGTTTATAGAAACATACACAGACTATCAATGTAATTGCAGCCCATCGGTCCTTCACTTTACATGGCCTAACTAGGCTTCACATTACACAGCCTATCGCGGCCATGTTCAATTTGGCCTATTGTGACCATCAGGTAAGTGTGACTATTATTGTTTACGTAACTGCCTATCATTGTTCTTTGAAAAATTGGCCTATAATGGCTTTTCTCATTACTTGAACTATGCTGTCTTTGGGATAATTGGCATAATGTGGCCTGTCATAAGATAACTAATACAGTAATTTGTTTACAAATATTTATGCATTTGGTAAAAAATGTTATGCTCTATATTTTAGGTAAATTAACCAAATAATGGTGGTGGTGTCACACCTATTCATTGCATCTACACTTTCACTGCCTCTTGCGGCCTTTCATAACCTTTCCCTCTTGTCCTATCAGGGCCTTTCTCTCTGCAGCTTGCTCAGCTCCATGTATTCACCTTTTAGAAGCTGTGGTCTGTCGCCACCTAAATACACCAGCCACTACTGCTGTTGAACATGGAGTTCAAACATCAGCCATCAAGCTGGGCTCTTGGGAAGGAACCTCCTGAACCAGGTTCAGTAAATATTATCTAGCTGTCCTCAAGGTAAACTATATGCAATTACTGTTGGTGGTATAATACCTATTCATATTACTATGGTTACATATTACTATTACAACATCTTGTGACGATGTGTGTTTAGGGAAAACACAAGGAGAGGGTAGATCCAATTGCAAGTATGAATTTTAATAAAAAAAGGGTAATACAAAATAAACAGTCTTGGGAGACAAACAAAACAAAACAAAAGAGGAAATCGGATGAAACGGAATATAAAACTCGGAGGAACGAGAAGGCAGGGGTAAGTCTCGGGAGACGAGAACATAACACACAAAGGGTAAGGACTCCATACAAACAACAGAAAAGGACAGCTATTTATAAGGAGACTAATGACAAAGGATCGTCTGCACCTGCGATTAATTGGAGTGCAATTACTGTGAAGACAGGACCAGACTGGAGGAATTAAAGTGCCTATGGTGAAGTGCCTAAGGAGAAGTGAGCTCACTAGGGAACACCCAGGAAAACAGAGACTGACAGCTTGACACATCTATGGTTTGCTGCGGCTTTAACTTTCAGTGGCCTGTCTTTTGTGGCCTTCCTCTCTGTTACCTATTTTGTGGTGTTTCCCACGGTAGTCTATTGGCATGGCCTTCCTCTCTGTGCCTAATGAGGCATTTCATTCTACAGCCTCTTGGTTTTCTCACAATGGCCCATACATGCATCTTCATCTGTGCCTTTTCTCAGTGGCCTCTCTCGAGGCCTCCATGGCCCATCTCCTCTGCTCTATAACCTTATACGTTAAGCTATAATCTGATACATTATTAAAAGCTTGTTATACTCACTTTAATTATGAGTAATTAAACATTATTTTTTCTTTTGTCCATATGTTCTAGGATCTTTTAAGACGTATTTTGTCTGGTGTGTATGTATTTTCTTCTTTCTTTTGGGGTAGGCTCTGCGCTGCCTTTGTCTTCGGCAGGAATAGCTAGAATCTACAATGTCTGATTCAAGCTACGGATGGGGCCTACACAAAAATAATTATATTCTTTGTATTAGTTTTGTAAATAAATATTAAATATTAACGCGTTACTTTTAAAAAAAAGTAAAATCTGCTAAATTGATTAAATTTTTTGTCTCAGTTGTAGAATGTTTTTATGTTCATACAATAATTAACGCACAAGAAATTTGTTGGGAAAAAAGCAATTGAAAGTAAGAGGACTTAGTCATCCTAGAATGTTTACTTCACAGTTCTCCTTGATGGCTGTTGCCTTGGCAGCAGTTGATGTGGTCTGCTGCTACACAATCATCCTGAGGTGTTCCATCATATTGTTGATAATGTGCAAGTATATTCCACTGGTATTAGGGTGTGAAAGTCTGAGTAATTCTCCACTAGAACCAAGGTTTATTTTGGATTTATTTTGTTTTCATGGGAAGCTGTAGGGAGGTGGTTGACATTTATTTTGATTATACTTTTTCTCCTGTTTAAGATCAGTTAGGGAGTTAGGGTAATCTTTTGTTGTTGGGGATTGCCCCACTGATTGCTAGTTTTTTAATGGTGTTAACCACTTCAGTACTCTGATCAGGGAGGAGTCATCAGATTTCGTTTCCACTTTTATTTTGTGCAAGTTTCAACCTTGTACACATGACAGTATACAACTGAGGTAGTTTCTGTAATAAACAAATAAAACAAAAGAAATAACTTGTCTACATACTGTTATGATTCAACAGTAAATTACAAATGAAACATTATCAACAACTCTCATATATCCACTTAGAATACTAAGAAAGCAAGGACATAAACTATGGAAATAAATATAATAAAAATAAATCACATTATGCTGCATTATTATAACAACAGATAACAAACTGTAAAATATAGGATCATGCACATAAAGGGAAGAATTAAACGTATTCATGTTACAAATATTAGTGGTATTAGCATCCGTGCTAGCGCGAGTGCGCTGATAATTATACAGATCACAAAACAGCGGCAATATTGGCATAGTGCCAGAAATAGTTGCAGCGCGCACAAACATTCCCCATTAAACATAGAATCGTGTTATGAACTTACTTTGTCAGTAACTTTAACTTGCACTCAAGGATGCTGCACACGAGTGGAAAGTCTGCCAACGCTATGAAACTCCAGCTACAAAAAACTCCGGCTGCTGCGCTTGCGTGTCAGAGAATACCTCACGTTAGAATCGTATCTGCTTTAAACTATGTACAGCGCATTTTCCGTAACTTAACACATTAGCAGAATAAATTACAGACAATAATACAAAAACCATAAAGAATTCACAACATTTGTATTTAGTTTTCTTTTCATTGTGTAGGTTAGTTAGGTTGTAGTTTTGTGAGTTAGTATGTTCTGTTTGTTATGTTGGCCTGGACCCCTCCTGAAGTTATGTTTGCTTCCTTGTGTTTAATAAATTATATTCTGTTTCCACATTACTAAAGCTGTTGTGTGAGTCAGTAGAAGGGAAAAACTCCCATTTTTTCCACCATTTTCTTTATTGTTCCTTCCCATCCCTAGACTGGAGAGGTATGTAATAGGAGCCTCACACAGAAATGGCTTATGGACTGTAACCCAGACAGCACATGTACGTCTGGCCGACGTCGGCCCAATATCGAAACGTCGGCCTCTATACCTAAAACATCTATAAAACATCGGCCTGGCGGAGGCCGATATAATTTGGTCAGTGCTCTGTTCTCCAGCTCATCAATCGTCGGCCCTGAGTTGGTTCATGACCGCGGGCCGATGCCGCGCTTCTCTGTGTGCGCGTGCCCAGTATTCGTCTCTTTTAGCCACCCAGAGAGAGAGAAGAGGATAATCCCAGCGACATCTGTGGCTCTGAGGTAACGTTACGATTTCACTTCAACTCAATTAGACAAAAAAAATACTAACTTACTTTGTTAATTCTGTGACACTGAAAAAGTACTAGTAATACAGTCTATGGGCAGCTGAAGAGTCTGGCTCATTTTCAAATAATGTTACCGTTAACTTTTTGAGCCAACGGTCACGGTAGCGATTTTTTTTAACATTAATGTTAACGCCTTAATGCGTTTTCAGAAGTTTCTCGGAGGGAAAATGTAAAAGCGGGTTATTAAAGAGAAGTCCTGACTGCTTTTTCACCGTGTTTTTCACTCTTTTACAGGCTTTCAGAAATAATCCGGTGAAATGATATGGTGAGCTATTGTTGCTGTTGCTTCTGAACTACAAAATGATTTTTACATTTATTATTGAATGAGACTGTACATTATAAATGTAATGCTTTAACTCTAGATGTTTGTGTAAATGCTGTGTGTGCATTGAGTCCTGCGCGAGCGGGGAGCAGAGTTGCCATGGAAACGGGGCATCAACACAAAAACCGTTACTGGCAAGCAGTAATCTCCGTCTCTCGCTGCAGTTTACACTGTTTTAGGTAAGTTTAGTCGCTAAAATCACACAAATATTATATACAAATGTTTCTGACACGTTTCTTGCTTGTTATTGACATGTTTCAATTAAATTTATTTTATAGAAACGGTTTAGTTTCTTCGAAAAAGTCCGTTAGCATCTTAGCAGTTTTCAGGTAGGCTAACTATATAGATTGAGCTCTTGTTGATGAAACTCTGGGCTTTTAATCAAATCTTCGTGTGTGTATGAGATATTTTGATGGCACTTTGAATGTTTTGCTGGTGATTTGTCAGTATGTTATTGGAAAAGGCTGATTTACTGAATCGATGACGTCACTTACAGTGAGAGTGTAATCGGCTGAAATCAAGTTCACATTAGTTTCGATATTTCATGATAAACAGATATTGATACAAATTGTTCTGTGATTTCAGGAGGACAGAAAGAAACTCTACAGAACAGAAGTGAAGCTCCAAGATTTCAACATTTCTGAAGGGAGATTCTGACTTAGAAATACAGGTGACCCGAAGAAGCTCATGAAAAACATGAATATGCCTTTTTCAGAATACATTTCACCAATTTTAAGAAGTCCCTGACATCATAACGTAAGTCACACTCAACCTAAAACTAAAAATATAGATTGTGTTATTTTAAGATTATATTTTTAGTAGTAGAATATGTATTTTACATGTTATTATAATTGTTATATATTATTCTGTCTTTTATCTCCATTTCACCTCTACTCTAGCTTGTTTCCTTCTAATGAACCTGGAACTGCAGAGTAAATATTGTTGACTCTGTGTCAGATTGCTTGTTTTGTTCCTGGATTCTTCAGTGATGACGATCAGAGTCTGAGTGAACCTGCTGTCAGACAGTGAGTACCGTGGGGTTTCAGTCAGGGCCTTCAGTAAACAACTGTTAGATACCTGTACACATCTTACACATCTCTGTTACAGCTAACGCAGCCGTATGTGTAAAGGTGCGGTCACACTAGCCTTTGAACGTGCAAAATTATTTCGGACGCTGCTGCCAATATGGGCGGGAGCAAAATATAACGGTTTCCCCTTATCACAACATGGGTTAATCTGTGCTTTTACTGTGTCTTTGGCGATGGCGTCGAAAGCGTCTTATTATATTGCACTCTGTCTCTCTCTCTCTCTATAAATATACACACTAAACAATAAAAAAATATAGAACGTGTCCTCATTCAAATGTGCCATCTGTTCCTGTTTCCATTGACACTGCGAACCATGCAGCTTCTTTTTTAATTATCTTTTTTTTTATATAAAATAGGATGCTGTGCTACGGCTAAAATTAGCACTTCATTTTTTAATTTCTGTACAGAGAGGTCACGCAGTGACGTATCATTCATCTACTGGTCCCACGACTTCACGTGATGCGAATTCGCAGGTCAAAGTTCACCAAACTTGAACTTTCGAATGCAGCGAAATGCGAAAATTTTCGCATGAGCCTGGGTTTCCGGTCTGACGCATTCGCATGCGTATGAATGGAAGTCAGTGGAACGAAAAGTGCAGTGTGACCGCCCCTTAATGCACATATTATGCCCCACACAGGCTCTCAACAACAATGACGGGGCTGATCAACAACTTCAGCAGTAGGCTAGATTAGTGTGGGTTAAAGGGATAGTTCACCCCAAAATGAAAATTTGCTGTTAATTTACTTTCCCTCAGGTCTTCCAAGGTGTGGGTGACTTTTTGGTAACAATTTATAATAAAGTTCATATGTAAGTCACTTTTAAGTGAGTAGTTAATGATGAACTAATCATTTACAAAACATTCATAAGCGCCTAATAAGTGATATACTAATAATTTGTGTACTTTTTGTAAATTCATTTTAAAAGTCATTTACAAGTAATTAGATTATGATTAACTAATTATTTACAAAACACGACTGTGTTCATAGAAATAAATGATGTTAATATTTTTATCTATGTTCTGTTGATTAAGTTATAAATAATTTACAAGTGACATGAATATACATTCACTAATGATTAAGTAATATGATATGATTTACACATCTTTCATAAGCAATCTTAAAAAAAATAAAATCACGAAAAAAACAATCAAACAGATCCTTAATTTTTAATAGTTACTAGTTAATATATTATGAATCACTTATAAATCATTGAAATGTCAACATTGTACTATTATCTCAATAAACAGTATAAATCATTTACAAAGCTTTCTGAACCCCCCAATCTAAGGTGTAAACTACTCATCAGTTGTAAATGTTTTACAAACTTTGTGGTTTTCAGTTGTGTGTGCGTATGTATGTGTGTATATATATATACATACACATATATACACACACACACACACAAAATCAACCAACCTGTAACCGGAAAGTTTACATTTACAACTGATGAGTAGTTTACACTTTAGATTGTGGGTGCAGAAAGCTTTGGAAGTTATTTATAACTTAATCTACAGAACATAGATAAAAATATTAACATCACTTATTAATCATCTATGAACACATAGTCATGTTTTGTAAATGATTAGTTTACCATTAGCTAATTACTTTTATTACATGGCACTGTGGGTACTTGATTCTGATTGGTCAGTTGCGACATTCCGATGCATGTTATCCCTGGATAACAACCTGTAAAATGTAATAACACAGGCTCATCCGGGTAACAGTAGTTGGTGCTGTACTCTTGCTTTAACTATTTTTTTTTATTGGTGGAAGCTGTGCATTTGTTTAGCTAATAAATTATAAAAACTGTGTACAACAGTTGTGTACAATTGTTTAATTATGTCATCCTGGTTAGGGTTGGCCTGATTGACGATGTCATCGTCCATCGCCGATGCCTGATAGACATCACGATGCTGCGCCGGAAACAGCGTCATCAGCTCCAGTATCTCGCCCGTGCATCTGTTGTCATGCGACAGAGAAGTCACGTTCTATAGACAGTTTCTATAGACAGTTGTGAACGTGCTGACAGCTGGTTGCCCAGGCTATGGATTAAAGGTAATACTGTTGTAAGTAGTGTTCATTTTCTCCTAAATACCGATCATTTCGCTTCATTAGACCTCAATGTATCACCAGTAGCCACCGGTATTGATTTGGTCTTTTTTTTTTTCTGGACATCAACACAGCACCACAGTATTATCAACTAAAGATCAACCGATAGTGGATTTTTCCAATACTGATAGCTAGTTTGGACCACACTGGCCGATACCGATTTATAAACCAATAGTTTTTAAAATGAATACTGAACAAAATGGATACTGAATGAGAGCAGCGGTCTGCGGTCGTGCTGTGGGTTCCCGGGTTTGTGTCCATTCTCGGACCATTCCATGTATTTCAACTGTAGAAAAGGTTGTTCCAAGCCGAAACTGACTTCTTTCATATTTGTCGACCAATATACAGAAAACTACATCAGTATATCATCATAAACACAAACGTTATTGTCTTATATGAATGTAAACAGATGAGAAAGAAAACACACACGTACAGTATTTTTGTTTAAAGAGACAACAGCCTAATAAACGCGCTGTCTGTCATTAATGTTAATCAAAGAACAAAAGAAACAAAAGAAAATCATTCACTGATCTCGACTGAATATATTTAATAACTTTAATTGATTAATCTTTATTTTATTTATAAAAAGAAAACTATGCAGTGTTTTTAAACTTTTAATAACAGTTTATGTACCTGAAATTTTGTTAAGTTGTATTTAGGATATTGCTAATTGATTTGTTTGTTCATATCTTACTACTGACTGGTTACTTGTCTTTAACACTTTAATATTTGTATTAATTAATTGTTTTTGCTATGGTATTTTTTTTTTTTAAGCACAGGCAAAATTCCTCTTGCAGTGTTTTGTAAGCTGCTGATTTTTGCTCATGTTATTCAGCTGTAACAGAATGCTTTGTAAAAAGACAGAAACATGTTTGACATCTAAATGTTTGACTTAATTTTTTTATATTGGATTTTTTATCTTATTGGAATCGAAACTAGGAATCGATAAGCAGAATCGGAATTGGAATCGATAAAATTCAAACGATACCCAACCCTACACACCGAACGCATCACATTTTATTTGCTGCTATTTTAGAACAGTGCATGATTATCTAATCATGTGCAGCGTCTTTGAGAAGTCACAGTTATCACACACACCGGATGCGTCACATTCAATTCAAGCAGCGGTCTAAAACTGTTTATTTAATCACCAAACGGACATAAGTTTGCTTCAGGAATGAACTATGTGGCATATGTGTTTAAAGTTCAGTGTTAAAAAAAAAAAGAACAAACGGAAAGAAAACGCGCAATCTGTATTACAGCTTTCTATATGAAGCATACAGACTGTATTAGAGCCACAGAAAGACCAACGTTTTGCTGTAAAATGCACAATACATAATTTATAGCCTAGGGTGAAGTCATTATGTAAATTTACAATGATTTGAGATTAATATAATGTTATTTAATAGAAAACTATGTGAACGGCTGCATTTAAATTCGAGTTTGAAGTTTCCCACTCTGTGCAGCGCACAGTGTCACATGGCAAAACAAACGCAACACGGAAAAATATCTCCATGGATTTTGCAGATAACCGATAGTTCTACAAATCAACTATCGGTGCCGATTAACCCTTAGGGGACTAAGCCCTTTTTGGTCCGTTTTCTCTATTTTTACATTTCGGCTTATAAACCATATGTAATGAGGATGGACCACCATGTATTTGGTATCAATGGATTCAGAAGACCCTAAGCTACCATAAGCATGCATGCAATATGTCTATAAAGGAAGTATGAGTGAAAAATTGTACAATAAACTAGAGAATTTCAAAGACGAAAATGAGATTTTTGTCATTTATTACTGAAAATCCTACCTCACACAATAATAGTTAAAAGTTTTTGACCCAAAAATATATTTTTTCAAACTCTTTGCTTGACATAAATGTGTTATTGTTTAATCAAATGTGTAAAGAACAATTAAATAATTAACTTTTTTAAAAAACAGTCCTAGGCATGCCAGTGAGCAAAGCAAGGCCTCTCCAGGCCTTTCCAGTAATTGTTCCAGAGCTTGTTCTGCCGTAAATCTTTTACTGCTTGCCATTTTGATAAAACAATTCTGTAATAATGCTGTATCTCTCTCGAATTTATCTCTTTGTGCTCGCTAACACTCCGATCACTTTCTGCTTTCTCCACGTGATGCTGATTCTCCGATCGCTCGAATTTAGCTCTTTGTGCTCGCTAATACTCCGATCGCTCTCTGTAACACTCCGATCGCGTTCTGCTTTCTCCACCCTGATGCTGATTCTCTGAACGCCTATTGATTACATGTCTTTTACTTTAGTCCAGCCAGCTTTTACAAGGCTACAGCAGAGCTACAGAGTCCTCTGAATCGCTAGAAGACATAACCTTCCTCTGATTGGGTTAGAAAAGACTCCTCCCAGCGGCAATTTTTCCAGTGGCTGTTGCGTGTTGAATCTGCCTAGCACAATCTTTTTCATTGTCCTGTTTACGCAGTGGTATTGCGCAATAAGGGAAGTGTTTAATATACAAACTGGACAACGCTGTTTTCAGCGGAATCTGAGGAAGACGGCAAAAAAAACCGCATCTCTCTAGCATTAAAAAGTATGCCATTTTGGGCGGTACCGCCTAATCCGTCCCCAGAGGGTTAACCAGCAAAACCAATGAATCGGTCGACCTCTGTTATAACAATGTGCATGATACAATACTCATCAAATAATAAAGAACTCTTTTCATGTCCCTTGACTCAGATTAAAAAGTAATCACGGCCAACAAAATAACTTGTGCTTGGTGTTAACTGTTAGCCACTCATAGCACTCGTAGTTGCAATCTTTGAAATGGTGCATAAAAATGTTGCTGGCCTTCAGTTTAGGTGTAGGTCTTCCTTTCTCAGTTGTAGGTCTTTCTGTTATTCTCTTTTTTTCTGCAAAAGAGCACCTTAAAAAAGCATTTTAGTAGATTGGCAACCAGGTCTGTAGGCTGTATTTTCTTTTCATTTAATTTCACTTTCGTACTTTGGAAATCCCTGACTAAAGGGGCAGTCTAACGCTAGGGTAGCACTGGGCACGTCTCTAGACACAGAGGGTGTGCTGTCATTGAACGTCAAAATTTGATTGGCTGATGATTCTGTCACTAATGCTCGTAACAAATCAGATGTGACTTCTTTCATCAAAAGGGTAGCACAATCTGTAGTGCTGGCCATAGACTTTTTTTTAATGTAGGATATTCCAGGTCAACCTCAACTAATCTAATCACAAGCAATTTGTGAACATTAGACAAATGTAAATGATAACTAAATAGTCTTTAAAAGCTTTTTTCACACAATTTTGTTTTTTATAGGGCCAGCAGAGCCCTGCTCACCCTGACGGCCCACTGCTGCTGTCAGACAACATCTCAAAGATGCTATAAACTGCAGGACCAGTAAGTACAATCTTGAACATACACAACTGTATCATAAGTTTGGGAAGGTATGGTTTTTTGTGTTTTTGAAAGTCTTTTATAGCAACCACAGTTTAATTTATGAAATGAATACAATTCACTACAATTTAAAATAATAGTTTTCTATTTGAATATATTTAGAGAAGTAATTCATTCCTGTGATGGTAAAGCTGTATTTTCAGCATCATTACTCCAGTCTTCAGTGTCACATGATCTTCAGAAATCATTCTTATATTCTGATTTGCTTCTGAAGAAACATTTCTGACTATTATCAGTGTTGAAAACCGCTGTGTTCCTTCATTTTTTCAGGATTCTTTGATGAATAAAGTTTTAAAACAGTACAGTGTTTGAAACAGAAATGTCTGTTTTAACTTTTGATAATTGATAAGACAGTGATAATAATTGAAAATGTTTATTGAGCAGCAAATAAGAATGATTTCTGAAGGATCATGTGACACTGTAGACTGGAGTAATAAAAATTAGCTTAGATCATAGAAATAAATTACATTTCACAATATATTCACGTAGAAAACTGTTGTTAAATTGTAATATTTCACAATATTACAGTTTTTTACTTGCTTTTGATCAAATAAAGGCAGCCTTGTTGAGCAGAAGAGACTTTTCTCAAAGACGTAAAAAGAAAATCGTACTGACCCCAAACTTTTAACGGTAGTATAAATTACAAATATAATGTTCCACCTACTGAAATGTGTATTCCATTCTAAAGAGATGCCTGTTCCACAAATATTACATTTACAGGAATCACGTGAAACACTTCATCAATAAACTGATTTTTGAGAGCATTAGTGGCAGTGTGTCGATTTTTGTTTATTGATTGGTGAATTGGAAGTGGATGTACGTTTATTAAACCTACTTGTGATTAAATCAGATATATATATATATATATATATATATATATATAGCAAAATCAGCTCAAATTGAGGCAGCAGCATCTGTGGTGCATGGCCTGTAGTGAGGTCACTAAATTCAAACACCAAGAATTTATCAAAGTCCACTAAAGGAAGCAAAACCTATTGGTATTTTACTTTGAAAATAGCCTTCCAAATAATATTTGGGGCTCGGACACACTTTTTTGTTGTTGTTTAAATTAAATTAAAATACATAGTTTAGTATTCACACAACACAATAACCATGCACTCCAGTTATATGTGATTAAATAAATAATATTTTGTCTGAAATAATATGAACAGCAGCAGCTATGCTAAACTTTCTCCTTTTTATTTCCTGTTTCTATCTCAGGATGGCCATCCCAAGGTTTCTAGAGGTTACAGCAGCTCCAGACTGAATCCAAACTTACTTGTGAAGACTTCAGATGACACCAACGCTCACAAAGACTACAGACGACAACTTTGCATGAACACACAAAACATTGGACACACAAAACAATTAGTATTGTTTGTCTGGTTTTATTTTGTGTTTATGTAACTCTTTTTAAAAAGTTCTTGGCATAAAATTTGCATGCGATGCTGACAGCACTGAACACATGACTTTTTATTATGAACTAGATGGTCTTCCCAGTGAGTCTCAGTCATCTCTGGCTTTTTAAACTGTAACCTTGAAACATGCATTTCCTGTAAACCTACTTTGAAATAAGTATTGTCAAAAGGTGCTATACTCATCCAACATTTAACCATGCAAGGACTGTAGTAATGGTTATTTTTGTTTTTACTATGGGTTTACTGCAAAAGCTGTAGTAAAATCATGGTGATTGTAGTAAAACTATGGCTGATTTTGTTTTTTCTATGGTTTTACTGCAAATGCTGTAGTAAAATCATGGTTAATGTTCAAAAGACTACAAATAATCCCGAATTATCCACTTTTGATCAAAGCATCTGGTAAATGTTATTGTATTTGTACATGTAATATGAAATAAATGAAAATATTAATAAAGTTGCGTCTGTTCTTGAGAGTGGTGTGTATTGTTTTATTATAAACCAGCGGCGGTAGCCGCGGGTGATCCGTAACGATGAGCAAAACGCCGGTGAACCGCGTCCACGCAGAGCGGCCGGGATGTATCGTCCCAGCATCGGCCGGAGAGCATTTCCGATCAGAGGCCGACGTCGCCGAGACATCTTGCCTATTAGCAAACGCTCCCTGAGCGATATCGTCCCGATGGAATTTTGTAGGTCGGCTCGACATCGGCACAACGTATGTGTGCTGTCTGGGAATGTTATATTCTTCACTGAAACATGGCTCTGCAACAATGTACCAAACAGCGTGGTGCATATGAATGGACGCTCTTTCTTCAGGGCTGAAAGAGTAGCAGCAAACTGCAGGGCTCTCAAGTCTCACGCATTGGGCGTGAGACTCACGCATTTCAACCCGTTCACACGCTCACACGCCACACCTTGTATTTCTCACGCAGAGACATTACGAGGACAACGCCCACCAAGTTGCGGCGCTATTTTTTTAAACAGTGAAACAGGTAACGTAGAGGAATCAAGTGAGTTCCCCGAAGGCCCTGACACGCACCTGCTAATCGAATAAAAAAAATATAGCTACCGATCAGCCAATCAGAAAATAGCATTGCTGTATCCGGGTAAGATTTTTACAGGCTCGTGTGCAACACAGATCCAGACGCTCGCTGAAGTAGGTAACGTTACGGTTACAGACTTGTCAAGACAATGACACAGATTTTCACTATATGTTTTTTTTTATCAATATATTAATTTAACATTTTTAAAAAACAGTCTAAGATATGTTTTGGTCTGATGGTTATTATGACCCCGACACGCACGCAATTTTGGCCATTATACGTGGTCGGCCGTAGCTTTTGTGCCTATTATTAGCCCACTATTATTTTTTTATTGCCAAAGTTACACGTTGAAGAGGATGCGGGGCTACTCTGACAGTTTTATATAAGAGACTTCTATAATAGGCCTATCCATAATACTTGTATGGCAGTATCCATAATAGTTTAAAAAAAAAAAAAATTTCTTTCCTTTTATTTTTACTGCACCTCATCCTGGTCCCCATTTTCAAAACGTTTTGCCTAGGCTATTTCATTATATTTTATCCAATGTATAATATTGATTATTGCATTCGTCTATTTCAAAGATGTCAGGGAAGAGGCAAAGGAGCAATCTTTCATGCTTTGTTCTAAAAGATCTGGGCCCGTATTCATAAAGAATCTTAATGCAAAAAGTAGTTCCTAGTGACAAAATTCTAAGAAAATTCTTAGAAATGTGGGTGTTTACTTTTAAAATTAAAGAAAAAAATCCTAGTAAAGAAAAAAGTAATTCAGAAAGCATCTTATCCCTTAAAAGAGGTCTTAAGGTAAAATTTGTTATGAGCACAGACGAGGACTTTTAAGAGGCTTAAGAGTTTCTTTAGCAGAGGAGAAAATGGCAGAAAGATGAAGAGGCAGAAGAAATGTGTTGCAGACAATGGATGACAATGAGTTAATAAGACGGTATAGATTATATAATAATTTAATATAATATAATTTAATATATAAATTAAAGTAATCACTACATTACAATATTTGGCAACTGGGAACATGCAACAATGCAATAGTGATGATTTGGGTCTGTCACAACCTTCTGTAAGCAGAGTGATCACACAAACAATTACAGCACTTTCAGAACATCTTATTGTGTCGCAGTTCATTTCGTTTCCACTGGACATTCCCACCTTGCAAGCTCAAAAAACTGCATTTATGAATATAGCAGGCTTAGGTGCGCACAAGCAGGGGGAATGAACCGTTAATAGTTTGTCCCATGTCTGCTTCTTGTCCCTTGCTGTGTCTGAATTTTCCTTTAAGAATGGCCTTGTGTTCATCCATTAACTGGGCTAACAGTAAACACTGTTCCTCTGTCCAGTTTGGCTTTCTCGCTCTTCTTGGCTTTGATTCCATGTTTGATACATTAAAACCAACACTCAAACCGCCACTTAAATAGGACAGCAATCACTGTAACTGGAAAGAGTGGAACAATTTTTATCATTCTAAGCCAATCAAATACCTTATAGGAAATTAAAAGCATGGTAAATAAAAAAATAGAATTCATATACACACATATAATGTGTGTGTGTGTGTGTGTGTGTGTGTGTGTGTGTGAGAGAGAGAGAGAGAGAGAGAGAACGGTCAAATAGGAAAAATTACGCATGTAAATTTAAAGTGAGGATTAGAATAGACCCTATACTTAAAATCACTCTTTTTTTTCCTTCTTGGACAACCAGCCAATCAGAGTCTTCAAAAGATTGTGTCATACATAGCAACCGGTTCAACCCCGCCTCCTCACTAAGATAAACGTTTTTGTCTTTTCCTTACTCAGAGTTGCTCTCAGATCGGTCCCGAATCGCTTTTAAGCTAAGACTCCTACGTAAAAGTTTTTAAGCTAAATTAAGAGTTTTCTGAGAGGATTCTTAGAATCTTTATGAATGCGGGCCCAGCTCCCTAAAAAGGTGGCTAGGTCAGAGGAGGAGGCTGTGGAGAATACAGTAGGGGAGGGAGTTAGGGTGCCAGTAGAGGATGGGTGCATGGAAGAGACTGTGGAGGACCATAGAGGAAACAGTGGAGAACCCACTGGAAACAGGGAAAAAGAGAGGGTTATGTAGAGCAGCCACCTGTAGGTGTTCCTTTAAGAAGGAGTGGTCAACCCGATCACCATTCATCACAATGGGAACCACCAGCTCTTTTTACTGGTGCTTAGTCTGCACTCTGCAGACAAGATAACTCCTGTGTCCATCAAGGTGTGAGGGACATAAGCAGGGAGGCTTTCTAAAATAGCTGCATTAGTGTTAGTGCTTGCTCATTCAAATACCTATGCTGAGAGGGTTTTCTCCATGGTGGGATTAAACAAGACCTAAACCAGGAACAGTTTAGCACTTGATGGAACTGTGAAAAATGGCTGGCCTGGAACCACAGTGATTCAAATGGTAGCCACCAACCCCTGGCCTCAAAACCAGCTACCAACACCTACTATAAACAGCACTGACCATTTTTTCTCTCTCTCTCTCTCACACACACACACAAATAAATGCTGAATTAAATAAATATTATTTTATTTGTAAGAATATGTGTCATTTATGAGATCAGACACCCGTCCCCATCAAACCCCTGCCGCCATCGCGACCGCGGGCAAAATCTCACTCTGAACTCAGTTCAAAACTTGAGAGCCCTGAAACTGTGGTAAAACAAGGGTGGTGGAGTTTGCATTTTTGTAGACAAATCATGGTGCACAGACTCTGTCATTGTTGATACCTACTGGTCTGCTGATCTGGACTTCCTGATAATCAAGCGCAGGCAATCATATCTACCATGTGAGTTTACTTGCATTGTTGCTGCTGCAGTTTATGTACTGCCGGATGCTAATCCTAATGTTGCGAGGCTTACAGCTAAGCCAGAGCCAACATGAGGAAGGGTATCTGCCAGGCCAAACTCACACACGAATAGAGGATTGAAGAACACTTCAATTCTTCATACCCCCGTTTTATGTGGCAAGGCATAAAAACTATCACAGATTACAAAGCCATCTAACACTTTGCCCCCCTCCAGCTCTGCCTCCCTTCAATCTGTCCCTGGCCCAAACAACTGTCTAGCTTCAAAACCTCCACCATCGTGCCAGTACCGAAGCACTCCACTGCCTTGGTTCCTAATGACTTCCGTCCTGTTGCACTCACCCCCATCATTGCCAAGTGCTTTGAGGGGCTGGTTGCATCCCACTTAAAATCCTTTCTTCCTGCTACACTAGACCCATTCTAATTTGCCTATTGCTGCAATAAATTAACTTTTCCATGGCATTCTAATTTATTGAGATGCACCTGTATGTAGTTTTGTGGATTTAACATTAATAGGTCTAAAAGCAAAATGAAAAATTATTTAAATGGGTCATATAATGCTACATGCACTCTTACCTCAGACCTGCCCAGAGTGAGCCTTCATCAGTCCAAGATGAAGACAAGCATGACTCCTAAGTGATATAGGTGTTGTCATTTATAGCAGTAGTCATTTACTCCCGACATCTGAGTGACTGAAATCCCAGGGGATTCATTTACATTTGGAGATATAAAAGAAATGTGCCCTTGATCTACTTAAATGCGTTTATGTACGCGCAAATCCTTCATGATCCAGCCTCCAGCAGTGAGTATAATGTATTTAAATGAAGCATTGAAAATCTCCTTTCTTAATAATGTTAATTAGCAAGTTTCACTATGAATGTGGCTAAAGTAAACAGTCTCTCAGAGAGCAGATCAGAAGTGGCAGAGTCAGAAGAGCTCATTAGCATTAAAGGAGAATCCCACACACCAGCCTGTTTTGAAATGGACTGTTTTTGACTGGTTAAAAAAATGTGATTTTTACACTACCATTGAGAACAAACTATGTTGCAGACTTTTCATTAAGACCCTTAAGAATCATATGAACTTGTGGAAAATGGGCATTATATGACCGATTTAACACAAAACTAAAATTCTAAAATATATTCAGAGCTTTTTGTATTTAACTCTTTCCCTGCCAGCATTTTTTGAAAAAAGTTCCATTATGATGAGTTTCATTAATATTTGATGGCCTCCAGTATATTTTGCTGTATGAATATTTGAATATGCAGTGCCTCAAAATAATGATCAGAGCCCCTACTTCTAAACAACAACAAAATCTGTGGATGGGAAAAAAAAAAGCTTGATGGGACCGCAGGAGGCTGTCTTGGGTTTGGTCTCCTCAGTGAGTCCAACTTGCCAGTACCCCTTGGTCAGGTCGAGGGTGGAAATATACCGGGCCCTCCCGAGCCAGTCGAGGAGTTCGTCCACACTGGGCATGAGATAGCCATCAAACTCTGAGATCTCATTTAGGCGGCGGTAGTCGTTGCAGACCTGGAGGGTGCCATCTGGCTTTGAAACCAAGATGATGGGATTGGGTCTCCAGGATTGTTAAATTACCCCAAACTTCAGCATCTCCTTGACTTCCTCCTCGATGGCATGTCGTCGAGCCTCCGGGACACGATAGGGCTGCTGCTTATGATGAGCCCAGGTGGTGTTCAGATGTCATGTTGCACGACGTTTGTCTGCCCGTGAAGGGAGAACTGACTGACCAGGTGCTGCATCTCCCTCTTCTGGGCGGCCGACAGTTGGGGGTTCCATGTCAACAACCACGGGAGAGGAGGCAGGGAGGGCAGAGAGTTGGGTCCTGGACCCAATCCACTCTTTTAACAAGTTTATATGGTATAGTTGGATGTCCCGTCGTCGGCCGGGCTGACGCACTCTGTAGGTGACTGGGCCCACCTTCTCTGTCATGGTGTATGGCCCCTGCCAGGTGGCCAGGAATTTGCAGGCCGGGGACTAGGACCAGGACATGGTCTCCAGGCTGGAACTCCCATGGCTGGGCCACCCGGTTGTAGTGGCATTGTTGAGCCTGCTGCGCTTGACTGAGATGTTCCCGGACTAAGGGCATCACTCTGTTGACCCTCTCCCGCATCAGACGGACATGCTAGATCAACGACCCGTGGCCAGCTGGCTGCTGCTACCACGCCTCTCTTGCTACATCCAGAAGGCCATGGGGCTGCCGTCTGAACAGGAGTTCAAAGGGGGTGAATCCTGTGGAGCATTTGGTCCCAATCATGTCGGTCTTCAGCTGTCACACGCCTCAGCATTTGTTTGAGGGTCTGGTTAAAACGTTCGACCAAGCTGTCCGTCTGTGGGTGGTAGACCGTGGTCGGGAGTTGTTTCACCTTGAGGAGCTGGCAGAGGTCTGCCATCAGCCAGGATATGAAGGGGGTTTCTTGGTCAGTCAGAATCTCAGATGGGATGCCAACTTGGCTGCAGAGGAGGAACAGCTCTTGGGCGATTGCTTTGGCGGTGGCCTTACGCAGGGTAATTGCCTCAGGGTACCGGGTGGCATAATTGACGATAACCAGGATGTGCTCGTGTCCCCGGACAGACTCAACTAGATCCATCCCGATCCGCTTGAAGGGCACCTCAATGATGGGCAGTGGAATTAGTGGACTGGGGGGAGGTGTCTGTGGCGACATTCGTTGAAAGGTCGGGCAAGCTTGGCAGAACTACTTCACCTCGGCGTCCAGTGGAAGCAGTCACGGATCCATTGGATGGTGTTCTGGGCTCTGAAGTGTCCGGCCAAGGGATGAGAGTGGACCAGTTTCATCACTGTCTCAATCTACGTACATGGCAACACTAGCACGTTTTTTCCTCCCCCCTCCACAGTGTGACACAGTAGAGCAGACCTTTCCAGACAAAGAAGTGTAGGACCGGGTGGGGGCCCGGCTGAACCTCTTTACCCTCGATGACCCGTACTTGGGCCCAACAGTGCTGACTTTGCTGCAGCCTGGAAATGAACTGTTGGTTTCGTCTGGTCAGAGGAGAACTGGCTCCCCAACTGAGCCTGGTTTCTCCCAAGGTTTTTTTCTCCATTCTGTCACCAATGGAGTTTCGGTTCCTTGCCACCGTCGCCTCTGGCTTGCTTAGTTGGTGTCACTTCATCTACAGCAATGTCACTGACTTGAGTGCAAATAAATGTACAGACACTATTTAAGCTGAACAGAGATGACATCACTGAATTCAATGATGAACTGCCTTTAACTGTCATTTTGCATTATTGACACACTGGTTTCCTAATGAATGTTGTTCAGTTGCTTTGACGCAATGCAGGGCTCCAAACTGCGACTAAAACGGTCGCATTTTCGACCATAAATATTAAAATGCGAGTGAAGATTTTGCTAAGGAGCCACTGGCGACTAGGCCTATGTATTTACATGTTATCTCTTTTTTTCATGATTGTTTTGCCTTCACATATTTTGTTATGTTCGCGCATTGAGAGAACACGCATTGAAGTTTTACTGGGAAAAAGAGTTTTAAACAGTCCTCATCTGCCGCGCAGCAGCGCTGACACTGATATACGCGTGAGAGAAAGAAATGATGGAGACTTGAAGAAAAAGTGCAGAAAAACAGCGTCTATTTCGTTCATAACTTGAACAAACTACAACAGGTAAAGCTGTCATCTGTGTGGATATTGGCAATATCGTTAACAGTTCTCGTTTATAATCATAAGGCTTCTTCTTAACAAGATCTTAGTCCATGCTGTGCTCTGTTAATGCATGAAACTCATTATTTGAAGTGTATTTGTCGTCAAGTAATCGCAAAGCTTTGTGCTTTGTTACTTTTTAATTTACAAAGTATCAGCTTTAAAATTATTCCAAATTCATAACAAAATTCAAACAATAAATACAGTTTTGAGCTCTTTAAGGGGCCGTTCACATACCGCGCCTAGAAACACGTGGAAAACGCTAGGCGCGCCGCTTTCTGATTTTTTTTCCAAAAGCCTTCGGGCTCTTGCGCTCCTGAGGCGTCTGCCGTTGCTAAGCAACCATGACCTGCTCTCTCCATGAAGACGTGTACATTTCAGCAAAGGATAAATGGATTTGCAGCACTAAAAATCACTTGCAGTAGCTCTGTTACTAAATTTATTTTAAAATGGCTATCCATATACAGCTATGATCAGCTGTTCCTTCATCTTGGCTGAGCTTTTGTTGGTACTGGAAAGGATGAAGCTGATTGGTTAGTTCTTGTCACATGATCTGCGGTGCGCTTGCGGGATTCTGAAAAGTTGAGATGTTTTTAACTCGATGCGGTGCGGGCGCGCCTGGAAAAAAACGCATACCGCGCGCCTACATTTGAAATAACGAACTTGAGCGCACAAAAGACGTGACATGTGAACGGCCCCTAATGCGGCAGGCGCGATTGCGAGTAGTGCCTTAGTTCAAGCAGCACGTGAACCTATCATACCTTGTTCTTTACTACTAGAGTACATAATGAACATTAATTAAGATCAAAAGGTAGGCTATTTTATAAGAGATTCTACAGTACAACACTTTCAAACTGCGGAAAACATGTAAAGCTTGTAAACATTGCAACGTAATATTAACCTCAGTAACCTTTCGGTGTGGAAATGCCTTTTAACGAAAATTCAAGATCTTCACAACTGAACATCACACAGGCCTTAAGATTAGACTGACCACAAAAAAAGACATTGATGTCATAAAATTTCTAGGAGTAGTTAATCACAGCGTAAAATCTGTTACTTCCTAATGTCAATAGGTGGCGCTATGACTATAGCTGAATATGGGCATGTCGATCTGTTCAGGCTCTGAGTCTTATCAAACATGTTAAATTAGGGGCAGATTGGTCATTGTATGTCTGAGTTATAGCAACTTCATTTTTCATGGCGAATCATCAAATTCGCCAGGCCGCCACGGACACACCCTTCAACAAAAACTCAAGATCTTCGCAATTTAACATAGCAAAGGCCTTAAGATTAGGAATAACAAAGTTGGTGTTGATCTGAATAAATCTCTAGAAGGAGTTCGTTAAAATACAACGCATGGAAATGACAAAGATTACACAAAATTTGCTCATAATATTAAAAATAAGCGACTTCCTGTTGGGTTTAGAATTTTGCTCCAAGAGTCTTTTTTGTAGGTATTGGTGTGTTACATATGTGTGGCAATTTTCGTGCACGTATGTGAAACATAGCTGGAAGGCTGTTGATTTTTTAAATAGGTGGTGCTGTTGAGCCATTTTGCCACACCCTCTTCTGAATCCTATATACGACGTACATTTTCACCAGGTTTGACGCGTGTGCAAAGTTTCATGACTTTTTGAGCATGTTTAAGCCCTCAAAAATGCGATTCATTTGGGAGAAGAAGAAGAATAGATACAAGATACAAGAGGGTCCTCGCACCATCGGTGCTCGGGCCTAAATACAGATCTGATCACATTGCATGTGTCCATGTTGTGGTCATAACTACAGTAAATGAGAAGTTAATGCTCTGAGACATTTGTAATAACTCCTTGTTTCACTCACGCCACTGAACCATAAATTAAATTATTTAATTAAAGGGGACAGTTAAGTTTGACTACATTTACTCTCTAGGGATCAATCATAATTCTGGGTTTGTGTTTTTAAGAATTGTTTTTTTCTCTTCACCTCATTTTTCTTTAAGATAAGGCACTACACTCTCAATTTTCTACATTTATCTTTTTTTTTTTTTTTTACTATTATTTGAGATAGTTATAGATATGCAGTTAAAGATAATGCTTTATACTGAAAAAAAAAAAAAAGAATCAAGGCCTATCTTCAGGTGTAGGTTGTTTGGAACCTGATTGAGCTGTTTTGGACAAGAAAGAGTAATAAACTAGTCCATTATGAAGTTGAGCCATTAGGTGTCTGCAACATCCTGGGACTTCATTATCAGCTTGCTTCATTAGCAGATGTGTCTGATAAACATTTATTAACTTGTCAGTTAGTTCCCAGAGGATTAATTATTATTTGACATTTGAATCTGTCCCCTAAAAGCAAACTATTTTAGACGTCATTAATGAAAATGCAACAGTTTCCATCTGTATTTCTCTGTGGATATAATAACACAAGTGTCAAATTAAGATGTAATTATCATCTGCTTGAACTATTTACTTTGTAATTTGGACAATAACAATTGGTTTAGGTGGATGTAACAGTAGTCCTGAAGGTGCACCAATTACTTTGCATCAGCAAACATTGTTTACAACATGGCCCTTAGAAAGGCAAACATATTTATGTAGGAGGGGAAATCAGCTGTCAGACCACCTTAACAACATTTGAGATTATGTATATGAATTAAAGGTTCACAATTTGTAGGTTCAGATTACAGAATTGCATCAAACGTATGCCCACTGATGTTCAAATGTGTTTGCCTGTTCAGCAAACAATATACAGTAGGCCTAATAATAAATTTTATGCACTCAAGATGACTTGTGTTCTGCATTTGATTTAGTAGAAACATCTATGGTGGAAAAAATAAAAAAAATAAAAAGTGTGAATTCTGAAATGGTGAGAAGAAAAAAGAAACTAACAGAAACTGATGCGTCTATTACAGGGCATTATAATGCTGGGGACACACCAAAATATTTTTTACATCTTATAAGATTTTCAAAATGTGATAGATCACAAAACAGGAGGATAAAAAAATCCTAGATTTAACCTCCTTGCTCCTATTGTGTGTGGTGTGCCATAATGTGACAGAAAAAGACAACACACTACAAACGAACAGATTTTTAACCAGAGTTTCGACTGTGAACACAGGAAATCTCGCAAAATCTTGTGAGACTTCAGAATCAGCATGGCGGATGATATGCAGGAAGAAATTGCATTGATAGTGTTTGGTATGATTTATACGCGACACGTTGCATAAACATAAATGCTTTTGCCACAAATCAACAAGCTGATCCTCCGTGTCTGCTGTCCACATCAATTTCATGTTGTGCTGTGCCATGACTGCTTCCGTCTTCCATCATCTCCCTTTCTGATTGGATATTGTTTCGTTTCACTTGATAATCTCTGGTGCGTGCGTACGTTTGTCTTTGGGGTTCCCCCCACACATCAGGATTTCTTATCATAAATATTAAACATGTTGAATATTTATGATTCTCGATCGGGGTGGCTCCGACATTCTTCCAATCAGGTTCGGACACTCTTAACACACCTCACACCAAGGGAAAATATGATGAAATTATCTGTAGAACCATCAAGATAATCGGGACATAGCTAGGATTGTCGGAAGGGGGAAATAAGCCTGAAATCAGCCCGATTATCTTTTGGTGTCTACCCAGCATAAAGAAGACAATGTAGGCTGGGCTTGTCAAAGTATTATTTGGGGGTGGGGGATGTGACATTTTTAATTGGCTTTTCCAAGACAATATATTTACAACAATATTAAATCATACCAGTTAAGGGATCTGAATAATTCCAACAATATCATTATAATAACATAATAACAAAGTAAATGAAACCTGAGTGAATCTCTACATTTTTTATTTTTGGTCCCTTTAAGATTCTTAAGTTTTAGCAAGGAGTTATCCCAGCTAACAGGGAACATTCCCACAACATTCACTAACGTTCTTTAAAAGTTGTGTAAATTTTAGCACAAAACGTTATTAAAATAATGTTTTTGGAACGTTCTTATAACGTTGTTAATGCTCTTGTAAGGTTAATAGAAAACGTTCTTAGAACAACGTTCTCGGAACGTCTTTAGGACGTTATTTGTACTTGATGAAAGTTCTTATAAGGTTGCTAGAAAACGTTCTTAGAACAACGTTCTTGGAATGTCTTTAGGACGTTATCTGTACTTGATGAATGTTCTTCTAAGGTTGACAAAAACCGTTCTTAGAACAACGTTCTTGGAACGTCTTTAGGACGTTATCTGTACTTGATGAATGTTCTTCTAAGGTTGACAAAAAACGTTCTTAGAACAATGTTCTTGGAACGTCTTTAGGATGTTATCTGTACTTGATGAATGTTCTTATAAGGTTGACAGAGAACGTTCTTAGAACAACATTCTCGGAACGTCTATAGGACGTTATCTGTACTTGATGGATGTTTTTATAAGGTTGACAGAAAACGTTCTTAGAACAACGTTCTCAGAACATCTTTATGACATTATCTGTACTTGATGGATGTTCTTCTAAGGTTGACAGAAAACGTTCTAAGAACAATGTTCTTGGAACGTCTTTAGGATGTTATCTGTACTTGATGAATGTTCTTCTAAGGTTGACAAAAACGTTCTTAGAACAACGTTCTTGGAACATCTTTAGGATGATATATGTACTTGATGAATGTTCTCATAAGGTTCACAGAAAACGTTCTTAGAACAATGTTTTTGGAACGTATTTAGGAAGTTATCTGTACTTGATGGATGTTCTTATTAGGTCGCTAGAAAACGTACTTAGAACAATGTTCTCGGAACGTCTTTAGGACGTTATCTGTACTTGATGAATATTCTTCTAAGGTCGATAGAAAATGTTCTTAGAACAACGTTCTCGGAATGTCTTTAGGACGTTATCTGTACTTGATGAATGTTCTTATAACATTGTTAATGTTCTTGTAAGGTTGATAGATAATGTTCTTAGCACAAGGATATCTGAACATCTTTAAGACGTTATTTGTACTCAATTAATTTTCTCATAATGTTGAGAGAAAACAATTTTAGAACAATATTCTTAGAGCGTTCAATTTTATTAATGTAATTTCTAAATTTATTAATTGCTAAATGTTGTTATGGTGTTATCCTAAAATATTCTGATAACAGCATGTCCTTATATTTTCAGGCTATTATGAACGTTATCATAATGTTGGGAGAAACTTCTTTCTTATAGGCTATATAAAACATGAATAGAATACAATGGAATACAATAAAATATGATAGAAAAATAAATGTATTTAAATATGAAACTACAACCTTGAGTATATGGTGGCTAATCGCCTGAATGTAATTTATAATTATTAATTATATATCTTTTTGAATTTATTGAAGTCACTTCGGGGTATTACGTGAATGGCATACACTGTAAAAGTGAACTTTGCCAATTTAAGTTAATTAATTTAACTCAAAAATGTAAAAGATTATTTCATCTTAATTTGTTATTTGAACTTTAAAAGCTATTTAGGTTGAGAAGAACTCAAGCTAAAAAAATTACATATTAATTTATTGAATCTACCATACAATCTATTCTTTTTAAGTATAAATGGCTGACCACAAAATATTAAAAAGAATAATGAACATAATTCGCGTTTTCAAACAGAGTAAAAAAGGAATTATTTTACTTGACAAAATAATATCCTTGTTCCTGTGGTACGTCTTCTCGTTTTGGTATCCAAAGAGGCATTAGACAGGGATGCCCTATTTCCCCATTTTTATTTTTATTAGTAGCTGAAACTTTGAATCTTTACACTCGGCACTGCTCTCAAATCAAAGGTATTGAGATAGGAGATTTCACTTTAACTATTAGTCAACTTGCTGATGACACTTGTTTATTTTTGAAAAACAAAGATCAGGTCCCTGTTATTCTGGAGGCACTCTAATTGTTCTCTGATGCCTCAGGTCTATCTGTGAATCAGTCTAAGAGTGAGATTATGGCTATACACCAACTAGAAGACTCAAGTATATCTGGAATACAGGTTAAACAATTAGTTAGATACATGGGTATTGTAATTAGTAAATCAGACACAGAAAGACTAAGAGAGAATTTTTTCGCAAAAATTACAAAAAACAAGAAATATCTTTAACTGTTGGCTCCAAAGAAATTTATCTATTCAAGGTCGTGTATTGATTTCAAAGGCTGAAGGGATCTCCAGAATTGTATATCCAGCGTTATCTCTTTATGTAGATTCTAAAATGTGTGCCGCAGTTGATAAAATTTCATTTTAATTTATTTGGAGAGGTAAAACAGAATATATTAAAAAGAAAACCATAATCAGAAGTGTATCAGAAGGAGGACTAAATGCTTTAGACTTTGACACTATCAATAATATATTTAAAATTAACTGGATCAAACACTGTCTTTGTGAAAATAACCTTCCATGGTCCTTTATTCCCAATCTAATCTTCAAAGAATGTGGTGGTCTTAATTTTCTACTTGCTTGTGATTTTAAATGTACTAAACTCCCAATTAAGTAGTCTAACTTTCACAAACAAGCTTTGAATGCATGGAAATTAGTTTACAAACACAATTTCTCTCCACATTCCTGTGTTATTTGGAATAACCAGTATATTATTCAAAAATAAAACCATTTTTTGGAACAATTGGTTTAACAAAGGTTTAATTTTTGTTACAGAATTGCTAAATCAATCAGGTGACCTATATAATTATAATGAATTTGTTAATTATCTTGGGACAAATGTATCTTCTAAAGAATATTTTAAACTCATTCACTGTATCTCCACGAAACTACTTTATCTTATAAAAAACGAAAATGCATAATCCTGTAATTGGTTCTCCTCTGACTGTTGGGGGCCTTTCCATTAGAGATAAAAAAAATTATAATATATACATTAGAAGAATTTTAACCAAAGAAAAAAGTTCTTCACCTAAGGAAATGGTGAAGTGGAAACAGGATTACCACTTCCTTGGTTTTAAGAATTTGTGGTCTGATATAAATAAATATGTAATTCCTAATAAAGTCAAAGAAACTCACTTTAAAATAATAAACAGATACTATCCATGTAATGATTTTATTAGTAAGTTAAAAGAAGGGTTTTCGCCATTATGTAGTTTCTGTAAAGAAGAAAATGAAACAATTGTACATTTATTTTTCAGTTGTAATTATACCAAATTATTTTGGTCCCAAGTTTCTTGGTTTCTTTTTGAGTTATTTTATAAGTTTGTCAAAATAACCAATGTAATGGTCTTGTTTATGGATTGTGATACTGGTTTATTGGAAATGGATAATATTATTAAACTTCTTACTCTGTTAGGAAAATATCATATACATAAAGCAAAATGTATATCGCCTGTACCAAATGGTAGACTATTTTCCACTGATCTGAAGATTTTTTACAACTCTCTAACTTCAATACAGAATAATCGAAAAGCTCTAAAGACATCTAAACTGCTGAAAAGGATACTTAATGTATTAGAAACATGATTGATATGTGATACAGGATGCAGAATTTTGATCTTATTGTTTTACAGATTCACATGTCTCTGTATTCCCCATTTTTGTTATCTCAATAATAATAATAATAATAATAATAATAAATAATAATATCCGTGTGTTTTTCAAAAACCGCGTGCATTTTTCAGTCAGTCACGTCACGTGCACTCCGCTCATCCACACCGACTGGACCGCGCTCACTCACACTCTGCCTGCATGACCAGCAGCTGATTCTTCTCTCGTCTTTCTGACTGCTCTCTGCCCAGAAACCAATTATTAATGAGCCCTGACCCCTATAATAATCAGATATGTTGGTTTAGCTTGTCAGTTTGAGGGAAATTGTATTATTTACTTGGTATTTTTAACCGGTTTGTGAAACGAAACCCGACTCCTCCCTTAATCTCTGGTATTGCAACTAGGGGCGCAATTTTTCTCAGATAATGTAAGTCTATGGGTAATGTATTTTAACATTTAAAAATTAATAGAAAAAAAAGTTTAAGTCACACACCACCGCTCTGTCCCGCAGGTGTCTGCCAAGATTGGGGCTTGTGGCTTTAAAGCCCTAGGAGGAGTAGCGTTTGGAATTTTTTAGTCTCAGAAAAATAATATTAAAACTAGAATTAAAAGTTAGTGAACTAACTTTGATGTTGGCTTGGCCATCTTGGCCATGGGGCAAAAGAGCCACAGTACTTGTGTGCCCAACATTCTTGAGTTGCCCCGCTGCAAAATAATACCATAAAAAATACACCTGCAACAGTCTTTTTCCATGGTCCCTTGCTTTTTTCTTTTTTAATAAAAAGCCTAGGCTATGATAACAGCTACGACAGGGTTGTCTAGTTGAATGCGAAATAAGTCATGCAAAAACCATAATCTCCTAAATACCATTCAATTTAATCTTATTTTAATAGTACTGACAACATATTTTAAGTTATCACACATTACTGAAAAATTAAAGAAGGGACACTATATATAGTATACTTCGGCGAGTCAAGAGCTAAACAAAAAGTCCTGTTTCATTACAAAATACTGTAAATTTTATAAACTTTATACTATCACCACATAATTTTAATTACTATTTATTATAAAATAAATATTTCATAAAACTGAAACTTAAATATATTATTTCTATAGGCTATACAAAACAGAAAAGAAAAAAGACTAAATAATAAGGCTGAATAAGCTGATCTATAGCATGTTAAATGGTGGTTGCCTGTCTATGAATGGTACACCCCAACCACTAAGCTCACAGAAGTGGTTTGACCCAAGTCCTCAGCAGCAAATGACATTGACCTCTTCAAACTGATTTTTAGGGTGTACTTCAGTGTATTTCACGTGAAATACATGTTAAATACCCGCTGATTATTCACTTGTAAACAACACTATTTAACACTTTAAATAATATTGGATATAACATTGGAGTAATATAGTATTTTAAGAAGCTCTTAAAAAAATATATAAATGACTTTACCATGTTGTGCAGCGCCGATAAATAAATAATATTAAATACGTGTTGTCTACGCATGAAATACACGTATTTAACGTGTTGTTGACGCGTTAAAATTCACGTGTATTTGACCCTGTTGGCCTTCCATACACATTAGATATAATGAAAGGAGACGTGAAAAAAGGACATCGCTTTGTTTTGATATGGATTACTTTATCACAGAATATGTGTTCGGGAGCACTTGTTTAGTTTAAAAGTAGACATGTCAAGCTTTCTATAGATATATCTCTCATGTCTCTTCAGTTGAGTATTCATGGAGTTACAGTTCATTTTAATGACGTGTTTGTAAATGAAAATCAGCGCAGACCAAGGCTGCAGACAGCACACCTTGTTTGTTATATTTTATAAGTGCCCAAAGTTTTGTTGTTATTATGTTTGTATCCAAAAAAAGTAGACCCTAACACGTTAAAATTCACGTGTATTTGACCCTCTTGGCCTTCCACACATTAGACGTGAAAAAAGGACATTGCATTGTTTTGATATGGATTACTTTATCACAGAATATTTGTTCGGCATATATATATATATATATATATATATATATATATATATATATATATCTGTCTCTTCGTTGAGTATTCATGGAGTTACAGTTACTTTTTTCCCCTCGATGTCAAATTATATTTCGTTTTGCACGGCTCAACAAACACCTGGATTTTGCTCTTGTTTTGTTCTAATGAGTGGATTGTGTGCAATAATATTTTAAGAAGCTCTTAAAAATATATATAAATGACTTTACCATGTTGTGACGATGGATAGCAATTGATGTGACGTTCAGAACTTCAGCCTGACAGATAAAATCTCACAAGCACATATAAACACTCATTTTCATGTGTATAATATATTCTTCTAAGTGTTTTGTGACGTTTCGCTGCAGGGTTTTAATGTGAAAGGCTGTGAATTCTCTATTTAGACTTGTTCAGAGAAATACATCGAAGCTCGCGGACATTTGGCTGCCGCGAATATATCATGTTATTACTTTAAACAGTTCAGAAACATCTGAATATAGCTCTTGGTGTGTTCTAACGTGTGGATTGCGTGCAATCGCCGTTTTAAAAGGTCTTAAATAAGAATTAATTCGCTCGTTGTGAGCTCCGTGGAGACAGCATGAGATGAGCAGCCGTGATTCTTCTCTCGTCTTTCTGACTGCTCTCTGCCCAGAAATCAATTATTAATGAGCCCTAACCCCTGTACTAATCAGATATGTTGGTTTAGCTTGTCAGTTTGAAGGAAATTTTATTATTTATTTGTATTTAACTGGTTTAAAAGTGAAACGAAACCCGACTCCTCCCCTAAATCTCATTGCAACTGTAGGGGCGCAATTTTTCTCAGACAATGTAAGTCTATGGGTAATGAATTTTGACATTTAAAAATTAATAAAAAAAAAAAACTTTAAGTCTGATCACTCTGAAAAGATATAGCACACACCACCACTCTATCCCGCAGGTGTCTGCCGAGTTTGGGGCTTGTGGCTTTAAAGCCCTAGGAGGAGTAGCATTTAGAATTTTTTCTCAGAAGAATAATAATAATAAAAATAAAAAAATAAAAATAAGTTTAAATAGCATAACAGTATGTTGGCTTGTTGCCAAGCCAACATAATAATAAAAATAAAAATAAGAAGTTTAAATAGCATAACATTATGTTGGCTTGTTGCCAAGCCAACATAACTAGAAAAAAAAGTTTGTTGAGACAAACTTTAAGTTGGCTTGAGAAAGCCTGGCCAGAAAGTTTGAAGAAGTTTAAAGAAGTTGGAAGTTTATAGTTTAAAATTAGATTGATAGATTAGTTGAAAGAAAGAAAGATATATTAGTTAGAAAGAATGACAGATAGATTAGTTAGAAAGAATGATATAGATTAGTTCAAAAGAAAGAATGATAGATAGATTAGTTTGACAGGAAGAATGCATGCGACTAACTTGTTTCTAGCATGACTAGCAGTTGCTAGCATATTCCAGCATGATTAGCATATTGCTAGCATGTCACTAGCATGATTAGCATGTCGCTAGCATGATTAGCATGCGACTAGCATTGTTTTGCTAGCATGATTTTACCATGATTAACATGCGACTAGCATTGTTTTGCTAGCATGATTTTACCATGATTAGCATGTTGCTAGCATGTTTCTAGCATGATTAGCATATTGCTAGCATGTCGCTAGCATGTTTTTAGCATGATTAGCATTTTTCTAGTATGACTGACATGCGACTAGCATGTTGCTAAGATGTTTCTAGCATGACTAGCATTCGACTCGCATGTTTCTAGCATGATTAGCATGTTGTTATCATCTTGCTAGCATGTTTCTAGCATTACTAGCATAATTTTACCATGATTAGCATGTTGCTAGCCTGTTTCTAGCATGACTAGCATGTCGCTAGCATGTCGCTAGCATGATTAGCATGCGACTAACATGTTGCTAGCATGATTTTAGCATGATTAGCATGTTGCTAGCATGTTTCTATCATGATTAGCATGCGACTAGCATGTTTCTAGCATGACTAGCATGCAACTAGCATGTTGTTAGCATGTTTCTAGCATGATAAGCATGCGACTAGCATTTTGCTAGCATGTTGCTAGCTTGTTTCTAGCATGACTAACATGCGACTAGCAAATTGCTAGTTTGTTGTTGCCAAGCCAACATAATAATAAAAATAAAAATAAGAAGTTTAAATAGCATAACATTATGTTGGCTTGTTGCCAAGCCAACATAACTAGAAAAAAAAGTTTGTTGAGACAAACTTTAAGTTGGCTTGAGAAAGCCTGGCCAGAAAGTTTGAAGAAGTTTAAAGAAGTTGGAAGTTTATAGTTTAAAATCAGATTGATAGATTAGTTGAAAGAAAGAAAGATATATTAGTTAGAAAGAATGACAGATAGATTAGTTAGAAAGAATGATATAGATTAGTTCAAAAGAAAGAATGATAGATAGATTAGTTTGACAGGAAGAATGCATGCGACTAACTTGTTTCTAGCATGACTAGCATGTTGCTAGCATATTCCAGCATGATTAGCATATTGCTAGCATGTCACTAGCATGTTTCTAGCATGATTAGCATTTCGTTAGCATGATTAGCATGCGACTAGCATTGTTTTGCTAGCATGATTTTACCATGATTAACATGCGACTAGCATTGTTTTGCTAGCATGATTTTACCATGATTAGCATGTTGCTAGCATGTTTCTAGCATTATTAGCATATTGCTAGCATGTCGCTAGCATTTTTTTAGCATGATTAACATTTTTCTAGCATGACTGACATGCGACTAGCATGTTGCTAAGATGTTTCTAGCATGACTAGCATGCGACTCGCATGTTTCTAGCATGATTAGCATGTTGTTATCATCTTGCTAGCATGTTTCTAGCATTACTTGCATAATTTTACCATGATTAGCATGTTGCTAGCCTGTTTCTAGCATGACTAGCATGTCGCTAGCATGTCGCTAGCATGATTAGCATGCGACTAACATGTTGCTAGCATGATTTTAGCATGATTAGCATGTTGCTAGCATGTTTCTATCATGATTAGCATGCGACTAGCATGTTTCTAGCATGACTAGCATGCAACTAGCATGTTGTTAGCATGTTTCTAGCATGGTAAGCATGCGACTAGCATTTTGCTAGCATGTTGCTAGCTTGTTTCTAGCATGACTAACATGCGACTAGCAAATTGCTAGTTTGATTAGCATGTTGCTAGCATGATTTTAGCATGATTAACATGTTGTTAGCATGCGACTAGCATGTTTCTAGCATGATTACCATGTTGCTAGCATGTCGCTAGCATGTTTCTAGCCTGATTAACATGTTGCTAGCATGTTGTTAACATGTTTCTAGAATGATTATCATGGGACTAGCATGTTGTTAGCATGATTAGCATGCGACTACAATGTTGCTAGCATTATTAGCATGTTGCTACCATGTCTCTAACATGTTTCTAGCATTATTAGCATTTTTCTAGCATGACTAGCATGCGACTAGCATGTTTCTAGCATGATTAGCATGTTGCTAGCATGTTTCTAGCATGACTAGAATGCGACTAGCATGTTGCTAGCATGATTTTAGCATGATTAGCATGTTGCTAGCATGTCACTTGCATGAGTAGCATGCGACTAACATGTGGCTAGCATGACTTTAGCATGATTAGCATGTTGCTAGCATGTTTCTAGCATGATTAGCATGCGAATAGCATGTTTCTAGCATGATTAGCATTGTTGCTAGCATGTTTCTAGCATTACTAGCATGCGACTAGCATGTTGTTAGCATGTTTCTATCATGATTAGCATGCGACTAGCATGATTTACCATAGTTTACCATGATTTACCATGATTTACCATAGTTTACCATTATTTACTATAGTATACCATGATTTACCATGTTCAAGTATGATTTACTATGATTCTAGCATGATTTACAATAGTTTACCACAATTTACCATAGTTTACCATGATTTACCATAGTTTACCATTATTTACCACGATTTACCATAGTTTACCATGATTTACTATAGTATACCATGATTTACCATGTTCAAGTATGATTTACTGATTCTAGTATGATTTATCATAGTTTACCATGATTTACCATAGTTTACCATGATTTACCACTATTTACCACAATTTACCATAGTTTACCATGATTTACTATAGTATACCATGATTTACCATGTTAAAGTATGATTTACTGATTCTAGCATGATTTAGCATAGTTTACCATGATTTACCCCGATTTACCATAGTTTACCATGATTTACTATAGTATACCACGATTTATCATGTTCAAGTATGATTTATTGATTCTAGCATGATTTACCATAGTTTACCATGATTTACTATAGTATACCACAATTTACCATGTTCAAGTATGATTTACTGATTCTAGCATGATTTATCATAGTTTACCATGATTTATAATCTATGATAGATAGAAATAGCATGTTGTTAGCATGTTTCTAGCATGACTAGCATGGGACTAGCATGTTGCTAGCATGATTTTAGTATGATTAACATGTTGCTAGCATGTTTCTAGCATGACTAGCATTCGTCTAGCATGTTACTAGCATGATGCATGATTTTACCATGATTAGCATATTATTAGGATAGATAGATAGATAGATAGATAGATAGATAGATAGATAGATAGATTAGATGAGTTTGAATGAGTTTAAATTGATTAGCATCAAAGCTTGATTGAGTCTAATGGGATTTGGAGCTTGGGTCATCTGAACATCCTGTCAATGAAAGTCTATGGGCATTTTTATGATTTTTAATATTAATTTTTAAGAAAACCATAACTCAAACCAGTCTGAAAAGATATAGCACACCAAGTCAGAACAGTATGAAGGTCTGACCCGAGTTTGGAGTAGTGATGGGAAGTTCGGATCATTTTACCGACTCTGACTTTTGAGTCTCGTTCAGCAAAATGAACGTATCTTTTTTCGAGTCATTTCGTTCATTTTAGCAAAATGTTATTAAAATATTAAGTGCTACCTCCCCAACACATCTAGTACTTATGCAAACGTTGATCACACAACAAACAATACAAAAATAAAATGCTATAAGATACAGAAAAAAATATTCATTCTTTACCTGGGTCTTCAGTCTGTGATTAGCTCATCTCACCTCTTATCTGACAAGAAGTCTTCGGGTTTAAGTCATTCCTTAATAACATGACAGACCCATACCGAAACCAACGCGGTCTTGAGCCGGAAAGAGAATTGATTAGTTCATCTCATGCGTTTGCTTACTTGATCGCAGATGAGCTGGAAGCAATAGAAAATCCATTATTTTTGCAATACATTGAGCACGATGAGCAACGAAGGTGAGTAAAGGTTAAATGTAAAAAGTTTATTTTTAAACAAATTATAGACACATTAGCAATTTAACTTTAAAGTTACTAGACCTATACGTAGAATTGGAAAATTTTATGTTGAATAAAAATACTGTATCGAAAGTCTAAAGTCTTTGCAATGATGTAATGGGTGTTTTTTGTAATCAATAGCTCTTGTTGCTTGCCTTTTAACAATAGTTGTTATTATTTTGGTTTAATTAGAGAGAATGACTCATTCTGACAAATAAATAATTGAGTTTTACTCAAATTTTAACACTTCTGTATATACTAATTATTTAATTAAAATCCCTATTCAACATAAAACACTGATAATAAATGTTTGACTAATGTTACATGTGTGTTCAGGTAGGCTACATACTGTAGCCTATATAGTGAGTACAATTCCTCTTGTTCTTATATAGAATGGTTCCAAAAATAGACCATTTTGTGGAGGATGTTGTCCCTCTCTACAGTCTCTCAGAATTTAGAAGTCATTTCAGGCTTTCCAGAGAACAAGTGGAGGTTTGTACTGGACTGGTTAATATAAAATTCATTGAACTATTACAAGTGTTAGCATGTTGTCTTTACCTATTTTTCCACCTTTGCAGGATGTCATCACTACCCTTGGTCCTGTGTATAGGAATTTACAACAGACCAAACTGCCACTCACGAACAGTGTTCTTGCCTGCCTTTGGACATTGGTGAATCAGGAGTCATATCGTGGGGTGGCAGATAGATTTAACATGTCAAAATCCACTCTTGCCAAGCATCTCCATGAGTTTTGTTACAATATTAACACATACATGGCCCACCACATATCCTGGCCCAGAGGTCAAAGGCTGGAGATGTCAAAGATAGGGTTTGACACAGCAGGTTTCCCTAACACTGTATGTGCAGTAGATGGGTGTCACATTCCTATAATGAGACCCCACTGTGATAATCCCCTAGCATACATGAATAGGAAACAGTTTTATTCTGTAAATTTAACTGGGTTTTGTGACAGTCAGCGGCGCTTCTGTCACATTAGTGTGGGTCACCCTGGGAGTTGGCATGATGCCAGAGCATTTCGCTTCACAGAAGTTTGTCGTGTTCTTGAAGAAGATCCTCATTCACTTGTTCCACAGGGAATACACATAATTGGGGATTCTGCCTACCCTTTGTTGCCTCAACTTATGAGGCCTTATAGAGACAATGGCCACTTGTCTGCTAGGCAAAGATATTTTAACAGAAAGCTCAATGCAGCTCGCATGGTCAATGAGCATGCGTTTGGCATTCTAAAATCTAAGTTTAGGAGGCTCCATTACCTGCAAATGAGAAGCATTTCTAATATCAGCTCAGCAGTCTCAGCCTGCTGCATTTTGCATAATCTTTGTTTAGAGCCCAGTGATCAAGTTGTTGTGGTAGGTGATGGTGTTGATGATGAACCATACCCCCAGCTACCCCACAACACTAATGCATGTCATTATAGAGACCAGATTTGTGGCCAGATCTAACTTGTGTGTATACTTAACATACAAAACAAAAGATGAAAAGTAAAGATTTGAATGTTCAGAAATATTTAACAAATGATAAAACAAACAGATTTTGTGTTGAAATAAAGAAATTTGTTGTATTGAACAAAATTAGTTTGTCATTAGAAAGGTTTTTTTTTTGGGGGGGGGGGGGGGGGGCAAGGGACATTTTGGGGAAAGGTGTAAATCAAAAGAGATAACATCTATAGATTATAATTTTATTGGGGTTCATGTGGGTTCTGTAATAGATGCATCATTTGCGCTTGTCTTTTCCCCATTTTTTTTAGCTCCTCCACAATTGTTCCCAAGCTGGTCACCATCTTTTTTTCAAAGGACCTTCTCCGCCTCTCCTTAAGTCGCCGCCATCTCTCCAGATCTGGCCTTACCAGGGACTCAAGCACAGCGGTCCTTCTCTCTGCATTCTCTTCATAAGAGTCCAGGAATCGTAAGGTTTGTGGTCGTCTTTGCCTTCTTGTGATGTTTGCATTTTGTATGGTTGCAGTTCCTGGCTGTTCATCCATACTAGCACCTACCAGCTGGTCTTGAAGAGGAGACATTGTGGGCCTGCTTGTGGAAGAGGTCTCTTCCAAACCCAGAGGTGTGGAGTGAATGGTGCCAGGTGGTGCAGTACCGATCCCCGATGACCCAAATAACTCATCCATTAGCTGGTGGGGGGGGATGTAAAATGAAAATGACCAATGTTTCAGTCATGTAACACAGGACAATGTTATTTCAGAAACAAAGTAAATCAGTCTTCAACTTACTGTATAGTACTCCCAGGTGATCTTCCCCTCCCCAGTTGCACAACGCCGGTCTTTCACGCTCTTATAAGTAGTTAACATGTTTGCTAGTTTTTTTCGAATTTTCTCACTTGACAAGTTGTAGCCCTTTAGTGAGAATAAGTTTTGTATTTTTTTATAGAATGCCATTTTGTTCCGAAAATAAAGGTGCTGATGAGTTTTTGTAAGGTCCAGTAGAAATAGTGTCATTGTATGTGTTATTTCTGTAAAATGGAGGGGATAAGGAGAGAAATAGATCAACAAAGAAAATTATGTAATTTAACAACAGTATTGCCATTTATCTTCCTTACAGTATTTGATGCAATACCTTGAGACTCGTGCCTGTCTGACTGGAAGGAAGGGGGTGAAGGTTGAATGGATGCTGAAGGGTTTCCACACGTTGCACCAGATTGCAGAGTGGAAGGTGTTGGGTCCTTGACAGTGGAGGTAAGTAGTAAAGGGGGCTTAGTGGTAGTAATGGGGCACTGGCTGGTGGATGGTGGAGGTGGTACAGGGGGCCTAGTGGTAGAAATGGGGCACTGGCTGGTGGATGGTGGAGGTGGTACAGGGGGCCTAGTGGTAGTAATGGGGCACTGGCTGGTGGATGGTGGAGGTGGTACAGGGGGCTTAGTGGTAGAAATGGGGCACTGGCTGGTGGATGGTGGAGGTGGTACAGGGGGCCTAGTGGTAGTAATGGGGCACTGGCTGGTGGATTGTGGTTTCACAAAACTGAGGTTTAGGGGTGCCAGCGACCTAGTGGAGGTAGTGGGACATGGAATAGGAGGTTGGAGAAGCTTTGCAGCACAAGCTGGGCCACTGAGGAGAGCTGTTTGGAGAGAAGATTGTAGATGTGGTCAGTTTCACTCAAAAGACTTATTTCCTGTATATTCTTGTTCATTAAGTAAATGTGTACCTTTTGTTTCAACAGCTGATACTTTCTCCATGACAGAGGAAAGGAACATTTGATCTGGGGGAATAAGTGATAAATAAAAAACTTGCACAAATCATTGGTGACTTGTAATTATTTCACAGTCATGTGGTTTACTTACCATTTTGCATCCTTTCAGCGATGTCCTTGGAAACCGTTAGCATGACAACATTGCCTTTGCTGTCTAACACATCAATGGTTACGTTGTCCATTTTGTTGTGTGTTACACAGGGTAATGCAGGTTCTTTATATATCCTAAGGAATCATGGGACCATAGCCAACACCTGTTCCATTCATTATTACTTATAGTTAGCAACAATTGCAATTACCCTTTTAAGTCCACTTTCAGTTTTGGCTCAACATTTGTAACAGTGATTTCCATTGTTTTCATGATTAAGTAACTCTATGTATTAATGGTATTAACACGCGTTTAAGATGTGTGTATAAGTGGTGTTTTGGAAGGGTGTCTTCAAGATAACATATTGGATATATACTTTAGCAGTATGACATGGGTGTTTCTGCTATATATAAAAAAATGTGTTTTTTAAGAAGGTTTCAGCAACAAGATTTTCAGTACCCTCCAGCTGAGCTCTTTTTAACATTTTAAACATAACACCACTGATTTTCATATACAGAAAAGCATAATTGTGTTGGATTTATATTGTGATTTAGACCAACTATTTGAAAGTGAACAGAATGTTGTCAAGTTGTTAAGTTGAAGTTACAGCAAGTTGTTAGCAGTTTGCTAACCACATGCAGGTGAAGTATAAACACAGCAAAATAAACTAGAGAATATGAAGAAACCAAACAAATGGAGGAACATAATGTATTATGTATCATTTGTATAGGAGCATACATTTACGACCACATTAGATTGTATAATTTTAAGATTAACATTTTAGTTATTAAAAATGCTCATTTGAATAGGTTATGCTGCTGAATACTGTAAAAGGTCTGTATAAAAAAGAAAGTCATGCAAAATAAACATACACAAACTTTATATTAACAATAAAGTAAATACAGTAAAACAATATTTAATAAGTATGATTTATAAGAAGAAGACGACATAAAAACGAATTGAACTGTTTTAAAAGTCCATATGAGAATTTCTGAAACTGAAGTCGACTAGCAATAAACTTGAAATGCACGTCATCTGTGTCATCAGTGAATCCAGCCAATCGTGGATCAGTTGTGTCGTCATCAGAACCTGTGCAGCCGCTCTTCAGAAGCTGCGCTGGCTAAGTTCTCCGGCTACTCTCGAATCGCTCTCGCGGTACTTTGATGGCACACGTCACAGTCACGTGGCGTCAGCGCTGTATCAAGTCCGACAAAATTTCTAACCGTCATGCACTGCTTCAAGTCAGCCGACGATCGGTTTGCGCAGAGCTGCGTGAAGTCGAACAAGCCTGCAGTCTTGAGCCGGAAAGAGAATTGATTAGTAATCTCATGAGTCTCGGGTCGAGTTTGACTCGTTCCTTAATCACGTGACAGCCCCATAGGCAAAACTAACGCGGTCTTGAGCCGGAAAGAGAATTGATTAGTTCATCTCATGAGTCTTTCGGGTCGAGTTTGACTCGTTCCTTAATCACGTGACAGACCCATGCGCTATTTCTGACATTTCTGTCACTGTGTTTTTGTTACTGTTTGTTGAGGATCTATGGTTTGTTATTATTTTATAAATATATATATATATATGTATATATAGCCTATCCATATGATATATTTTATGAGCTCCATTAAGTTCAATGTCTCCAACTCTAATAACTTTAACGTTAGTGATATTATGCTGGGGAGGGCTTCTCTTTAGGAAGTGACAATAAATAATGATGTTCTCTTGTCAAAACATCTTTGCATCCTTCATGAAAACATTGACTGCATTTATAGTGTTAACCACAAAACAACATCTTCCAGATTACAATGTCTGGTAGAATATCACTAGTTCCTCACAGAAATATATGGCTGTACAGTATGTGTCAGATAATTTTATTGTAAATTACTTGTGAAATCCAGTACTCATTACTCAAGTGTTACCTTGTCAGTCCGCAGGAACTACTATAGTGATCTGGCCCATTATTTTAAAGTGAAAAACATGTTAACTCCTGACTAATTACTCAAGCGTTACCTTGTCAGTCCGCAGGAACTACTAGTGATCTGGACCATTATTTTAAAGTGAAAAACATGTTAACTCCTGACTAATTACTCAAGTGTTACCTTGTCAGTCCGCAGGAACTACTATAGTGATCTGGCCCATTATTTTAAAGTGAAAAACATGTTAACTCCTGACTAATTACTCAAGCGTTACCTTGTCAGTCCGCAGGAACTACTAGTGATCTGGACCATTATTTTAAAGTGAAAAACATGTTAACTCCTGACTAATTACTCAAGCGTTACCTTGTCAGTCCGCAGGAACTACTAGTGATCTGGCTCATTATTTTAAAGTGAAAAACATGTTAACTCCTGACTAATTACTCAAGTGTTACCTTGTCAGTCCGCATTAACTAACGTTACTAGTGATCTGGACCATTATTTTAAAGTGAAAGATTTTTTATTTTAAAGACAACATTTCTTAAAACTACATAAGGTTACTGTTATAAATAAACAAATAACAAACAATCAAATGTAACGTTTATTTTTTGCGAAAATATCAAAAGTGGTACCAAAAGTAGTTCAAATGATAATGAGTTCCAGTCGCAGTCCTCTATATGGAGGTAATAGTTTTTATAGGGTACAGAGCAGAATTTAATTTATTAATCCATGAAATTATGTATCTGTCTTCTCTCCGTGAAGGCGCACTGGCGCAGTATTCAAATGTCATAAACTGAAACACAACATGTCGCAATCTGTAACGAATTGGATGAGGACCAATGAGCGTTCGATATCAGTGCCGTAAATCATGTCGTAACGTGGCGCACTGGCGCTATTTTCAAATTCGAATCATAACGAGCGCGAGCTCAGCTTTGACTGTGACGGACGCTGTTGCTGAGAATGAATATGAAGATCCATTGATAAAGGGCTGAATTTGGATATGTTCCTTGCAAACATCTGGATTCTAAAGATATGCAGTACAGCAAACAAATAAAATGGATGTGATTTGTAATTGTATGCTGTGCTTTTGTGTGTATCTATGGTTTGCAGCATGCACAGAAATGTTATTTCCTATTAAATAGACGAGTAAACTGCTTTCAATAAATTGAATAAAAACATGTATTTGTACGTTTTAGTGCTATAAATACGTATAAATTGTACGTTTCTATGTGCATGAAAACGTATGTAAATATACGTGTGATAGAACCACATTTAACGTAAAAATACACACGTATTCTCATGAGATCACGTTGAACACTCGAGTAATGAGTCATGGGGATTTCACAAGTAATTTACAATAAAATTATCTGACACATACTGTACAGCCATATATTTCTGTGAGGAACTAGTGATATTCTACCAAACACATTGTAATCTGGAAGATGTTGTTTTGTGCTTAACACTATAAATGCAGTCAATGTTTTCATGAAGGATGCAAATATGTTTTGACGAGAACATCATTATTTATTGTCACTTCCTAAAGAGAAGCCCTCCCCAGCATAATATCACTAACGTTAAAGTTATTAGAGTTGGAGACATTGAACTTAGTGGAGCTCATTAAATATATCATATGGATAGGCTATATATATATATATATATATATATATATATATATATATATATATATATATATATATATATATATATACATTTCCATGAAGAAGCTAATTGTTCACTTTATAGACGTAGCTTTTGTGATTAGTAATTAATTGGTTATTCTTAGTTGGTCATAGTTCCAAAGTAGTTCTCAATGACGATATTTTTCTTTAGTAATTATCAAATACCTAAAAAGGAACTACCTATGTCCTAAATGAGCTATTACTTACTGCTTAGTTAATCTTGCTTCTATATTAGTTAATAGTATTAAGTTAAGTGTTAATGTAGTACTACCTATTACTTCCTGCGTAGCTACTTATTAACAACGGACCATTATTTTAAAGTGTTACCATAACTTCTAACACATTAAAAACTGTCTTACAGCATTGCAGAAAACATTTTATTTCATAAGACATAAGCATGTTTCAGTTTGGCAAGATTTGCACTGAATATTGAATGAAACAGCTTTCTCTAATAGAGAGACAAGCTTTTGAGCAGATTTGGGCTATATTTCACTTCATTTGAACAGAAGCACTATTTCAACATTACTGGACTCAGAAATCTGTAAACTGACAATCTTGATCATTGAAGTCCTAACATAAGTTTTTGTGCATATAACTTCTAACACATTAAAAACTGTCTTACAGCATTGCAGAAAACATTTTATTTCATAAGACATACGCATGTTTCAGTTTGGCAAGATTTGCACTGAATATTGAATGAAACAGCTTTCTCTAATAGAGAGACAAGCTTTTGAGCAGATTTGGGCTATATTTCACTTCATTTGAACAGAAGCACTATTTCAACATTACTGGACTCAGAAAGCAGTAAACTGACAATCTTGATCATTGAAGTCCTAACATAAGTTTTTGTGCATATAACTTCTAACACATTAAAAACTGTCTTACAGCATTGCAGAAAACATTGTATTTCATAAGGCATAAGCATCTTTCAGTTTGGCAAGATTTGCACTGAATACTGAATGAAACAGCTTTCTCTATTAGAGAGACAAGCTTTTGAGCAGATTTGGGCTTGATTTCACTTCATTTGAACAGAAGCACTATTTCAACATTACTGGACTCAGAAAGCTGTAAACTGACAATCTTGGTCATTGAAGTCCTAACATGAGTTTTTGTGCATATAACTTCTAACACATTAAAAACTGTCTTACAGCATTGCAGTAAACATTGTATTTCATAAGGCATAAGCATCTTTCAGTTTGGCAAGACTGGCACTGAATATTGAATGAAACAGCTTTCTCTATTAGAGAGACAAGCTTTTGAGCAGATTTGGGCTAGATTTCACTTCATTTGAACAGAAGCACTATTTCAACATTACGGGACTCAGAAAGCTGTAAACTGACAATCTTGATCATTGAAGTCCTAACATGAGTTTTTGTGCATATAACTTCTAACACATTAAAAACTGTCTTACAGCATTGCAGTAAACATTGTATTTCATAAGGCATAAGCATCTTTCAGTTTGGCAAGATTTGCACTGAATATTGAATGAAACAGCTTTCTCTATTAGAGAGACAAGCTTTTGAGCAGATTTGGGCTAGATTTCACTTCATTTGAACAGAAGCACTATTTCAACATTACGGGACTCAGAAAGCTGTAAACTGACAATCTTGATCATTGAAGTCCTAACATAAGTTTTTGTGCATATAACTTCTAACACATTAAAAACTGTCTTACAGCATTGCAGAAAACATTGTATTTCATAAGGCATAAGCATCTATCAGTTTGGCAAGATTTGCACTGAATATTGAATGAAACAGCTTTCTCTATTAGAGAGACAAGCTTTTGAGCAGATTTGCGCTAGATTTCACTTCATTTGAACAGAAGCACTGTTTCAACATTACTGGACTCAGAAAGCTGTAAACTGACAATCTTGATCATTGAAGTCCTAACAAGTTTTTGTGCATTTAACTTCTAACACATTAAAAACTGTCTTACAGCATTGCAGAAAACATTGTATTTCATAAGGCATAAACATCTTTCAGTTTGGCAAGATTTGCACTGAATACTGAATGAAACAGCTTTCTCTAATAGAGAGAAAAGCTTTTGAGCAGATTTGGGCTTGATTTCACTTCATTTGAACAGAAGCACTATTTCAACATTACTGGACTCAGAAAGCTGTAAACTGACAATCTTGATCATTGAAGTCCTAACATTAGTTTTTGTGCATATAACTTCTAACACATTAAAAACTGTCTTACAGCATTGCAGAAAACATTTTATTTCATAAGACATAAGCATGTTTCAGTTTGGCAAGATTTGCACTGAATATTGAATGAAACAGCTTTCTCTAAAAGAGAGACAAGCTTTTGAGCAGATTTGGGCTATATTTCACTTCATTTGAACAGAAGCACTATTTCAACATTACTGGACTCAGAAAGCTGTAAACTGACAATCTTGATCATTGAAGTCCTAACATAAGTTTTTGTGCATATAACTTCTAACACATTAAAAACTGTCTTACAGCATTGCAGAAAACATTGTATTTCATAAGGCATAAGCATCTTTCAGTTTGGCAAGATTTGCACTGAATACTGAATGAAACAGCTTTCTCTACTAGAGAGAAAAGCTTTTGAGCAGATTTGGGCTTGATTTCACTTCATTTGAACAGATGCACTATTTCAACATTACTGGACTCAGAAAGCTGTAAACTGACAATCTTGATCATTGATGTCCTAACATAAGTTTTTGTGCATATAACTTCTAACACATTAAAAACTGTCTTACAGCATTGCAGAAAACATTGTATTTCATAAGGCATAAGCATCTTTCAGTTTGGCAAGATTTGCACTGAATACTGAATGAAACAGCTTTCTCTAATAGAGAGAAAAGCTTTTGAGCAGATTTGGGCTTGATTTCACTTCATTTGAACAGATGCACTATTTCAACATTACTGGACTCAGAAAGCTGTAAACTGACAATCTTGATCATTGAAGTCCTAACATAAGTTTTTGTGCATAAAACTTCTAACACATTAAAAACTGTCTTACAGCATTGCAGAAAACATTGTATTTCATAAGGCATAAGCATCTTTCAGTTTGGTAAGATTTGCACTGAATACTGAATGAAACAGCTTTCTCTACTAGAGAGAAAAGCTTTTGACAAGATTTGGGCTTGATTTCACTTCATTTGAACAGATGCACTATTTCAACATTACTGGACTCAGAAAGCTGTAAACTGACAATCTTGATCATTGAAGTCCTAACATTAGTTTTTGTGCATATAACTTCTAACACATTAAAAACTGTCTTACAGCATTGCAGAAAACATTTTATTTCATAAGACATAAGCATGTTTCAGTTTGGCAAGATTTGCACTGAATATTGAATGAAACAGCTTTCTCTAAAAGAGAGACAAGCTTTTGAGCAGATTTGGGCTATATTTCACTTCATTTGAACAGAAGCACTATTTCAACATTACTGGACTCAGAAAGCTGTAAACTGACAATCTTGATCATTGAAGTCCTAACATAAGTTTTTGTGCATATAACTTCTAACACATTAAAAACTGTCTTACAGCATTGCAGAAAACATTGTATTTCATAAGGCATAAGCATCTTTCAGTTTGGCAAGATTTGCACTGAATACTGAATGAAACAGCTTTCTCTACTAGAGAGAAAAGCTTTTGAGCAGATTTGGGCTTGATTTCACTTCATTTGAACAGATGCACTATTTCAACATTACTGGACTCAGAAAGCTGTAAACTGACAATCTTGATCATTGATGTCCTAACATAAGTTTTTGTGCATATAACTTCTAACACATTAAAAACTGTCTTACAGCATTGCAGAAAACATTGTATTTCATAAGGCATAAGCATCTTTCAGTTTGGCAAGATTTGCACTGAATACTGAATGAAACAGCTTTCTCTAATAGAGAGAAAAGCTTTTGAGCAGATTTGGGCTTGATTTCACTTCATTTGAACAGATGCACTATTTCAACATTACTGGACTCAGAAAGCTGTAAACTGACAATCTTGATCATTGAAGTCCTAACATAAGTTTTTTTGCATAAAACTTCTAACACATTAAAAACTGTCTTACAGCATTGAAGAAAACATTGTATTTCATAAGGCATAAGCATCTTTCAGTTTGGTAAGATTTGCACTGAATACTGAATGAAACAGCTTTCTCTACTAGAGAGAAAACCTTTTGACAAGATTTGGGCTTGATTTCACTTCATTTGAACAGATTCACTATTTCAACATTACTGGACTCAGAAAGCTGTAAACTGACAATCTTGATCATTGAAGTCCTAACATAAGTTTTTGTGCATATAACTTCTAACACATTAAAAACTGTCTTACAGCATTGCAGAAAACATTGTATTTCATAAGGCATAAGCATATTTCAGTTTGGCAAGATTTGCACTGAATACTGAATGAAACAGCTTTCTCTACTAGAGAGAAAAGCTTTTGAGCAGATTTGGGCTTGATTTCACTTCATTTGAACAGATGCACTATTTCAACATTACTGGACTCAGAAAGCTGTAAACTGACAATCTTGATCATTGAAGTCCTAACATAAGTTTTTGTGCATATAACTTCTAACACATTAAAAACTGTCTTACAGCATTACAGAAAACATTGTATTTCATAAGGCATAAAGCATCTTTCAGTTTGGCAAGATTTGCACTGAATACTGAATGAAACAGCTTTCTCTACTAGAGAGAAAAGCTTTGGAGCAGATTTGGGCTTGATTTCACTTCATTTGAACGGAGGCACTATTTCAACATTACTGGACTCAGAAAGCTGTAAACAGACAATCTTGATCATTGAAGTCCTAACATAAGTTTTTGTGCATATAACTTCTAACACATTAAAAACTGTCTTACAGCATTGCAGAAAACATTGTATTTCATAAGGCATAAGCATCTTTCAGTTTGGCAAGATTTGCTCTGAATATTGAATGAACCAGCTTTCTCTATTAGAGAGACAAGCTTTTGAGCAGATTTGGGCTTGATTTCACTTCATTTGAACAGAAGCACTATTTCAACATTACTGGACTCAGAAAGCTGTAAACTGACAATCTTGATCATTGAAGTCCTAACATGAGATTTTGTGCATATAACTTCTAACACATTAAAAATTGTCTTACAGCATTGCAGTAAACATTGTATTTCATAAGGCATAAGCATCTTTCAGTTTGGCAAGATTTGCACTGAATATTGAATGAAACAGTTTTCTCTATTAGAGAGACAAGCTTTTGAGCAGATTTGGGCTAGATTTCACTTCATTTGAACAGAAGCACTATTTCAACATTACTGGACTCAGAAAGCTGTAAACTGACAATCTTGATCATTGAAGTCCTAACATAAGTTTTTGTGCATATAACTTCTAACACATTAAAAACTGTCTTACAGGATTGCAGAAAACATTGTATTTCATAAGGCATAAACATCCTTCAGTTTGGCAAGATTTGCACTGAATACTGAATGAAACAGCTTTCTCTAATAGAGAGAAAAGCTTTTGAGCAGATTTGGGCTTGATTTCACTTCATTTGAACAGAAGCACTATTTCAACATTACTGGACTCAGAAAGCTGTAAACTGACAATCTTGATCATTGAAGTCCTAACATTAGTTTTTGTGCATATAATTTCTAACACATTAAAAACTGTCTTACAGCATTGCAGAAAACAATTTATTTCATAAGACATAAGCATGTTTCAGTTTGGCAAGATTTGCACTGAATATTGAATGAAACAGCTTTCTCTAATAGAGAGACAAGCTTTTGAGCAGATTTGGGCTAGATTTTACTTCATTTGAACAGAAGCACTATTTCAACATTACTGGACTCAGAAAGCTGTAAACTGACAATCTTGATCATTGAAGTCCTAACATAAGTTTTTGTGCATATAACTTCTAACACATTAAAAACTGTCTTACAGCATTGCAGAAAACATTGTATTTCATAAGGCATAAGCATCTTTCAGTTTGGCAAGATTTGCACTGAATATTGAATGAACCAGCTTTCTCTATTAGAGAGACAAGCTTTTGAGCAGATTTGGGCTAGATTTCACTTCATTTGAACAGAAGCACTATTTCAACATTACGGGACTCAGAAAGCTGTAAACTGACAATTTTGATCATTGAAGTCCTAACATAAGTTTTTGTGCATATAACTTCTAACACATTAAAAACTGTCTTACAGCATTGCAGAAAACATTGTATTTCATATGGCATAAGCATCTTTCAGTTTGGCAAGATTTGCACTGAATACTGAATGAACCAGCTTTCTCTATTAGAGAGACAAGCTTTTGAGCAGATTTGGGCTTGATTTCACTTCATTTGAACAGAAGCACTATTTCAACATTACTGGACTCAGAAAGCTGTAAACTGACAATCTTGATCATTGAAGTCCTAACATTAGTTTTTGTGCATATAATTTCTAACATATTAAAAACTGTCTTACAGCATTGCAGAAAACATTTTATTTCATAAGACATAAGCATGTTTCAGTTTGGCAAGATTTGCACTGAAAATTGAATGAAACAGCTTTCTCTAATAGAGAGACAAGCTTTTGAGCAGGTTTGGGCTATATTTCACTTCATTTGAACAGAAGCACTATTTCAACATTACTGGACTCAGAAAGCTGTAAACTGACAATCTTGATCATTGAAGTACTAACATTAGTTTTTGTGCATATAACTTCTAACACATTAAAAACTGTCTTACAGCATTGCAGAAAACATTGTATTTCATAAGGCATAAGCATATATCAGTTTGGCAAGATTTGCACTGAATACTGAATGAAACAGCTTTCTCTATTAGAGAGACAAGCTTTTGAGCAGATTTGGGCTTGATTTCACTTCATTTGAACAGAAGCACTATTTCAACATTACTGGACTCAGAAAGCTGTAAACTGACAATCTTGATCATTGAAGTGCTAACATAAGTTTTTGTGCATATAACTTCTAACACATTAAAAACTGTCTTACAGCATTGCAGTAAACATTGTATTTCATAAGGCATAAGCATCTTTCAGTTTGGCAAGATTTGCACTGAATATTGAATGAAACAGCTTTCTCTATTAGAGAGACAAGCTTTTGAGCAGATTTGGGCTAGATTTCACTTCATTTGAACAGAAGCACTATTTCAACATTACGGGACTCAGAAAGCTGTAAACTGACAATCTTGATCATTGAAGTCCTAACATAAGTTTTTGTGCATATAACTTCTAACACATTAAAAACTGTCTTACAGCATTGCAGAAAACATTGTATTTCATAAGGCATAAGCATCTTTCAGTTTGGCAAGATTTGCTCTGAATATTGAATGAAACAGCTTTCTCTATTAGAGAGACAAGCTTTTGAGCAGATTTGGGCTAGATTTCACTTCATTTGAACAGTAGCACTATTTCAACATTACTGGACTCAGAAAGCTGTAAACTGACAATCTTGATCATTGAAGTCCTAACATAAGTTTTTGTGCATATAACTTCTAACACATTAAAAACTGTCTTACAGCATTGCAGAAAACATAGTATTTCATATGGCATAAGCATCTTTCAGTTTGGCAAGATTTGCACTGAATACTGAATGAAACAGCTTTCTCTATTAGAGAGACAAGCTTTTGAGCAGATTTGGCCTAGATTTCACTTCATTTGAACAGAGGCACTATTTCAACATTAGTGGACTCAGAAAGCTGTAAACTGACAATCTTGATCATTGAAGTCCTAACATAAGTTTTTGTGCATATAACTTCTAACACATTAAAAACTGTCTTACAGCATTGCAGAAAACATTGTATTTCATAAGGCATAAGCATCTTTCAGTTTGGCAAGATTTGCTCTGAATATTGAATGAAACAGCTTTCTCTATTAGAGAGACAAGCTTTTGAGCAGATTTGGGCTAGATTTCACTTCATTTGAACAGTAGCACTATTTCAACATTACTGGACTCAGAAAGCTGTAAACTGACAATCTTGATCATTGAAGTCCTAACATAAGTTTTTGTGCATATAACTTCTAAAACATTAACAACTGTCTTACAGCATTGCAGAAAACATTGTATTTCATAAGGCATAAGCATCTTTCAGTTTGGCAAGATTTGCACTGAATACTGAATGAAACAGCTTTCTCTAATAGAGAGAAAAGCTTTTGAGCAGATTTGGGCTTGATTTCACTTCATTTGAACAGATGCACTATTTCAACATTACTGGACTCAGAAAGCTGTAAACTGACAATCTTGATCATTGAAGTCCTAACATAAGTTTTTGTGCATATAACTTCTAACACATTAAAAACTGTCTTACAGCATTGCAGAAAACATTGTAGTTCATAAGGCATAAGCATCTTTCAGTTTGGCAAGATTTGCACTGAATACTGAATGAAACAGCTTTCTCTACTAGAGAGAAAAGCTTTTGAGCAGATTTGGGCTCGATTTCACTTCATTTGAACAGATGCACTATTTCAACATTACTGGACTCAGAAAGCTGTAAACTGACAATCTTGATCATTGAAGTCCTAACATAAGTTTTTGTGCATATAACTTCTAACACATTAAAAACTGTCTTACAGCATTGCAGAAAACATTGTATTTCATAAGGCATAAGCATATTTCAGTTTGGCAAGATTTGCACTGAATACTGAATGAAACAGCTTTCTCTACTAGAGAGAAAAGCTTTTGAGCAGATTTGGGCTTGATTTCACTTCATTTGAACAGATGCACTATTTCAACATTACTGGACTCAGAAAGCTGTAAACTGACAATCTTGATCATTGAAGTCCTAACATAAGTTTTTGTGCATATAACTTCTAACACATTAAAAACTGTCTTACAGCATTACAGAAAACATTGTATTTCATAAGGCATAAGCATCTTTCAGTTTGGCAAGATTTGCACTGAATACTGAATGAAACAGCTTTCTCTACTAGAGAGAAAAGCTTTGGAGCAGATTTGGGCTTGATTTCACTTCATTTGAACAGAGGCACTATTTCAACATTACTGGACTCAGAAAGCTGTAAACAGACAATCTTGATCATTGAAGTCCTAACATAAGTTTTTGTGCATATAACTTCTAACACATTAAAAACTGTCTTACAGCATTGCAGAAAACATTGTATTTCATAAGGCATAAGCATCTTTCAGTTTGGCAAGATTTGCTCTGAATATTGAATGAAACAGCTTTCTCTATTAGAGAGACAAGCTTTTGAGCAGATTTGGGCTCAATTTCACTTCATTTGAACAGATGCACTATTTCAACATTACTGGACTCAGAAAGCTGTAAACTGACAATCTTGATCATTGAAGTCCTAACATAAGTTTTTGTGCATATAACTTCTAACACATTAAAAACTGTCTTACAGCATTGCAGAAAACATTGTAGTTCATAAGGCATAAGCATCTTTCAGTTTGGCAAGATTTGCACTGAATACTGAATGAAACAGCTTTCTCTACTAGAGAGAAAAGCTTTTGAGCAGATTTGGGCTCGATTTCACTTCATTTGAACAGATGCACTATTTCAACATTACTGGACTCAGAAAGCTGTAAACTGACAATCTTGATCATTGAAGTCCTAACATAAGTTTTTGTGCATATAACTTCTAACACATTAAAAACTGTCTTACAGCATTGCAGAAAACATTGTATTTCATAAGGCATAAGCATCTTTCAGTTTGGCAAGATTTGCTCTGAATATTGAATGAAACAGCTTTCTCTATTAGAGAGAAAAGCTTTTGAGCAGATTTGGGCTAGATTTCACTTCATTTGAACAGTAGCACTATTTAAACATTACTGGACTCAGAAAGCTGTAAACTGACAATCTTGATCATTGAAGTCCTAACATAAGTTTGTGTGCATATAACTTCTAACACATTAAAAACTGTCTTACACCATTGCAGAAAACATTGTATTTCATAAGGCATAAGCATATTTCAGTTTGGCAAGATTTGCACTGAATACTGAATTAAACAGCTTTCTCTACTAGAGAGAAAAGCTTTTGAGCAGATTTGGGCTTGATTTCACTTCATTTGAACAGATGCACTATTTCAACATTACTGGACTCAGAAGATGTAAACTGACAATCTTGATCATTGAAGTCCTAACATAAGTTTTTGTGCATATAACTTCTAACACATTAAAAACTGTCTTACAGCATTGCAGAAAACATTGTACTTCATAAGGCATAAGCTTGTTTCAGTTTGGCAAGATTTGCACTGAATATTGAATGAAACAGCTTTCTCTAATAGAGAGAAAAGCTTTTGAGCAGATTTGGGCTTGATTTCACTTCATTTGAACAGAGGCACTATTTCAACATTACTGGACTCAGAAAGCTCTAAACAGACAATCTTGATCATTGAAGTCCTAACATAAGTTTTTGTGCATATAACTTCTAACACATTAAAAACTGTCTTACAGAATTGCAGAAAACATTGTATTTCATAAGGCATAAGCATCTTTCAGTTTGGCAAGATTTGCTCTGAATATTGAATGAAACAGCTTTCTCTATTAGAGAGACAAGCTTTTGAGCAGATTTGGGCTAGATTTCACTTCATTTGAACAGTAGCACTATTTCAACATTACTGGACTCAGAAAGCTGTAAACTGACAATCTTGATCATTGAAGTCCTAACATAAGTTTTTGTGCATATAACTTCTAAGACATTAAAAACTGTCTTACAGCATTGCAGAAAACATTGTATTTCATAAGGCATAAGCATCTTTCAGTTTGGCAAGATTTGCACTGAATATTGAATGAAACAGCTTTCTCTATTAGAGAGACAAGCTTTTGAGCAGATTTGGGCTTGATTTCACTTCATTTGAACAGAAGCACTATTTCAACATTACTGGACTCAGAAAGCTGTAAACTGACAATCTTGATCATTGAAGTCCTAACATAAGTTTTTGTGCATATAACTTCTAGCACATTAAAAACTGACTTACATCATTGCAGAAAACATTGTATTTCATAAGGCATAAGCATCTTTCAGTTTGGCAAGATTTGCACTGAATATTGAATGAAACAGCTTTTTCTAATAGAGAGACAAGCTTTTGAGCAGATTTGGGCTAGATTTTACTTCATTTGAACAGAAGCACTATTTCAACATTACTGGACTCAGAAAGCTGTAAACTGACAATCTTGATCATTGAAGTCCTAACATAAGTTTTTGTGCATATAACTTCTAACACATTAAAAACTGTCTTACAGCATTGCAGAAAACATTGTATTTCATATGGCATAAGCATCTTTCAGTTTGGCAAGATTTGCACTGAATATTGAATGAACCAGCTTTCTCTATTAGAGAGACAAGCTTTTGAGCAGATTTGGGCTAGATTTCACTTCATTTGAACAGAAGCACTATTTCAACATTACGGGACTCAGAAAGCTGTAAACTGACAATCTTGATCATTGAAGTCCTAACATAAGTTTTTGTGCATATAACTTCTAACACATTAAAAACTGTCTTACAGCATTGCAGAAAACATTGTATTTCATAAGACATAAGCATCTTTCAGTTTGGCAAGATTTGCACTGAATATTGAATGAACCAGCTTTCTCTAATAGAGAGACAAGCTTTTGAGCAGATTTGGGCTAGATTTTACTTCATTTGAACAGAAGCACTATTTCAACATTACTGGACTCAGAAAGCTGTAAACTGACAATCTTGATCATTGAAGTCCTAACATAAGTTTTTGTGCATATAACTTCTAACACATTAAAAACTGTCTTACAGCATTGCAGAAAACATTGTATTTCATAAGGCATAAGCATCTTTCAGTTTGGCAAGATTTGCACTGAATATTGAATGAACCAGCTTTCTCTATTAGAGAGACAAGCTTTTGAGCAGATTTGGGCTAGATTTCACTTCATTTGAACAGAAGCACTATTTCAACATTACTGGACTCAGAAAGCTGTAAACTGACAATCTTGATCATTGAAGTCCTAACATAAGTTTTTGTGCATATAACTTCTAAGATATTAAAAACTGTCTTACAGCATTGCAGAAAACATTGTATTTCATAAGGCATAAGCATCTTTCAGTTTGGCAAGATTTGCACTGAATATTGAATGAAACAGCTTTCTCTATTAGAGAGACAAGCTTTTGAGCAGATTTGGGCTTGATTTCACTTCGTTTGAACAGAAGCACTATTTCAACATTACTGGACTCAGAAAGCTGTAAACTGACAATCTTGATCATTGAAGTCCTAACATAAGTTTTTGTGCATATAACTTCTAGCACATTAAAAACTGACTTACATCATTGCAGAAAACATTGTATTTCATAAGGCATAAGCATATTTCAGTTTGGCAAGATTTGCACTGAATACTGAATTAAACAGCTTTCTCTACTAGAGAGAAAAGCTTTTGAGCAGATTTGGGCTTGATTTCACTTCATTTGAACAGATGCACTATTTCAACATTACTGGACTCAGAAGATGTAAACTGACAATCTTGATCATTGAAGTCCTAACATAAGTTTTTGTGCATATAACTTCTAACACATTAAAAACTGTCTTACAGCATTGCAGAAAACATTGTACTTCATAAGGCATAAGCTTGTTTCAGTTTGGCAAGATTTGCACTGAATATTGAATGAAACAGCTTTCTCTAATAGAGAGAAAAGCTTTTGAGCAGATTTGGGCTTGATTTCACTTCATTTGAACAGAGGCACTATTTCAACATTACTGGACTCAGAAAGCTGTAAACAGACAATCTTGATCATTGAAGTCCTAACATAAGTTTTTGTGCATATAACTTCTAACACATTAAAAACTGTCTTACAGAATTGCAGAAAACATTGTATTTCATAAGGCATAAGCATCTTTCAGTTTGGCAAGATTTGCTCTGAATATTGAATGAAACAGCTTTCTCTATTAGAGAGACAAGCTTTTGAGCAGATTTGGGCTAGATTTCACTTCATTTGAACAGTAGCACTATTTCAACATTACTGGACTCAGAAAGCTGTAAACTGACAATCTTGATCATTGAAGTCCTAACATAAGTTTTTGTGCATATAACTTCTAACACATTAAAAACTGTCTTACAGCATTGCAGAAAACATTGTATTTCATAAGGCATAAGCATCTTTTAGTTTGGCAAGATTTGCACTGAATATTGAATGAAACAGCTTTTTCTAAAAGAGAGACAAGCTTTTGAGCAGATTTGGGCTAGATTTTACTTCATTTGAACAGAAGCACTATTTCAACATTACTGGACTCAGAAAGCTGTAAACTGACAATCTTGATCATTGAAGTCCTAACATAAGTTTTTGTGCATATAACTTCTAAGACATTAAAAACTGTCTTACAGCATTGCAGAAAACATTGTATTTCATAAGGCATAAGCATCTTTCAGTTTGGCAAGATTTGCACTGAATATTGAATGAAACAGCTTTCTCTATTAGAGAGACAAGCTTTTGAGCAGATTTGGGCTTGATTTCACTTCATTTGAACAGAAGCACTATTTCAACATTACTGGACTCAGAAAGCTGTAAACTGACAATCTTGATCATTGAAGTCCTAACATAAGTTTTTGTGCATATAACTTCTAGCACATTAAAAACTGACTTACATCATTGCAGAAAACATTGTATTTCATAAGGCATAAGCATCTTTCAGTTTGGCAAGATTTGCACTGAATATTGAATGAAACAGCTTTTTCTAATAGAGAGACAAGCTTTTGAGCAGATTTGGGCTAGATTTTACTTCATTTGAACAGAAGCACTATTTCAACATTACTGGACTCAGAAAGCTGTAAACTGACAATCTTGATCATTGAAGTCCTAACATAAGTTTTTGTGCATATAACTTCTAACACATTAAAAACTGTCTTACAGCATTGCAGAAAACATTGTATTTCATATGGCATAAGCATCTTTCAGTTTGGCAAGATTTGCACTGAATATTGAATGAACCAGCTTTCTCTATTAGAGAGACAAGCTTTTGAGCAGATTTGGGCTAGATTTCACTTCATTTGAACAGAAGCACTATTTCAACATTACGGGACTCAGAAAGCTGTAAACTGACAATCTTGATCATTGAAGTCCTAACATATGTTTTTGTGCATATAACTTCTAACACATTAAAAACTGTCTTACAGCATTGCAGAAAACATTGTATTTCATATGGCATAAGCATCTTTCAGTTTGGCAAGATTTGCACTGAATATTGAATGAACCAGCTTTCTCTATTAGAGAGACAAGCTTTTGAGCAGATTTGGGCTAGATTTCACTTCATTTGAACAGAAGCACTATTTCAACATTACGGGACTCAGAAAGCTGTAAACTGACAATTTTGATCATTGAAGTCCTAACATGAGTTTTTGTGCATATAACTTCTAACACATTAAAAACTGTCTTACAGCATTGCAGAAAACATTGTATTTCATATGGCATAAGCATCTTTCAGTTTGGCAAGATTTGCACTGAATATTGAATGAACCAGCTTTCTCTATTAGAGAGACAAGCTTTTGAGCAGATTTGGGCTAGATTTCACTTCATTTGAACAGAAGCACTATTTCAACATTACGGGACTCAGAAAGCTGTAAACTGACAATCTTGATCATTGAAGTCCTAACATATGTTTTTGTGCATATAACTTCTAACACATTAAAAACTGTCTTACAGCATTGCAGAAAACATTGTATTTCATAAGACATAAGCATCTTTCAGTTTGGCAAGATTTGCACTGAATATTGAATGAACCAGCTTTCTCTAATAGAGAGACAAGCTTTTGAGCAGATTTGGGCTAGATTTTACTTCATTTGAACAGAAGCACTATTTCAACATTACTGGACTCAGAAAGCTGTAAACTGACAATCTTGATCATTGAAGTCCTAACATAAGTTTTTGTGCATATAACTTCTAACACATTAAAAACTGTCTTACAGCATTGCAGAAAACATTGTATTTCATAAGGCATAAGCATCTTTCAGTTTGGCAAGATTTGCACTGAATATTGAATGAACCAGCTTTCTCTATTAGAGAGACAAGCTTTTGAGCAGATTTGGGCTAGATTTCACTTCATTTGAACAGAAGCACTATTTCAACATTACTGGACTCAGAAAGCTGTAAACTGACAATCTTGATCATTGAAGTCCTAACATAAGTTTTTGTGCATATAACTTCTAAGACATTAAAAACTGTCTTACAGCATTGCAGAAAACATTGTATTTCATAAGGCATAAGCATCTTTCAGTTTGGCAAGATTTGCACTGAATATTGAATGAAACAGCTTTCTCTATTAGAGAGACAAGCTTTTGAGCAGATTTGGGCTTGATTTCACTTCATTTGAACAGAAGCACTATTTCAACATTACTGGACTCAGAAAGCTGTAAACTGACAATCTTGATCATTGAAGTCCTAACATAAGTTTTTGTGCATATAACTTCTAGCACATTAAAAACTGACTTACATCATTGCAGAAAACATTGTATTTCATAAGGCATAAGCATATTTCAGTTTGGCAAGATTTGCACTGAATACTGAATTAAACAGCTTTCTCTACTAGAGAGAAAAGCTTTTGAGCAGATTTGGGCTTGATTTCACTTCATTTGAACAGATGCACTATTTCAACATTACTGGACTCAGAAGATGTAAACTGACAATCTTGATCATTGAAGTCCTAACATAAGTTTTTGTGCATATAACTTCTAACACATTAAAAACTGTCTTACAGCATTGCAGAAAACATTGTACTTCATAAGGCATAAGCTTGTTTCAGTTTGGCAAGATTTGCACTGAATATTGAATGAAACAGCTTTCTCTAATAGAGAGAAAAGCTTTTGAGCAGATTTGGGCTTGATTTCACTTCATTTGAACAGAGGCACTATTTCAACATTACTGGACTCAGAAAGCTGTAAACAGACAATCTTGATCATTGAAGTCCTAACATAAGTTTTTGTGCATATAACTTCTAACACATTAAAAACTGTCTTACAGAATTGCAGAAAACATTGTATTTCATAAGGCATAAGCATCTTTCAGTTTGGCAAGATTTGCTCTGAATATTGAATGAAACAGCTTTCTCTATTAGAGAGACAAGCTTTTGAGCAGATTTGGGCTAGATTTCACTTCATTTGAACAGTAGCACTATTTCAACATTACTGGACTCAGAAAGCTGTAAACTGACAATCTTGATCATTGAAGTCCTAACATAAGTTTTTGTGCATATAACTTCTAACACATTAAAAACTGTCTTACAGCATTGCAGAAAACATTGTATTTCATAAGGCATAAGCATCTTTTAGTTTGGCAAGATTTGCACTGAATATTGAATGAAACAGCTTTTTCTAAAAGAGAGACAAGCTTTTGAGCAGATTTGGGCTAGATTTTACTTCATTTGAACAGAAGCACTATTTCAACATTACTGGACTCAGAAAGCTGTAAACTGACAATCTTGATCATTGAAGTCCTAACATAAGTTTTTGTGCATATAACTTCTAACACATTAAAAACTGTCTTACAGCATTGCAGAAAACATTGTATTTCATAAGGCATAAGCATCTTTTAGTTTGGCAAGATTTGCACTGAATATTGAATGAAACAGCTTTTTCTAAAAGAGAGACAAGCTTTTGAGCAGATTTGGGCTAGATTTTACTTCATTTGAACAGAAGCACTATTTCAACATTACTGGACTCAGAAAGCTGTAAACTGACAATCTTGATCATTGAAGTCCTAACATAAGTTTTTGTGCATATAACTTCTAACACATTAAAAACTGTCTTACAGCATTGCAGAAAACATTGTATTTCATATGGCATAAGCATCTTTCAGTTTGGCAAGATTTGCACTGAATATTGAATGAACCAGCTTTCTCTATTAGAGAGACAAGCTTTTGAGCAGATTTGGGCTAGATTTCACTTCATTTGAACAGAAGCACTATTTCAACATTACGGGACTCAGAAAGCTGTAAACTGACAATCTTGATCATTGAAGTCCTAACATATGTTTTTGTGCATATAACTTCTAACACATTAAAAACTGTCTTACAGCATTGCAGAAAACATTGTATTTCATATGGCATAAGCATCTTTCAGTTTGGCAAGATTTGCACTGAATATTGAATGAACCAGCTTTCTCTATTAGAGAGACAAGCTTTTGAGCAGATTTGGGCTAGATTTCACTTCATTTGAACAGAAGCACTATTTCAACATTACGGGACTCAGAAAGCTGTAAACTGACAATTTTGATCATTGAAGTCCTAACATAAGTTTTTGTGCATATAACTTCTAACACATTAAAAACTGTCTTACAGCATTGCAGAAAACATTGTATTTCATATGGCATAAGCATCTTTCAGTTTGGCAAGATTTGCACTGAATACTGAATGAACCAGCTTTCTCTATTAGAGAGACAAGCTTTTGAGCAGATTTGGGCTTGATTTCACTTCATTTGAACAGAAGCACTATTTCAACATTACTGGACTCAGAAAGCTGTAAACTGACAATCTTGATCATTGAAGTCCTAACATGAGATTTTGTGCATATAACTTCTAACACATTAAAAATTGTCTTACAGCATTGCAGTAAACATTGTATTTCATAAGGCATAAGCATCTTTCAGTTTGGCAAGATTTGCACTGAATATTGAATGAAACAGCTTTCTCTATTAGAGAGACAAGCTTTTGAGCAGATTTGGGCTAGATTTCACTTCATTTGAACAGAAGCACTATTTCAACATTACTGGACTCAGAAAGCTGTAAACTGACAATCTTGATCATTGAAGTCCTAACATAAGTTTTTGTGCATATAACTTCTAACACATTAAAAACTGTCTTACAGCATTGCAGAAAACATTGTATTTCATAAGGCATAAACATCCTTCAGTTTGGCAAGATTTGCACTGAATACTGAATGAAACAGCTTTCTCTAATAGAGAGAAAAGCTTTTGAGCAGATTTGGGCTTGATTTCACTTCATTTGAACAGAAGCACTATTTCAACATTACTGGACTCAGAAAGCTGTAAACTGACAATCTTGATCATTGAAGTCCTAACATTAGTTTTTGTGCATATAATTTCTAACACATTAAAAACTGTCTTACAGCATTGCAGAAAACAATTTATTTCATAAGACATAAGCATGTTTCAGTTTGGCAAGATTTGCACTGAATATTGAATGAACCAGCTTTCTCTAATAGAGAGACAAGCTTTTGAGCAGATTTGGGCTAGATTTTACTTCATTTGAACAGAAGCACTATTTCAACATTACTGGACTCAGAAAGCTGTAAACTGACAATCTTGATCATTGAAGTCCTAACATAAGTTTTTGTGCATATAACTTCTAACACATTAAAAACTGTCTTACAGCATTGCAGAAAACATTGTATTTCATAAGGCATAAGCATCTTTCAGTTTGGCAAGATTTGCACTGAATATTGAATGAACCAGCTTTCTCTATTAGAGAGACAAGCTTTTGAGCAGATTTGGGCTAGATTTCACTTCATTTGAACAGAAGCACTATTTCAACATTACGGGACTCAGAAAGCTGTAAACTGACAATTTTGATCATTGAAGTCCTAACATAAGTTTTTGTGCATATAACTTCTAACACATTAAAAACTGTCTTACAGCATTGCAGAAAACATTGTATTTCATATGGCATAAGCATCTTTCAGTTTGGCAAGATTTGCACTGAATACTGAATGAACCAGCTTTCTCTATTAGAGAGACAAGCTTTTGGGCAGATTTGGGCTTGATTTCACTTCATTTGAACAGAAGCACTATTTCAACATTACTGGACTCAGAAAGCTGTAAACTGACAATCTTGATCATTGAAGTCCTAACATTAGTTTTTGTGCATATAATTTCTAACATATTAAAAACTGTCTTACAGCATTGCAGAAAACATTTTATTTCATAAGACATAAGCATGTTTCAGTTTGGCAAGATTTGCACTGAAAATTGAATGAAACAGCTTTCTCTAATAGAGAGACAAGCTTTTGAGCAGGTTTGGGCTATATTTCACTTCATTTGAACAGAAGCACTATTTCAACATTACTGGACTCAGAAAGCTGTAAACTGACAATCTTGATCATTGAAGTACTAACATTAGTTTTTGTGCATATAACTTCTAACACATTAAAAACTGTCTTACAGCATTGCAGAAAACATTGTATTTCATATGGCATAAGCATCTTTCAGTTTGGCAAGATTTGCACTGAATACTGAATGAACCAGCTTTCTCTATTAGAGAGACAAGCTTTTGAGCAGATTTGGGCTTGATTTCACTTCATTTGAACAGAAGCACTATTTCAACATTACTGGACTCAGAAAGCTGTAAACTGACAATCTTGATCATTGAAGTCCTAACATGATATTTTGTGCATATAACTTCTAACACATTAAAAATTGTCTTACAGCATTGCAGTAAACATTGTATTTCATAAGGCATAAGCATCTTTCAGTTTGGCAAGATTTGCACTGAATATTGAATGAAACAGCTTTCTCTATTAGAGAGACAAGCTTTTGAGCAGATTTGGGCTAGATTTCACTTCATTTGAACAGTAGCACTATTTCAACATTACTGGACTCAGAAAGCTGTAAACTGACAATCTTGATCATTGAAGTCCTAACATAAGTTTTTGTGCATATAACTTCTAACACATTAAAAACTGTCTTACAGCATTGCAGAAAACATTGTATTTCATAAGGCATAAGCATCTTTTAGTTTGGCAAGATTTGCACTGAATATTGAATGAAACAGCTTTTTCTAAAAGAGAGACAAGCTTTTGAGCAGATTTGGGCTAGATTTTACTTCATTTGAACAGAAGCACTATTTCAACATTACTGGACTCAGAAAGCTGTAAACTGACAATCTTGATCATTGAAGTCCTAACATAAGTTTTTGTGCATATAACTTCTAACACATTAAAAACTGTCTTACAGCATTGCAGAAAACCTTGTATTTCATAAGGCATAAGCATCTTTTAGTTTGGCAAGATTTGCACTGAATATTGAATGAAACAGCTTTTTCTAAAAGAGAGACAAGCTTTTGAGCAGATTTGGGCTAGATTTTACTTCATTTGAACAGAAGCACTATTTCAACATTACTGGACTCAGAAAGCTGTAAACTGACAATCTTGATCATTGAAGTCCTAACATAAGTTTTTGTGCATATAACTTCTAACACATTAAAAACTGTCTTACAGCATTGCAGAAAACATTGTATTTCATATGGCATAAGCATCTTTCAGTTTGGCAAGATTTGCACTGAATATTGAATGAACCAGCTTTCTCTATTAGAGAGACAAGCTTTTGAGCAGATTTGGGCTAGATTTCACTTCATTTGAACAGAAGCACTATTTCAACATTACGGGACTCAGAAAGCTGTAAACTGACAATCTTGATCATTGAAGTCCTAACATATGTTTTTGTGCATATAACTTCTAACACATTAAAAACTGTCTTACAGCATTGCAGAAAACATTGTATTTCATATGGCATAAGCATCTTTCAGTTTGGCAAGATTTGCACTGAATATTGAATGAACCAGCTTTCTCTATTAGAGAGACAAGCTTTTGAGCAGATTTGGGCTAGATTTCACTTCATTTGAACAGAAGCACTATTTCAACATTACGGGACTCAGAAAGCTGTAAACTGACAATTTTGATCATTGAAGTCCTAACATAAGTTTTTGTGCATATAACTTCTAACACATTAAAAACTGTCTTACAGCATTGCAGAAAACATTGTATTTCATATGGCATAAGCATCTTTCAGTTTGGCAAGATTTGCACTGAATACTGAATGAACCAGCTTTCTCTATTAGAGAGACAAGCTTTTGAGCAGATTTGGGCTTGATTTCACTTCATTTGAACAGAAGCACTATTTCAACATTACTGGACTCAGAAAGCTGTAAACTGACAATCTTGATCATTGAAGTCCTAACATGAGATTTTGTGCATATAACTTCTAACACATTAAAAATTGTCTTACAGCATTGCAGTAAACATTGTATTTCATAAGGCATAAGCATCTTTCAGTTTGGCAAGATTTGCACTGAATATTGAATGAAACAGCTTTCTCTATTAGAGAGACAAGCTTTTGAGCAGATTTGGGCTAGATTTCACTTCATTTGAACAGAAGCACTATTTCAACATTACTGGACTCAGAAAGCTGTAAACTGACAATCTTGATCATTGAAGTCCTAACATAAGTTTTTGTGCATATAACTTCTAACACATTAAAAACTGTCTTACAGCATTGCAGAAAACATTGTATTTCATAAGGCATAAACATCCTTCAGTTTGGCAAGATTTGCACTGAATACTGAATGAAACAGCTTTCTCTAATAGAGAGAAAAGCTTTTGAGCAGATTTGGGCTTGATTTCACTTCATTTGAACAGAAGCACTATTTCAACATTACTGGACTCAGAAAGCTGTAAACTGACAATCTTGATCATTGAAGTCCTAACATTAGTTTTTGTGCATATAATTTCTAACACATTAAAAACTGTCTTACAGCATTGCAGAAAACAATTTATTTCATAAGACATAAGCATGTTTCAGTTTGGCAAGATTTGCACTGAATATTGAATGAACCAGCTTTCTCTAATAGAGAGACAAGCTTTTGAGCAGATTTGGGCTAGATTTTACTTCATTTGAACAGAAGCACTATTTCAACATTACTGGACTCAGAAAGCTGTAAACTGACAATCTTGATCATTGAAGTCCTAACATAAGTTTTTGTGCATATAACTTCTAACACATTAAAAACTGTCTTACAGCATTGCAGAAAACATTGTATTTCATAAGGCATAAGCATCTTTCAGTTTGGCAAGATTTGCACTGAATATTGAATGAACCAGCTTTCTCTATTAGAGAGACAAGCTTTTGAGCAGATTTGGGCTAGATTTCACTTCATTTGAACAGAAGCACTATTTCAACATTACGGGACTCAGAAAGCTGTAAACTGACAATTTTGATCATTGAAGTCCTAACATAAGTTTTTGTGCATATAACTTCTAACACATTAAAAACTGTCTTACAGCATTGCAGAAAACATTGTATTTCATATGGCATAAGCATCTTTCAGTTTGGCAAGATTTGCACTGAATACTGAATGAACCAGCTTTCTCTATTAGAGAGACAAGCTTTTGGGCAGATTTGGGCTTGATTTCACTTCATTTGAACAGAAGCACTATTTCAACATTACTGGACTCAGAAAGCTGTAAACTGACAATCTTGATCATTGAAGTCCTAACATTAGTTTTTGTGCATATAATTTCTAACATATTAAAAACTGTCTTACAGCATTGCAGAAAACATTTTATTTCATAAGACATAAGCATGTTTCAGTTTGGCAAGATTTGCACTGAAAATTGAATGAAACAGCTTTCTCTAATAGAGAGACAAGCTTTTGAGCAGGTTTGGGCTATATTTCACTTCATTTGAACAGAAGCACTATTTCAACATTACTGGACTCAGAAAGCTGTAAACTGACAATCTTGATCATTGAAGTACTAACATTAGTTTTTGTGCATATAACTTCTAACACATTAAAAACTGTCTTACAGCATTGCAGAAAACATTGTATTTCATATGGCATAAGCATCTTTCAGTTTGGCAAGATTTGCACTGAATACTGAATGAACCAGCTTTCTCTATTAGAGAGACAAGCTTTTGAGCAGATTTGGGCTTGATTTCACTTCATTTGAACAGAAGCACTATTTCAACATTACTGGACTCAGAAAGCTGTAAACTGACAATCTTGATCATTGAAGTCCTAACATGATATTTTGTGCATATAACTTCTAACACATTAAAAATTGTCTTACAGCATTGCAGTAAACATTGTATTTCATAAGGCATAAGCATCTTTCAGTTTGGCAAGATTTGCACTGAATATTGAATGAAACAGCTTTCTCTATTAGAGAGACAAGCTTTTGAGCAGATTTGGGCTAGATTTCACTTCATTTGAACAGAAGCACTATTTCAACATTACGGGACTCAGAAAGCTGTAAACTGACAATCTTGATCATTGAAGTCCTAACATAAGTTTTTGTGCATATAACTTCTAACACATTAAAAACTGTCTTACAGCATTGCAGAAAACATTGTATTTCATAAGGCATAAGCATCTTTTAGTTTGGCAAGATTTGCACTGAATATTGAATGAAACAGCTTTTTCTAAAAGAGAGACAAGCTTTTGAGCAGATTTGGGCTAGATTTTACTTCATTTGAACAGAAGCACTATTTCAACATTACTGGACTCAGAAAGCTGTAAACTGACAATCTTGATCATTGAAGTCCTAACATAAGTTTTTGTGCATATAACTTCTAACACATTAAAAACTGTCTTACAGCATTGCAGAAAACATTGTATTTCATAAGGCATAAGCATCTTTTAGTTTGGCAAGATTTGCACTGAATATTGAATGAAACAGCTTTTTCTAAAAGAGAGACAAGCTTTTGAGCAGATTTGGGCTAGATTTTACTTCATTTGAACAGAAGCACTATTTCAACATTACTGGACTCAGAAAGCTGTAAACTGACAATCTTGATCATTGAAGTCCTAACATAAGTTTTTGTGCATATAACTTCTAACACATTAAAAACTGTCTTACAGCATTGCAGAAAACATTGTATTTCATATGGCATAAGCATCTTTCAGTTTGGCAAGATTTGCACTGAATATTGAATGAACCAGCTTTCTCTATTAGAGAGACAAGCTTTTGAGCAGATTTGGGCTAGATTTCACTTCATTTGAACAGAAGCACTATTTCAACATTACGGGACTCAGAAAGCTGTAAACTGACAATCTTGATCATTGAAGTCCTAACATATGTTTTTGTGCATATAACTTCTAACACATTAAAAACTGTCTTACAGCATTGCAGAAAACATTGTATTTCATATGGCATAAGCATCTTTCAGTTTGGCAAGATTTGCACTGAATATTGAATGAACCAGCTTTCTCTATTAGAGAGACAAGCTTTTGAGCAGATTTGGGCTAGATTTCACTTCATTTGAACAGAAGCACTATTTCAACATTACGGGACTCAGAAAGCTGTAAACTGACAATTTTGATCATTCAAGTCCTAACATAAGTTTTTGTGCATATAACTTCTAACACATTAAAAACTGTCTTACAGCATTGCAGAAAACATTGTATTTCATATGGCATAAGCATCTTTCAGTTTGGCAAGATTTGCACTGAATACTGAATGAACCAGCTTTCTCTATTAGAGAGACAAGCTTTTGAGCAGATTTGGGCTTGATTTCACTTCATTTGAACAGAAGCACTACTTCAACATTACTGGACTCAGAAAGCTGTAAACTGACAATCTTGATCATTGAAGTCCTAACATGAGATTTTGTGCATATAACTTCTAACACATTAAAAATTGTCTTACAGCATTGCAGTAAACATTGTATTTCATAAGGCATAAGCATCTTTCAGTTTGGCAAGATTTGCACTGAATATTGAATGAAACAGCTTTCTCTATTAGAGAGACAAGCTTTTGAGCAGATTTGGGCTAGATTTCACTTCATTTGAACAGAAGCACTATTTCAACATTACTGGACTCAGAAAGCTGTAAACTGACAATCTTGATCATTGAAGTCCTAACATAAGTTTTTGTGCATATAACTTCTAACACATTAAAAACTGTCTTACAGCATTGCAGAAAACATTGTATTTCATAAGGCATAAACATCCTTCAGTTTGGCAAGATTTGCACTGAATACTGAATGAAACAGCTTTCTCTAATAGAGAGAAAAGCTTTTGAGCAGATTTGGGCTTGATTTCACTTCATTTGAACAGAAGCACTATTTCAACATTACTGGACTCAGAAAGCTGTAAACTGACAATCTTGATCATTGAAGTCCTAACATTAGTTTTTGTGCATATAATTTCTAACACATTAAAAACTGTCTTACAGCATTGCAGAAAACAATTTATTTCATAAGACATAAGCATGTTTCAGTTTGGCAAGATTTGCACTGAATATTGAATGAACCAGCTTTCTCTAATAGAGAGACAAGCTTTTGAGCAGATTTGGGCTAGATTTTACTTCATTTGAACAGAAGCACTATTTCAACATTACTGGACTCAGAAAGCTGTAAACTGACAATCTTGATCATTGAAGTCCTAACATAAGTTTTTGTGCATATAACTTCTAACACATTAAAAACTGTCTTACAGCATTGCAGAAAACATTGTATTTCATAAGGCATAAGCATCTTTCAGTTTGGCAAGATTTGCACTGAATATTGAATGAACCAGCTTTCTCTATTAGAGAGACAAGCTTTTGAGCAGATTTGGGCTAGATTTCACTTCATTTGAACAGAAGCACTATTTCAACATTACGGGACTCAGAAAGCTGTAAACTGACAATTTTGATCATTGAAGTCCTAACATAAGTTTTTGTGCATATAACTTCTAACACATTAAAAACTGTCTTACAGCATTGCAGAAAACATTGTATTTCATATGGCATAAGCATCTTTCAGTTTGGCAAGATTTGCACTGAATACTGAATGAACCAGCTTTCTCTATTAGAGAGACAAGCTTTTGGGCAGATTTGGGCTTGATTTCACTTCATTTGAACAGAAGCACTATTTCAACATTACTGGACTCAGAAAGCTGTAAACTGACAATCTTGATCATTGAAGTCCTAACATTAGTTTTTGTGCATATAATTTCTAACATATTAAAAACTGTCTTACAGCATTGCAGAAAACATTTTATTTCATAAGACATAAGCATGTTTCAGTTTGGCAAGATTTGCACTGAAAATTGAATGAAACAGCTTTCTCTAATAGAGAGACAAGCTTTTGAGCAGGTTTGGGCTATATTTCACTTCATTTGAACAGAAGCACTATTTCAACATTACTGGACTCAGAAAGCTGTAAACTGACAATCTTGATCATTGAAGTACTAACATTAGTTTTTGTGCATATAACTTCTAACACATTAAAAACTGTCTTACAGCATTGCAGAAAACATTGTATTTCATATGGCATAAGCATCTTTCAGTTTGGCAAGATTTGCACTGAATACTGAATGAACCAGCTTTCTCTATTAGAGAGACAAGCTTTTGAGCAGATTTGGGCTTGATTTCACTTCATTTGAACAGAAGCACTATTTCAACATTACTGGACTCAGAAAGCTGTAAACTGACAATCTTGATCATTGAAGTCCTAACATGATATTTTGTGCATATAACTTCTAACACATTAAAAATTGTCTTACAGCATTGCAGTAAACATTGTATTTCATAAGGCATAAGCATCTTTCAGTTTGGCAAGATTTGCACTGAATATTGAATGAAACAGCTTTCTCTATTAGAGAGACAAGCTTTTGAGCAGATTTGGGCTAGATTTCACTTCATTTGAACAGAAGCACTATTTCAACATTACGGGACTCAGAAAGCTGTAAACTGACAATCTTGATCATTGAAGTCCTAACATAAGTTTTTGTGCATATAACTTCTAACACATTAAAAACTGTCTTACAGCATTGCAGAAAACATTGTGTTTCATAAGGCATAAGCATCTTTCAGTTTGGCAAGATTTGCTCTGAATATTGAATGAAACAGCTTTCTCTATTAGAGAGACAAGCTTTTGAGCAGATTTGGGCTAGATTTCACTTCATTTGAACAGTAGCACTATTTCAACATTACTGGACTCAGAAAGCTGTAAACTGACAATCTTGATCATTGAAGTCCTAACATAAGTTTTTGTGCATATAACTTCTAACACATTAAAAACTGTCTTACAGCATTGCAGAAAACATTGTATTTCATAAGGCATAAGCATCTTTTAGTTTGGCAAGATTTGCACTGAATATTGAATGAAACAGCTTTTTCTAAAAGAGAGACAAGCTTTTGAGCAGATTTGGGCTAGATTTTACTTCATTTGAACAGAAGCACTATTTCAACATTACTGGACTCAGAAAGCTGTAAACTGACAATCTTGATCATTGAAGTCCTAACATAAGTTTTTGTGCATATAACTTCTAAGACATTAAAAACTGTCTTACAGCATTGCAGAAAACATTGTATTTCATAAGGCATAAGCATCTTTCAGTTTGGCAAGATTTGCACTGAATATTGAATGAAACAGCTTTCTCTATTAGAGAGACAAGCTTTTGAGCAGATTTGGGCTTGATTTCACTTCATTTGAACAGAAGCACTATTTCAACATTACTGGACTCAGAAAGCTGTAAACTGACAATCTTGATCATTGAAGTCCTAACATAAGTTTTTGTGCATATAACTTCTAGCACATTAAAAACTGACTTACATCATTGCAGAAAACATTGTATTTCATAAGGCATAAGCATCTTTCAGTTTGGCAAGATTTGCACTGAATATTGAATGAAACAGCTTTTTCTAATAGAGAGACAAGCTTTTGAGCAGATTTGGGCTAGATTTTACTTCATTTGAACAGAAGCACTATTTCAACATTACGGGACTCAGAAAGCTGTAAACTGACAATTTTGATCATTGAAGTCCTAACATAAGTTTTTGTGCATATAACTTCTAACACATTAAAAACTGTCTTACAGCATTGCAGAAAACATTGTATTTCATATGGCATAAGCATCTTTCAGTTTGGCAAGATTTGCACTGAATACTGAATGAACCAGCTTTCTCTATTAGAGAGACAAGCTTTTGGGCAGATTTGGGCTTGATTTCACTTCATTTGAACAGAAGCACTATTTCAACATTACTGGACTCAGAAAGCTGTAAACTGACAATCTTGATCATTGAAGTCCTAACATTAGTTTTTGTGCATATAATTTCTAACATATTAAAAACTGTCTTACAGCATTGCAGAAAACATTTTATTTCATATGGCATAAGCATCTTTCAGTTTGGCAAGATTTGCACTGAATATTGAATGAAACAGCTTTTTCTAATAGAGAGACAAGCTTTTGAGCAGATTTGGGCTAGATTTTACTTCATTTGAACAGAAGCACTATTTCAACATTACTGGACTCAGAAAGCTGTAAACTGACAATCTTGATCATTGAAGTCCTAACATAAGTTTTTGTGCATATAACTTCTAACACATTAAAAACTGTCTTACAGCATTGCAGAAAACATTGTATTTCATATGGCATAAGCATCTTTCAGTTTGGCAAGATTTGCACTGAATATTGAATGAACCAGCTTTCTCTATTAGAGAGACAAGCTTTTGAGCAGATTTGGGCTAGATTTCACTTCATTTGAACAGAAGCACTATTTCAACATTACGGGACTCAGAAAGCTGTAAACTGACAATCTTGATCATTGAAGTCCTAACATAAGTTTTTGTGCATATAACTTCTAACACATTAAAAACTGTCTTACAGCATTGCAGAAAACATTGTATTTCATATGGCATAAGCATCTTTCAGTTTGGCAAGATTTGCACTGAATATTGAATGAACCAGCTTTCTCTATTAGAGAGACAAGCTTTTGAGCAGATTTGGGCTAGATTTCACTTCATTTGAACAGAAGCACTATTTCAACATTACGGGACTCAGAAAGCTGTAAACTGACAATTTTGATCATTGAAGTCCTAACATAAGTTTTTGTGCATATAACTTCTAACACATTAAAAACTGTCTTACAGCATTGCAGAAAACATTGTATTTCATATGGCATAAGCATCTTTCAGTTTGGCAAGATTTGCACTGAATACTGAATGAACCAGCTTTCTCTATTAGAGAGACAAGCTTTTGAGCAGATTTGGGCTTGATTTCACTTCATTTGAACAGAAGCACTATTTCAACATTACTGGACTCAGAAAGCTGTAAACTGACAATCTTGATCATTGAAGTCCTAACATGAGATTTTGTGCATATAACTTCTAACACATTAAAAATTGTCTTACAGCATTGCAGTAAACATTGTATTTCATAAGGCATAAGCATCTTTCAGTTTGGCAAGATTTGCACTGAATATTGAATGAAACAGCTTTCTCTATTAGAGAGACAAGCTTTTGAGCAGATTTGGGCTAGATTTCACTTCATTTGAACAGAAGCACTATTTCAACATTACTGGACTCAGAAAGCTGTAAACTGACAATCTTGATCATTGAAGTCCTAACATAAGTTTTTGTGCATATAACTTCTAACACATTAAAAACTGTCTTACAGCATTGCAGAAAACATTGTATTTCATATGGCATAAGCATCTTTCAGTTTGGCAAGATTTGCACTGAATATTGAATGAACCAGCTTTCTCTATTAGAGAGACAAGCTTTTGAGCAGATTTGGGCTAGATTTCACTTCATTTGAACAGAAGCACTATTTCAACATTACGGGACTCAGAAAGCTGTAAACTGACAATCTTGATCATTGAAGTCCTAACATATGTTTTTGTGCATATAACTTCTAACACATTAAAAACTGTCTTACAGCATTGCAGAAAACATTGTATTTCATAAGACATAAGCATCTTTCAGTTTGGCAAGATTTGCACTGAATATTGAATGAACCAGCTTTCTCTAATAGAGAGACAAGCTTTTGAGCAGATTTGGGCTAGATTTAACTTCATTTGAACAGAAGCACTATTTCAACATTACTGGACTCAGAAAGCTGTAAACTGACAATCTTGATCATTGAAGTCCTAACATAAGTTTTTGTGCATATAACTTCTAACACATTAAAAACTGTCTTACACCATTGCAGAAAACATTGTATTTCATAAGGCATAAGCATCTTTCAGTTTGGCAAGATTTGCACTGAATATTGAATGAACCAGCTTTCTCTATTAGAGAGACAAGCTTTTGAGCAGATTTGGGCTAGATTTCACTTCATTTGAACAGAAGCACTATTTCAACATTACTGGACTCAGAAAGCTGTAAACTGACAATCTTGATCATTGAAGTCCTAACATAAGTTTTTGTGCATATAACTTCTAAGACATTAAAAACTGTCTTACAGCATTGCAGAAAACATTGTATTTCATAAGGCATAAGCATCTTTCAGTTTGGCAAGATTTGCACTGAATATTGAATGAAACAGCTTTCTCTATTAGAGAGACAAGCTTTTGAGCAGATTTGGGCTTGATTTCACTTCATTTGAACAGAAGCACTATTTCAACATTACTGGACTGAGAAAGCTGTAAACTGACAATCTTGATCATTGAAGTCCTAACATAAGTTTTTGTGCATATAACTTCTAGCACATTAAAAACTGACTTACATCATTGCAGAAAACATTGTATTTCATAAGGCATAAGCATATTTCAGTTTGGCAAGATTTGCACTGAATACTAAATTAAACAGCTTTCTCTACTAGAGAGAAAAGCTTTTGAGCAGATTTGGGCTTGATTTCACTTCATTTGAACAGATGCACTATTTCAACATTACTGGACTCAGAAGATGTAAACTGACAATCTTGATCATTGAAGTCCTAACATAAGTTTTTGTGCATATAACTTCTAACACATTAAAAACTGTCTTACAGCATTGCAGAAAACATTGTACTTCATAAGGCATAAGCTTGTTTCAGTTTGGCAAGATTTGCACTGAATATTGAATGAAACAGCTTTCTCTAAAAGAGAGAAAAGCTTTTGAGCAGATTTGGGCTTGATTTCACTTCATTTGAACAGAGGCACTATTTCAACATTACTGGACTCAGAAAGCTGTAAACAGACAATCTTGATCATTGAAGTCCTAACATAAGTTTTTGTGCATATAACTTCTAACACATTAAAAACTGTCTTACAGAATTGCAGAAAACATTGTATTTCATAAGGCATAAGCATCTTTCAGTTTGGCAAGATTTGCTCTGAATATTGAATGAAACAGCTTTCTCTATTAGAGAGACAAGCTTTTGAGCAGATTTGGGCTAGATTTCACTTCATTTGAACAGTAGCACTATTTCAACATTACTGGACTCAGAAAGCTGTAAACTGACAATCTTGATCATTGAAGTCCTAACATAAGTTTTTGTGCATATAACTTCTAACACATTAAAAACTGTCTTACAGCATTGCAGAAAACATTGTATTTCATAAGGCATAAGCATCTTTTAGTTTGGCAAGATTTGCACTGAATATTGAATGAAACAGCTTTTTCTAAAAGAGAGACAAGCTTTTGAGCAGATTTGGGCTAGATTTTACTTCATTTGAACAGAAGCACTATTTCAACATTACTGGACTCAGAAAGCTGTAAACTGACAATCTTGATCATTGAAGTCCTAACATAAGTTTTTGTGCATATAACTTCTAAGACATTAAAAACTGTCTTACAGCATTGCAGAAAACATTGTATTTCATAAGGCATAAGCATCTTTCAGTTTGGCAAGATTTGCACTGAATATTGAATGAAACAGCTTTCTCTATTAGAGAGACAAGCTTTTGAGCAGATTTGGGCTTGATTTCACTTCATTTGAACAGAAGCACTATTTCAACATTACTGGACTCAGAAAGCTGTAAACTGACAATCTTGATCATTGAAGTCCTAACATAAGTTTTTGTGCATATAACTTCTAGCACATTAAAAACTGACTTACATCATTGCAGAAAACATTGTATTTCATAAGGCATAAGCATCTTTCAGTTTGGCAAGATTTGCACTGAATATTGAATGAAACAGCTTTTTCTAATAGAGAGACAAGCTTTTGAGCAGATTTGGGCTAGATTTTACTTCATTTGAACAGAAGCACTATTTCAACATTACTGGACTCAGAAAGCTGTAAACTGACAATCTTGATCATTGAAGTCCTAACATAAGTTTTTGTGCATATAACTTCTAACACATTAAAAACTGTCTTACAGCATTGCAGAAAACATTGTATTTCATATGGCATAAGCATCTTTCAGTTTGGCAAGATTTGCACTGAATATTGAATGAACCAGCTTTCTCTATTAGAGAGACAAGCTTTTGAGCAGATTTGGGCTAGATTTCACTTCATTTGAACAGAAGCACTATTTCAACATTACGGGACTCAGAAAGCTGTAAACTGACAATCTTGATCATTGAAGTCCTAACATATGTTTTTGTGCATATAACTTCTAACACATTAAAAACTGTCTTACAGCATTGCAGAAAACATTGTATTTCATATGGCATAAGCATCTTTCAGTTTGGCAAGATTTGCACTGAATATTGAATGAACCAGCTTTCTCTATTAGAGAGACAAGCTTTTGAGCAGATTTGGGCTAGATTTCACTTCATTTGAACAGAAGCACTATTTCAACATTACGGGACTCAGAAAGCTGTAAACTGACAATTTTGATCATTGAAGTCCTAACATAAGTTTTTGTGCATATAACTTCTAACACATTAAAAACTGTCTTACAGCATTGCAGAAAACATTGTATTTCATATGGCATAAGCATCTTTCAGTTTGGCAAGATTTGCACTGAATACTGAATGAACCAGCTTTCTCTATTAGAGAGACAAGCTTTTGAGCAGATTTGGGCTTGATTTCACTTCATTTGAACAGAAGCACTATTTCAACATTACTGGACTCAGAAAGCTGTAAACTGACAATCTTGATCATTGAAGTCCTAACATGAGATTTTGTGCATATAACTTCTAACACATTAAAAATTGTCTTACAGCATTGCAGTAAACATTGTATTTCATAAGGCATAAGCATCTTTCAGTTTGGCAAGATTTGCACTGAATATTGAATGAAACAGCTTTCTCTATTAGAGAGACAAGCTTTTGAGCAGATTTGGGCTAGATTTCACTTCATTTGAACAGAAGCACTATTTCAACATTACTGGACTCAGAAAGCTGTAAACTGACAATCTTGATCATTGAAGTCCTAACATAAGTTTTTGTGCATATAACTTCTAAGACATTAAAAACTGTCTTACAGCATTGCAGAAAACATTGTATTTCATAAGGCATAAACATCCTTCAGTTTGGCAAGATTTGCACTGAATACTGAATGAAACAGCTTTCTCTAATAGAGAGAAAAGCTTTTGAGCAGATTTGGGCTTGATTTCACTTCATTTGAACAGAAGCACTATTTCAACATTACTGGACTCAGAAAGCTGTAAACTGACAATCTTGATCATTGAAGTCCTAACATTAGTTTTTGTGCATATAATTTCTAACACATTAAAAACTGTCTTACAGCATTGCAGAAAACAATTTATTTCATAAGACATAAGCATGTTTCAGTTTGGCAAGATTTGCACTGAATATTGAATGAACCAGCTTTCTCTAATAGAGAGACAAGCTTTTGAGCAGATTTGGGCTAGATTTTACTTCATTTGAACAGAAGCACTATTTCAACATTACTGGACTCAGAAAGCTGTAAACTGACAATAGCCGCGTTTCCACCGCAGGAACTTTACCCAGGAACTAGGGACTTGGTCCGGTACTTGGTGTGTTTCCACCGCAGGAACCAGGAACTAAATAAAAGTTCCGGGTAAAAAAATGCGCCCCAGAAAGTCCCTGCTGGCGAGGTGGTACTTTTTTAAAGTTCAGGAACTTTCGGGGGCGGGACTTTGGCGCTAAACATCCTGATTGGTTGAGTTGACGCAGCATTGGTTGAGTTCAACCACCATTTATTCGGATCAACATTTTCAAAATATTACTGTTATTGTGTCATGAAATGTAATTTTAAAAGTATTTCAGGCGAGAATGTAGTTGTTTAAAACTCAAATCTGTTGTTTATTTATAAAGACAGCGCCTATTTAAAAATGTGTTTCGCCGATCTCTGAGACGGTGAGCTCCACACGATCAGCGAGAGCTCAGTCCTCATGTATCCGCCCAGAGGCAGCCTCACCTTGGATAGACCTTCTGATATGTGCCGCTGGCTCTGATGTGTCTTTAGTGGTTAAACATAACATATAATTCAGCTGCGGGGTAAATCTAACAGGTTTTCTTTGGTCTGTATTCAATTTATCTATATGTTAAAATGAAAATAAAAAAGGCAAATTTATATAATATTTCGTTTCATTGTAATGGCTGCATATACACATATCCCTGAACTAAGTACATTTCTGCAGCTGTTATTATGCTTAAATGAAAACCAAAGGAGGCAGTGGTATTTTATATCCTATTTCGTTTTATTGTAAATAGGAAAATTGCAGTAGCCAAGACGAGCTGACTGAAGTTATCAAGTACGCTGCTGTTTATAGATTTACCGGACTTGCGTCGTCGCGGACATCACACTCCCATGACGAATGCACAAAGTCTGAACTAACTACCGAGGATGCACGTCCAAAATCAGCGTACTTTAAAAAAACAAACAAATCAGCAGTACTTTGTATTGAGAAACGCGCGCAGACCTACGTCACCAGTCTATTTGCCTAATCTTCCCGGTACTTTACACCGCGGTGGAAACGCAGAAAGCAACAGGTCTGGGGGAAAAAAAGTTCCTGGTAAAAAAAGTTCCTGGTAAAAATGTTCCGGGTAATTTCGGTGGAAACGCGGCAAATCTTGATCATTGAAGTCCTAACATAAGTTTTTGTGCATATAACTTCTAACACATTAAAAACTGTCTTACAGCATTGCAGAAAACATTGTATTTCATAAGGCATAAGCATCTTTCAGTTTGGCAAGATTTGCACTGAATATTGAATGAACCAGCTTTCTCTATTAGAGAGACAAGCTTTTGAGCAGATTTGGGCTAGATTTCACTTCATTTGAACAGAAGCACTATTTCAACATTACGGGACTCAGAAAGCTGTAAACTGACAATTTTGATCATTGAAGTCCTAACATAAGTTTTTGTGCATATAACTTCTAACACATTAAAAACTGTCTTACAGCATTGCAGAAAACATTGTATTTCATATGGCATAAGCATCTTTCAGTTTGGCAAGATTTGCACTGAATACTGAATGAACCAGCTTTCTCTATTAGAGAGACAAGCTTTTGGGCAGATTTGGGCTTGATTTCACTTCATTTGAACAGAAGCACTATTTCAACATTACTGGACTCAGAAAGCTGTAAACTGACAATCTTGATCATTGAAGTCCTAACATTAGTTTTTGTGCATATAATTTCTAACATATTAAAAACTGTCTTACAGCATTGCAGAAAACATTTTATTTCATAAGACATAAGCATGTTTCAGTTTGGCAAGATTTGCACTGAAAATTGAATGAAACAGCTTTCTCTAATAGAGAGACAAGCTTTTGAGCAGGTTTGGGCTATATTTCACTTCATTTGAACAGAAGCACTATTTCAACATTACTGGACTCAGAAAGCTGTAAACTGACAATCTTGATCATTGAAGTACTAACATTAGTTTTTGTGCATATAACTTCTAACACATTAAAAACTGTCTTACAGCATTGCAGAAAACATTGTATTTCATATGGCATAAGCATCTTTCAGTTTGGCAAGATTTGCACTGAATACTGAATGAACCAGCTTTCTCTATTAGAGAGACAAGCTTTTGAGCAGATTTGGGCTTGATTTCACTTCATTTGAACAGAAGCACTATTTCAACATTACTGGACTCAGAAAGCTGTAAACTGACAATCTTGATCATTGAAGTCCTAACATGAGATTTTGTGCATATAACTTCTAACACATTAAAAATTGTCTTACAGCATTGCAGTAAACATTGTATTTCATAAGGCATAAGCATCTTTCAGTTTGGCAAGATTTGCACTGAATATTGAATGAAACAGCTTTCTCTATTAGAGAGACAAGCTTTTGAGCAGATTTGGGCTAGATTTCACTTCATTTGAACAGAAGCACTATTTCAACATTACGGGACTCAGAAAGCTGTAAACTGACAATCTTGATCATTGAAGTCCTAACATAAGTTTTTGTGCATATAACTTCTAACACATTAAAAACTGTCTTACAGCATTGCAGAAAACATTGTGTTTCATAAGGCATAAGCATCTTTCAGTTTGGCAAGATTTGCTCTGAATATTGAATGAAACAGCTTTCTCTATTAGAGAGACAAGCTTTTGAGCAGATTTGGGCTAGATTTCACTTCATTTGAACAGTAGCACTATTTCAACATTACTGGACTCAGAAAGCTGTAAACTGACAATCTTGATCATTGAAGTCCTAACATAAGTTTTTGTGCATATAACTTCTAACACATTAAAAACTGTCTTACAGCATTGCAGAAAACATTGTATTTCATAAGGCATAAGCATCTTTTAGTTTGGCAAGATTTGCACTGAATATTGAATGAAACAGCTTTTTCTAAAAGAGAGACAAGCTTTTGAGCAGATTTGGGCTAGATTTTACTTCATTTGAACAGAAGCACTATTTCAACATTACTGGACTCAGAAAGCTGTAAACTGACAATCTTGATCATTGAAGTCCTAACATTAGTTTTTGTGCATATAATTTCTAACATATTAAAAACTGTCTTACAGCATTGCAGAAAACATTTTATTTCATATGGCATAAGCATCTTTCAGTTTGGCAAGATTTGCACTGAATATTGAATGAAACAGCTTTTTCTAATAGAGAGACAAGCTTTTGAGCAGATTTGGGCTAGATTTCACTTCATTTGAACAGAAGCACTATTTCAACATTACTGGACTCAGAAAGCTGTAAACTGACAATCTTGATCATTGAAGTCCTAACATAAGTTTTTGTGCATATAACTTCTAACACATTAAAAACTGTCTTACAGCATTGCAGAAAACATTGTATTTCATAAGGCATAAGCATCTTTCAGTTTGGCAAGATTTGCACTGAATATTGAATGAACCAGCTTTCTCTATTAGAGAGACAAGCTTTTGAGCAGATTTGGGCTAGATTTCACTTCATTTGAACAGAAGCACTATTTCAACATTACGGGACTCAGAAAGCTGTAAACTGACAATTTTTATCATTGAAGTCCTAACATAAGTTTTTGTGCATATAACTTCTAACACATTAAAAACTGTCTTACAGCATTGCAGAAAACATTGTATTTCATATGGCATAAGCATCTTTCAGTTTGGCAAGATTTGCACTGAATACTGAATGAACCAGCTTTCTCTATTAGAGAGACAAGCTTTTGGGCAGATTTGGGCTTGATTTCACTTCATTTGAACAGAAGCACTATTTCAACATTACTGGACTCAGAAAGCTGTAAACTGACAATCTTGATCATTGAAGTCCTAACATTAGTTTTTGTGCATATAATTTCTAACATATTAAAAACTGTCTTACAGCATTGCAGAAAACATTTTATTTCATAAGACATAAGCATGTTTCAGTTTGGCAAGATTTGCACTGAAAATTGAATGAAACAGCTTTCTCTAATAGAGAGACAAGCTTTTGAGCAGGTTTGGGCTATATTTCACTTCATTTGAACAGAAGCACTATTTCAACATTACTGGACTCAGAAAGCTGTAAACTGACAATCTTGATCATTGAAGTACTAACATTAGTTTTTGTGCATATAACTTCTAACACATTAAAAACTGTCTTACAGCATTGCAGAAAACATTGTATTTCATATGGCATAAGCATCTTTCAGTTTGGCAAGATTTGCACTGAATACTGAATGAACCAGCTTTCTCTATTAGAGAGACAAGCTTTTGAGCAGATTTGGGCTTGATTTCACTTCATTTGAACAGAAGCACTATTTCAACATTACTGGACTCAGAAAGCTGTAAACTGACAATCTTGATCATTGAAGTCCTAACATGAGATTTTGTGCATATAACTTCTAACACATTAAAAATTGTCTTACAGCATTGCAGTAAACATTGTATTTCATAAGGCATAAGCATCTTTCAGTTTGGCAAGATTTGCACTGAATATTGAATGAAACAGCTTTCTCTATTAGAGAGACAAGCTTTTGAGCAGATTTGGGCTAGATTTCACTTCATTTGAACAGAAGCACTATTTCAACATTACGGGACTCAGAAAGCTGTAAACTGACAATCTTGATCATTGAAGTCCTAACATAAGTTTTTGTGCATATAACTTCTAACACATTAAAAACTGTCTTACAGCATTGCAGAAAACATTGTGTTTCATAAGGCATAAGCATCTTTCAGTTTGGCAAGATTTGCTCTGAATATTGAATGAAACAGCTTTCTCTATTAGAGAGACAAGCTTTTGAGCAGATTTGGGCTAGATTTCACTTCATTTGAACAGTAGCACTATTTCAACATTACTGGACTCAGAAAGCTGTAAACTGACAATCTTGATCATTGAAGTCCTAACATAAGTTTTTGTGCATATAACTTCTAACACATTAAAAACTGTCTTACAGCATTGCAGAAAACATTGTATTTCATAAGGCATAAGCATCTTTTAGTTTGGCAAGATTTGCACTGAATATTGAATGAAACAGCTTTTTCTAAAAGAGAGACAAGCTTTTGAGCAGATTTGGGCTAGATTTTACTTCATTTGAACAGAAGCACTATTTCAACATTACTGGACTCAGAAAGCTGTAAACTGACAATCTTGATCATTGAAGTCCTAACATAAGTTTTTGTGCATATAACTTCTAAGACATTAAAAACTGTCTTACAGCATTGCAGAAAACATTGTATTTCATAAGGCATAAGCATCTTTCAGTTTGGCAAGATTTGCACTGAATATTGAATGAAACAGCTTTCTCTATTAGAGAGACAAGCTTTTGAGCAGATTTGGGCTTGATTTCACTTCATTTGAACAGAAGCACTATTTCAACATTACTGGACTCAGAAAGCTGTAAACTGACAATCTTGATCATTGAAGTCCTAACATAAGTTTTTTTGCATATAACTTCTAGCACATTAAAAACTGACTTACATCATTGCAGAAAACATTGTATTTCATAAGGCATAAGCATCTTTCAGTTTGGCAAGATTTGCACTGAATATTGAATGAAACAGCTTTTTCTAATAGAGAGACAAGCTTTTGAGCAGATTTGGGCTAGATTTTACTTCATTTGAACAGAAGCACTATTTCAACATTACGGGACTCAGAAAGCTGTAAACTGACAATTTTGATCATTGAAGTCCTAACATAAGTTATTGTGCATATAACTTCTAACACATTAAAAACTGTCTTACAGCATTGCAGAAAACATTGTATTTCATATGACATAAGCATCTTTCAGTTTGGCAAGATTTGCACTGAATACTGAATGAACCAGCTTTCTCTATTAGAGAGACAAGCTTTTGGGCAGATTTGGGCTTGATTTCACTTCATTTGAACAGAAGCACTATTTCAACATTACTGGACTCAGAAAGCTGTAAACTGACAATCTTGATCATTGAAGTCCTAACATTAGTTTTTGTGCATATAATTTCTAACATATTAAAAACTGTCTTACAGCATTGCAGAAAACATTTTATTTCATATGGCATAAGCATCTTTCAGTTTGGCAAGATTTGCACTGAATATTGAATGAAACAGCTTTTTCTAATAGAGAGACAAGCTTTTGAGCAGATTTGGGCTAGATTTTACTTCATTTGAACAGAAGCACTATTTCAACATTACTGGACTCAGAAAGCTGTAAACTGACAATCTTGATCATTGAAGTCCTAACATAAGTTTTTGTGCATATAACTTCTAACACATTAAAAACTGTCTTACAGCATTGCAGAAAACATTGTATTTCATATGGCATAAGCATCTTTCAGTTTGGCAAGATTTGCACTGAATATTGAATGAACCAGCTTTCTCTATTAGAGAGACAAGCTTTTGAGCAGATTTGGGCTAGATTTCACTTCATTTGAACAGAAGCACTATTTCAACATTACGGGACTCAGAAAGCTGTAAACTGACAATCTTGATCATTGAAGTCCTAACATAAGTTTTTGTGCATATAACTTCTAACACATTAAAAACTGTCTTACAGCATTGCAGAAAACATTGTATTTCATATGGCATAAGCATCTTTCAGTTTGGCAAGATTTGCACTGAATATTGAATGAACCAGCTTTCTCTATTAGAGAGACAAGCTTTTGAGCAGATTTGGGCTAGATTTCACTTCATTTGAACAGAAGCACTATTTCAACATTACGGGACTCAGAAAGCTGTAAACTGACAATTTTGATCATTGAAGTCCTAACATAAGTTTTTGTGCATATAACTTCTAACACATTAAAAACTGTCTTACAGCATTGCAGAAAACATTGTATTTCATATGGCATAAGCATCTTTCAGTTTGGCAAGATTTGCACTGAATACTGAATGAACCAGCTTTCTCTATTAGAGAGACAAGCTTTTGAGCAGATTTGGGCTTGATTTCACTTCATTTGAACAGAAGCACTATTTCAACATTACTGGACTCAGAAAGCTGTAAACTGACAATCTTGATCATTGAAGTCCTAACATGAGATTTTGTGCATATAACTTCTAACACATTAAAAATTGTCTTACAGCATTGCAGTAAACATTGTATTTCATAAGGCATAAGCATCTTTCAGTTTGGCAAGATTTGCACTGAATATTGAATGAAACAGCTTTCTCTATTAGAGAGACAAGCTTTTGAGCAGATTTGGGCTAGATTTCACTTCATTTGAACAGAAGCACTATTTCAACATTACTGGACTCAGAAAGCTGTAAACTGACAATCTTGATCATTGAAGTCCTAACATAAGTTTTTGTGCATATAACTTCTAACACATTAAAAACTGTCTTACAGCATTGCAGAAAACATTGTATTTCATAAGGCATAAACATCCTTCAGTTTGGCAAGATTTGCACTGAATACTGAATGAAACAGCTTTCTCTAATAGAGAGAAAAGCTTTTGAGCAGATTTGGGCTTGATTTCACTTCATTTGAACAGAAGCACTATTTCAACATTACTGGACTCAGAAAGCTGTAAACTGACAATCTTGATCATTGAAGTCCTAACATTAGTTTTTGTGCATATAATTTCTAACACATTAAAAACTGTCTTACAGCATTGCAGAAAACAATTTATTTCATAAGACATAAGCATGTTTCAGTTTGGCAAGATTTGCACTGAATATTGAATGAAACAGCTTTCTCTAATAGAGAGACAAGCTTTTGAGCAGATTTGGGCTAGATTTTACTTCATTTGAACAGAAGCACTATTTCAACATTACTGGACTCAGAAAGCTGTAAACTGACAATCTTGATCATTGAAGTCCTAACATAAGTTTTTGTGCATATAACTTCTAACACATTAAAAACTGTCTTACAGCATTGCAGAAAACATTGTATTTCATAAGGCATAAGCATCTTTCAGTTTGGCAAGATTTGCACTGAATATTGAATGAACCAGCTTTCTCTATTAGAGAGACAAGCTTTTGAGCAGATTTGGGCTAGATTTCACTTCATTTGAACAGAAGCACTATTTCAACATTACGGGACTCAGAAAGCTGTAAACTGACAATTTTGATCATTGAAGTCCTAACATAAGTTTTTGTGCATATAACTTCTAATACATTAAAAACTGTCTTACAGCATTGCAGAAAACATTGTATTTCATATGGCATAAGCATCTTTCAGTTTGGCAAGATTTGCACTGAATACTGAATGAACCAGCTTTCTCTATTAGAGAGACAAGCTTTTGGGCAGATTTGGGCTTGATTTCACTTCATTTGAACAGAAGCACTATTTCAACATTACTGGACTCAGAAAGCTGTAAACTGACAATCTTGATCATTGAAGTCCTAACATTAGTTTTTGTGCATATAATTTCTAACATATTAAAAACTGTCTTACAGCATTGCAGAAAACATTTTATTTCATAAGACATAAGCATGTTTCAGTTTGGCAAGATTTGCACTGAAAATTGAATGAAACAGCTTTCTCTAATAGAGAGACAAGCTTTTGAGCAGGTTTGGGCTATATTTCACTTCATTTGAACAGAAGCACTATTTCAACATTACTGGACTCAGAAAGCTGTAAACTGACAATCTTGATCATTGAAGTACTAACATTAGTTTTTGTGCATATAACTTCTAACACATTAAAAACTGTCTTACAGCATTGCAGAAAACATTGTATTTCATATGGCATAAGCATCTTTCAGTTTGGCAAGATTTGCACTGAATACTGAATGAACCAGCTTTCTCTATTAGAGAGACAAGCTTTTGAGCAGATTTGGGCTTGATTTCACTTCATTTGAACAGAAGCACTATTTCAACATTACTGGACTCAGAAAGCTGTAAACTGACAATCTTGATCATTGAAGTCCTAACATGAGATTTTGTGCATATAACTTCTAACACATTAAAAATTGTCTTACAGCATTGCAGTAAACATTGTATTTCATAAGGCATAAGCATCTTTCAGTTTGGCAAGATTTGCACTGAATATTGAATGAAACAGCTTTCTCTATTAGAGAGACAAGCTTTTGAGCAGATTTGGGCTAGATTTCACTTCATTTGAACAGAAGCACTATTTCAACATTACTGGACTCAGAAAGCTGTAAACTGACAATCTTGATCATTGAAGTCCTAACATAAGTTTTTGTGCATATAACTTCTAACACATTAAAAACTGTCTTACAGCATTGCAGAAAACATTGTATTTCATAAGGCATAAACATCCTTCAGTTTGGCAAGATTTGCACTGAATACTGAATGAAACAGCTTTCTCTAATAGAGAGAAAAGCTTTTGAGCAGATTTGGGCTTGATTTCACTTCATTTGAACAGAAGCACTATTTCAACATTACTGGACTCAGAAAGCTGTAAACTGACAATCTTGATCATTGAAGTCCTAACATTAGTTTTTGTGCATATAATTTCTAACACATTAAAAACTGTCTTACAGCATTGCAGAAAACAATTTATTTCATAAGACATAAGCATGTTTCAGTTTGGCAAGATTTGCACTGAATATTGAATGAAACAGCTTTCTTTAATAGAGAGACAAGCTTTTGAGCAGATTTGGGCTAGATTTTACTTCATTTGAACAGAAGCACTATTTCAACATTACTGGACTCAGAAAGCTGTAAACTGACAATCTTGATCATTGAAGTCCTAACATAAGTTTTTGTGCATATAACTTCTAACACATTAAAAACTGTCTTACAGCATTGCAGAAAACATTGTATTTCATAAGGCATAAGCATCTTTCAGTTTGGCAAGATTTGCACTGAATATTGAATGAACCAGCTTTCTCTATTAGAGAGACAAGCTTTTGAGCAGATTTGGGCTAGATTTCACTTCATTTGAACAGAAGCACTATTTCAACATTACGGGACTCAGAAAGCTGTAAACTGACAATTTTGATCATTGAAGTCCTAACATAAGTTTTTGTGCATATAACTTCTAACACATTAAAAACTGTCTTACAGCATTGCAGAAAACATTGTATTTCATATGGCATAAGCATCTTTCAGTTTGGCAAGATTTGCACTGAATACTGAATGAACCAGCTTTCTCTATTAGAGAGACAAGCTTTTGGGCAGATTTGGGCTTGATTTCACTTCATTTGAACAGAAGCACTATTTCAACATTACTGGACTCAGAAAGCTGTAAACTGACAATCTTGATCATTGAAGTCCTAACATTAGTTTTTGTGCATATAATTTCTAACATATTAAAAACTGTCTTACAGCATTGCAGAAAACATTTTATTTCATAAGACATAAGCATGTTTCAGTTTGGCAAGATTTGCACTGAAAATTGAATGAAACAGCTTTCTCTAATAGAGAGACAAGCTTTTGAGCAGGTTTGGGCTATATTTCACTTCATTTGAACAGAAGCACTATTTCAACATTACTGGACTCAGAAAGCTGTAAACTGACAATCTTGATCATTGAAGTACTAACATTAGTTTTTGTGCATATAACTTCTAACACATTAAAAACTGTCTTACAGCATTGCAGAAAACATTGTATTTCATAAGGCATAAGCATCTATCAGTTTGGCAAGATTTGCACTGAATACTGAATGAAACAGCTTTCTCTATTAGAGAGACAAGCTTTTGAGCAGATTTGGGCTTGATTTCACTTCATTTGAACAGAAGCTCTATTTCAACATTACTGGACTCAGAAAGCTGTAAACTGACAATCTTGATCATTGAAGTGCTAACATAAGTTTTTGTGCATATAACTTCTAACACATTAAAAACTGTCTTACAGCATTGCAGAAAACATTGTATTTCATATGGCATAAGCATCTTTCAGTTTGGCAAGATTTGCACTGAATATTGAATGAACCAGCTTTCTCTATTAGAGAGACAAGCTTTTGAGCAGATTTGGGCTAGATTTCACTTCATTTGAACAGAAGCACTATTTCAACATTACAGGTCTCAGAAAGCTGTAAACTGACAATTTTGATCATTGAAGTCCTAACATAAGTTTTTGTGCATATAACTTCTAACACATTAAAAACTGTCTTACAGCATTGCAGTAAACATTGTATTTCATAAGGCATAAGCATCTTTCAGTTTGGCAAGATTTGCACTGAATATTGAATGAAACAGCTTTCTCTATTAGAGAGACAAGCTTTTGAGCAGATTTGGGCTAGATTTCACTTCATTTGAACAGAAGCACTATTTCAACATTACGGGACTCAGAAAGCTGTAAACTGACAATCTTGATCATTGAAGTCCTAACATAAGTTTTTGTGCATATAACTTCTAACACATTAAAAACTGTCTTACAGCATTGCAGAAAACATTGTGTTTCATAAGGCATAAGCATCTTTCAGTTTGGCAAGATTTGCTCTGAATATTGAATGAAACAGCTTTCTCTATTAGAGAGACAAGCTTTTGAGCAGATTTGGGCTAGATTTCACTTCATTTGAACAGTAGCACTATTTCAACATTACTGGACTCAGAAAGCTGTAAACTGACAATCTTGATCATTGAAGTCCTAACATAGGTTTTTGTGCATATAACTTCTAACACATTAAAAACTGTCTTACAGCATTGCAGAAAACATAGTATTTCATTTGGCATAAGCATCTTTCAGTTTGGCAAGATTTGCACTGAATACTGAATGAAACAGCTTTCTCTATTAGAGAGACAAGCTTTTGAGCAGATTTTGCCTAGATTTCACTTCATTTGAACAGAGGCACTATTTCAACATTACTGGACTCAGAAAGCTGTAAACTGACAATCTTGATCATTGATGTCCTAACATAAGTTTTTGTGCATATAACTTCTAACACATTAAAAACTGTCTTACAGCATTGCAGAAAACATTGTATTTCATAAGGCATAAGCATCTTTCAGTTTGGCAAGATTTGCACTGAATACTGAATGAAACAGCTTTCTCTAATAGAGAGAAAAGCTTTTGAGCAGATTTGGGCTTGATTTCACTTCATTTGAACAGATGCACTATTTCAACATTACTGGACTCAGAAAGCTGTAAACTGACAATCTTGATCATTGAAGTCCTAACATAAGTTTTTGTGCATATAACTTCTAACACATTAAAAACTGTCTTACAGCATTGCAGAAAACATTGTATTTCATAAGGCATAAGCATCTTTCAGTTTGGTAAGATTTGCACTGAATATTGAATGAAACAGCTTCCTCTACTAGAGAGAAAAGCTTTTGACCAGATTTGGGCTTGATTTCACTTCATTTGAACAGATGCACTATTTCAACATTACTGGACTCAGAAAGCTGTAAACTGACAATCTTGATCATTGAAGTCCTAACATAAGTTTTTGTGCATATAACTTCTAACACATTAAAAACTGTCTTACAGCATTGCAGAAAACATTGTATTTCATAAGGCATAAGCATCTTTCAGTTTGGCAAGATTTGCACTGAATACTAAATGAAACAGCTTTCTCTAATAGAGAGAAAAGCTTTTGAGCAGATTTGGGCTTGATTTCACTTCAATTGAACAGAGGCACTATTTCAACATTACTGGACTCAGAAAGCTGTAAACTGACAATCTTGATCATTGAAGTCCTAACATAAGTTTTTGTGCATATAACTTCTAACACATTAAAAACTGTCTTACAGCATTGCAGAAAACATTGTACTTCATAAGACATAAGCTTGTTTCAGTTTGGCAAGATTTGCACTGAATACTGAATGAAACAGCTTTATCTAATAGAGAGAAAAGCTTTTGAGCAGATTTGGGCTTGATTTCACTTCATTTCAACAGAAACACTATTTCAGCATTACTGGACTCAGAAAGCTGTAAACTGACAATCTTGATCATTGAAGTCCTAACATAAGTTTTTGTGCATATAACTTCTAACACATTAAAAACTGTCTCACAGCATTGCAGAAAACATTGTACTTCATAAGGCATAAGCTTGTTTCAGTTTGGCAAGATTTGCACTGAATATTGAATGAAACAGCTTTCTCTAATAGAGAGAAAAGCTTTTGAGCAGATTTGGGCTTGATTTCACTTCATTTGAACAGAAACACTATTTCAACATTACTGGACTCAGAAAGCTGTAAACTGACAATCTTGATCATTGCAGTCCTAACATTAGTTTTTGTGCATATAACTTCTAACACATTAAAAACTGTCTTACAGCATTGCAGAAAACATTTTATTTCATAAGACATAAGCAAGTTTCAGTTTGGCAAGATTTGCACTGAATACTGAATGAAACAGCTTTCTCTAATAGAGAGAAAAGCTTTTGAGCAGATTTGGGCTTGATTTCACTTCATTTGAACAGAAACACTATTTCAGCATTACTGGACTCAGAAAGCTGTAAACTGACAATCTTGATCATTGAAGTCCTAACATAAGTTTTTGTGCATATAACTTCTAACACATTAAAAACTGTCTTACAGCATTGCAGAAAACATTGTACTTCATAAGGCATAAGCTTGTTTCAGTTTGGCAAGATTTGCACTGAATACTGAATGAAACAGCTTTATCTAATAGAGAGAAAAGCTTTTGAGCAGATTTGGGCTTGATTTCACTTCATTTCAACAGAAACACTATTTCAGCATTACTGGACTCAGAAAGCTGTAAACTGACAATCTTGATCATTGAAGTCCTAACATAAGTTTTTGTGCATATAACTTCTAACACATTAAAAACTGTCTTACAGCATTGCAGAAAACATTGTACTTCATAAGGCATAAGCTTGTTTCAGTTTGGCAAGATTTGCACTGAATACTGAATGAAACAGCTTTCTCTAATAGAGAGAAAAGCTTTTGAGCAGATTTGGGCTTGATTTCACTTCATTTGAACAGAAACACTATTTCAGCATTACTGGACTCAGAAAGCTGTAAACTGACAATCTTGATCATTGAAGTCCTAACATAAGTTTTTGTGCATATAACTTCTAACACATTAAAAACTGTCTTACAGCATTGCAGAAAACATTGTACTTCATAAGGCATAAGCTTGTTTCAGTTTGGCAAGATTTGCACTGAATACTGAATGAAACAGCTTTATCTAATAGAGAGAAAAGCTTTTGAGCAGATTTGGGCTTGATTTCACTTCATTTGAACAGAAACACTATTTCAGCATTACTGGACTCAGAAAGCTGTAAACTGACAATCTTGATCATTGAAGTCCTAACATAAGTTTTTGTGCATATAACTTCTAACACATTAAAAACTGTCTTACAGCATTGCAGAAAACATTGTACTTCATAAGACATAAGCTTGTTTCAGTTTGGCAAGATTTGCACTGAATACTGAATGAAACAGCTTTACCTAATAGAGAGAAAAGCTTTTGAGCAGATTTGGGCTTGATTTCACTTCATTTCAACAGAAACACTATTTCAGCATTACTGGACTCAGAAAGCTGTAAACTGACAATCTTGATCATTGAAGTCCTAACATAAGTTTTTGTGCATATAACTTCTAACACATTAAAAACTGTCTTACAGCATTGCAGAAAACAATTTATTTCATAAGACATAAGCATGTTTCAGTTTGGCAAGATTTGCACTGAATATTGAATGAAACAGCTTTCTCTAATAGAGAGACAAGCTTTTGAGCAGATTTGGGCTTGATTTCACTTCATTTGAACAGAAACACTATTTCAGCATTACTGGACTCAGAAAGCTGTAAACTGACAATCTTGATCATTGAAGTCCTAACATAAGTTTTTGTGCATATAACTTCTAACACATTAAAAACTGTCTTACAGCATTGCAGAAAACATTGTACTTCATAAGGCATAAGCTTGTTTCAGTTTGGCAAGATTTGCACTGAATACTGAATGAAACAGCTTTATCTAATAGAGAGAAAAGCTTTTGAGCAGATTTGGGCTTGATTTCACTTCATTTCAACAGAAACACTATTTCAGCATTACTGGACTCAGAAAGCTGTAAACTGACAATCTTGATCATTGAAGTCCTAACATAAGTTTTTGTGCATATAACTTCTAACACATTAAAAACTGTCTTACAGCATTGCAGAAAACATTGTACTTCATAAGGCATAAGCTTGTTTCAGTTTGGCAAGATTTGCACTGAATACTGAATGAAACAGCTTTCTCTAATAGAGAGAAAAGCTTTTGAGCAGATTTGGGCTTGATTTCACTTCATTTGAACAGAAACACTATTTCAGCATTACTGGACTCAGAAAGCTGTAAACTGACAATCTTGATCATTGAAGTCCTAACATAAGTTTTTGTGCATATAACTTCTAACACATTAAAAACTGTCTTACAGCATTGCAGAAAACATTGTACTTCATAAGGCATAAGCTTGTTTCAGTTTGGCAAGATTTGCACTGAATACTGAATGAAACAGCTTTATCTAATAGAGAGAAAAGCTTTTGAGCAGATTTGGGCTTGATTTCACTTCATTTGAACAGAAACACTATTTCAGCATTACTGGACTCAGAAAGCTGTAAACTGACAATCTTGATCATTGAAGTCCTAACATAAGTTTTTGTGCATATAACTTCTAACACATTAAAAACTGTCTTACAGCATTGCAGAAAACATTGTACTTCATAAGACATAAGCTTGTTTCAGTTTGGCAAGATTTGCACTGAATACTGAATGAAACAGCTTTACCTAATAGAGAGAAAAGCTTTTGAGCAGATTTGGGCTTGATTTCACTTCATTTCAACAGAAACACTATTTCAGCATTACTGGACTCAGAAAGCTGTAAACTGACAATCTTGATCATTGAAGTCCTAACATAAGTTTTTGTGCATATAACTTCTAACACATTAAAAACTGTCTTACAGCATTGCAGAAAACATTGTACTTCATAAGGCATTAGCTTGTTTCAGTTTGGCAAGATTTGCACTGAATACTGAATGAAACAGCTTTATCTAATAGAGAGAAAAGCTTTTGAGCAGATTTGGGCTTGATTTCACTTCATTTGAACAGAAACACTATTTCAGCATTACTGGACTCAGAAAGCTGTAAACTGACAATCTTGATCATTGAAGTCCTAACATAAGTTTTTGTGCATATAACTTCTAACACATTAAAAACTGTCTTACAGCATTGCAGAAAACATTTTATTTCATAAGACATAAGCAAGTTTCAGTTTGGCAAGATTTGCACTGAATACTGAATGAAACAGCTTTCTCTAATAGAGAGAAAAGCTTTTGAGCAGATTTGGGCTTGATTTCACTTCATTTGAACAGAAACACTATTTCAGCATTACTGGACTCAGAAAGCTGTAAACTGACAATCTTGATCATTGAAGTCCTAACATAAGTTTTTGTGCATATAACTTCTAACACATTAAAAACTGTCTTACAGCATTGCAGAAAACATTGTACTTCATAAGGCATAAGCTTGTTTCAGTTTGGCAAGATTTGCACTGAATACTGAATGAAACAGCTTTATCTAATAGAGAGAAAAGCTTTTGAGCAGATTTGGGCTTGATTTCACTTCATTTGAACAGAAACACTATTTCAGCATTACTGGACTCAGAAAGCTGTAAACTGACAATCTTGATCATTGAAGTCCTAACATAAGTTTTTGTGCATATAACTTCTAACACATTAAAAACTGTCTTACAGCATTGCAGAAAACATTGTACTTCATAAGACATAAGCTTGTTTCAGTTTGGCAAGATTTGCACTGAATACTGAATGAAACAGCTTTATCTAATAGAGAGAAAAGCTTTTGAGCAGATTTGGGCTTGATTTCACTTCATTTCAACAGAAACACTATTTCAGCATTACTGGACTCAGAAAGCTGTAAACTGACAATCTTGATCATTGAAGTCCTAACATAAGTTTTTGTGCATATAACTTCTAACACATTAAAAACTGTCTTACAGCATTGCAGAAAACATTTTATTTCATAAGACATAAGCAAGTTTCAGTTTGGCAAGATTTGCACTGAATACTGAATGAAACAGCTTTCTCTAATAGAGAGAAAAGCTTTTGAGCAGATTTGGGCTTGATTTCACTTCATTTGAACAGAAACACTATTTCAGCATTACTGGACTCAGAAAGCTGTAAACTGACAATCTTGATCATTGAAGTCCTAACATAAGTTTTTGTGCATATAACTTCTAACACATTAAAAACTGTCTTACAGCATTGCAGAAAACATTGTACTTCATAAGGCATAAGCTTGTTTCAGTTTGGCAAGATTTGCACTGAATACTGAATGAAACAGCTTTATCTAATAGAGAGAAAAGCTTTTGAGCAGATTTGGGCTTGATTTCACTTCATTTGAACAGAAACACTATTTCAGCATTACTGGACTCAGAAAGCTGTAAACTGACAATCTTGATCATTGAAGTCCTAACATAAGTTTTTGTGCATATAACTTCTAACACATTAAAAACTGTCTTACAGCATTGCAGAAAACATTGTACTTCATAAGACATAAGCTTGTTTCAGTTTGGCAAGATTTGCACTGAATACTGAATGAAACAGCTTTATCTAATAGAGAGAAAAGCTTTTGAGCAGATTTGGGCTTGATTTCACTTCATTTCAACAGAAACACTATTTCAGCATTACTGGACTCAGAAAGCTGTAAACTGACAATCTTGATCATTGAAGTCCTAACATAAGTTTTTGTGCATATAACTTCTAACACATTAAAAACTGTCTTACAGCATTGCAGAAAACATTGTACTTCATAAGGCATAAGCTTGTTTCAGTTTGGCAAGATTTGCACTGAATATTGAATGAAACAGCTTTCTCTAATAGAGAGAAAAGCTTTTGAGCAGATTTGGGCTTGATTTCACTTCATTTGAACAGAAACACTATTTCAACATTACTGGACTCAGAAAGCTGTAAACTGACAATCTTGATCATTGCAGTCCTAACATAAGTTTTTGTGTATATAACTTCTAACACATTAAAAACTGTCTTACAGCATTGCAGAAAACATTGTACTTCATAAGGCATAAGCTTGTTTCAGTTTGGCAAGATTTGCACTGAAAATTGAATGAAACTGCTTTCTCTAATAGAGAGAAAAGCTTTTGAGCAGATTTGGGCTTGATTTCACTTCATTTGAACAGAAACACTATTTCAGCATTACTGGACTCAGAAAGCTGTAAACTGACAATCTTGATCATTGAAGTCCTAACATAAGTTTTTGTGCATATAACTTCTAACACATTAAAAACTGTCTTACAGCATTGCAGAAAACATTGTACTTCATAAGGCATAAGCTTGTTTCAGTTTGGCAAGATTTGCACTGAATACTGAATGAAACAGCTTTATCTAATAGAGAGAAAAGCTTTTGAGCAGATTTGGGCTTGATTTCACTTCATTTCAACAGAAACACTATTTCAGCATTACTGGACTCAGAAAGCTGTAAACTGACAATCTTGATCATTGAAGTCCTAACATAAGTTTTTGTGCATATAACTTCTAACACATTAAAAACTGTCTTACAGCATTGCAGAAAACATTGTACTTCATAAGACATAAGCTTGTTTCAGTTTGGCAAGATTTGCACTGAATACTGAATGAAACAGCTTTATCTAATAGAGAGAAAAGCTTTTGAGCAGATTTGGGCTTGATTTCACTTCATTTCAACAGAAACACTATTTCAACATTACTGGACTCAGAAAGCTGTAAACTGACAATCTTGATCATTGCAGTACTAACATTAGTTTTTGTGTATATAACTTCTAACACATTAAAAACTGTCTTACAGCATTGCAGAAAACATTGTACTTCATAAGACATAAGCATGTTTCAGTTTGGCAAGATTTGCACTGAATACTGAATGAAACAGCTTTCTCTAATAGAGAGAAAAGCTTTTGAGCAGATTTGGGCTTGATTTCACTTCATTTGAACAGAAACACTATTTCAGCATTACTAGACTCAGAAAGCTGTAAACTGACAATCTTGATCATTGAAGTCCTAACATTAGTTTTTGTGCATATAACTTCTAACACATTAAAAACTGTCTTACAGCATTGCAGAAAACATTTTATTTCATAAGACATAAGCATGTTTCAGTTTGGCAAGATTTGCACTGAATATTGAATGAAACAGCTTTCTCTAATAGAGAGACAAGCTTTTGAGCAGATTTGGGCTAGATTTCACTTCATTTGAACAGAAACACTATTTCAGCATTACTGGACTCAGAAAGCTGTAAACTGACAATCTTGATCATTGAAGTCCTAACATAAGTTTTTGTGCATATAACTTCTAACACATTAAAAACTGTCTTACAGCATTGCAGAAAACATTGTATTTCATATGGCATAAGCATCTATCAGTTTGGCAAGATTTGCACTGAATACTGAATGAAACCGCATTCTCTATTAGAGAGACAAGCTTTTGAGCAGATTTGGGCTTGATTTCACTTCATTTGAACAGAAGCACTATTTCAACATTACTGGACTCAGAAAGCTGTAAACTGACAATCTTGATCATTGAAGTCCTAACATTATGTTTTGTGTATATAACTTCTAACACATTAAAAACTGTCTTACAGCATTGCAGAAAACATTTTATTTCATAAGACATGAGCAAGTTTCAGTTTGGCAAGATTTGCACTGAATACTGAATGAAACAGCTTTCTCTAATAGAGAGAAAAGCTTTTGAGCAGATTTGGGCTTGATTTCACTTCATTTGAACAGAAACACTATTTCAGCATTACTGGACTCAGAAAGCTGTAAACTGACAATCTTGATCATTGAAGTCCTAACATAAGTTTTTGTGCATATAACTTCTAACACATTAAAAACTGTCTTACAGCATTGCAGAAAACATTGTACTTCATAAGACATAAGCTTGTTTCAGTTTGGCAAGATTTGCACTGAATACTGAATGAAACAGCTTTATCTAATAGAGAGAAAAGCTTTTGAGCAGATTTGGGCTTGATTTCACTTCATTTCAACAGAAACACTATTTCAACATTACTGGACTCAGAAAGCTGTAAACTGACAATCTTGATCATTGCAGTACTAACATTAGTTTTTGTGTATATAACTTCTAACACATTAAAAACTGTCTTACAGCATTGCAGAAAACATTGTACTTCATAAGACATAAGCATGTTTCAGTTTGGCAAGATTTGCACTGAATACTGAATGAAACAGCTTTCTCTAATAGAGAGAAAAGCTTTTGAGCAGATTTGGGCTTGATTTCACTTCATTTGAACAGAAACACTATTTCAGCATTACTAGACTCAGAAAGCTGTAAACTGACAATCTTGATCATTGAAGTCCTAACATTAGTTTTTGTGCATATAACTTCTAACACATTAAAAACTGTCTTACAGCATTGCAGAAAACATTTTATTTCATAAGACATAAGCATGTTTCAGTTTGGCAAGATTTGCACTGAATATTGAATGAAACAGCTTTCTCTAATAGAGAGACAAGCTTTTGAGCAGATTTGGGCTAGATTTCACTTCATTTGAACAGAAACACTATTTCAGCATTACTGGACTCAGAAAGCTGTAAACTGACAATCTTGATCATTGAAGTCCTAACATAAGTTTTTGTGCATATAACTTCTAACACATTAAAAACTGTCTTACAGCATTGCAGAAAACATTGTATTTCATATGGCATAAGCATCTATCAGTTTGGCAAGATTTGCACTGAATACTGAATGAAACCGCATTCTCTATTAGAGAGACAAGCTTTTGAGCAGATTTGGGCTTGATTTCACTTCATTTGAACAGAAGCACTATTTCAACATTACTGGACTCAGAAAGCTGTAAACTGACAATCTTGATCATTGAAGTCCTAACATTATGTTTTGTGTATATAACTTCTAACACATTAAAAACTGTCTTACAGCATTGCAGAAAACATTTTATTTCATAAGACATGAGCAAGTTTCAGTTTGGCAAGATTTGCACTGAATACTGAATGAAACAGCTTTCTCTAATAGAGAGAAAAGCTTTTGAGCAGATTTGGGCTTGATTTCACTTCATTTGAACAGAAACACTATTTCAGCATTACTGGACTCAGAAAGCTGTAAACTGACAATCTTGATCATTGAAGTCCTAACATAAGTTATTGTGCATATAACTTCTAACACATTAAAAACTGTCTTACAGCATTGCAGAAAACATTGTACTTCATAAGGCATAAGCTTGTTTCAGTTTGGCAAGATTTGCACTGAATACTGAATGAAACAGCTTTCTCTAATAGAGAGAAAAGCTTTTGAGCAGATTTGGGCTTGATTTCACTTCATTTGAACAGAAACACTATTTCAGCATTACTGGACTCAGAAAGCTGTAAACTGACAATCTTGATCATTGAAGTCCTAACATAAGTTTTTGTGCATATAACTTCTAACACATTAAAAACTGTCTTACAGCATTGCAGAAAACATTGTACTTCATAAGGCATAAGCTTGTTTCAGTTTGGCAAGATTTGCACTGAATACTGAATGAAACAGCTTTCTCTAATAGAGAGAAAAGCTTTTGAGCAGATTTGGGCTTGATTTCACTTCATTTGAACAGAAACACTATTTCAGCATTACTGGACTCAGAAAGCTGTAAACTGACAATCTTGATCATTGAAGTCCTAACATAAGTTTTTGTGCATATAACTTCTAACACATTAAAAACTGTCTTACAGCATTGCAGAAAACATTGTACTTCATAAGACATAAGCTTGTTTCAGTTTGGCAAGATTTGCACTGAATACTGAATGAAACAGCTTTATCTAATAGAGAGAAAAGCTTTTGAGCAGATTTGGGCTTGATTTCACTTCATTTCAACAGAAACACTATTTCAGCATTACTGGACTCAGAAAGCTGTAAACTGACAATCTTGATCATTGAAGTCCTAACATAAGTTTTTGTGCATATAACTTCTAACACATTAAAAACTGTCTTACAGCATTGCAGAAAACATTGTACTTCATAAGGCATAAGCTTGTTTCAGTTTGGCAAGATTTGCACTGAATATTGAATGAAACAGCTTTCTCTAATAGAGAGAAAAGCTTTTGAGCAGATTTGGGCTTGATTTCACTTCATTTGAACAGAAACACTATTTCAACATTACTGGACTCAGAAAGCTGTAAACTGACAATCTTGATCATTGCAGTCCTAACATAAGTTTTTGTGTATATAACTTCTAACACATTAAAAACTGTCTTACAGCATTGCAGAAAACATTGTACTTCATAAGGCATAAGCTTGTTTCAGTTTGGCAAGATTTGCACTGAATATTGAATGAAACTGCTTTCTCTAATAGAGAGAAAAGCTTTTGAGCAGATTTGGGCTTGATTTCACTTCATTTGAACAGAAACACTATTTCAGCATTACTGGACTCAGAAAGCTGTAAACTGACAATCTTGATCATTGAAGTCCTAACATAAGTTTTTGTGCATATAACTTCTAACACATTAAAAACTGTCTTACAGCATTGCAGAAAACATTGTACTTCATAAGGCATAAGCTTGTTTCAGTTTGGCAAGATTTGCACTGAATACTGAATGAAACAGCTTTATCTAATAGAGAGAAAAGCTTTTGAGCAGATTTGGGCTTGATTTCACTTCATTTCAACAGAAACACTATTTCAGCATTACTGGACTCAGAAAGCTGTAAACTGACAATCTTGATCATTGAAGTCCTAACATAAGTTTTTGTGCATATAACTTCTAACACATTAAAAACTGTCTTACAGCATTGCAGAAAACATTGTACTTCATAAGACATAAGCTTGTTTCAGTTTGGCAAGATTTGCACTGAATACTGAATGAAACAGCTTTATCTAATAGAGAGAAAAGCTTTTGAGCAGATTTGGGCTTGATTTCACTTCATTTCAACAGAAACACTATTTCAACATTACTGGACTCAGAAAGCTGTAAACTGACAATCTTGATCATTGCAGTACTAACATTAGTTTTTGTGTATATAACTTCTAACACATTAAAAACTGTCTTACAGCATTGCAGAAAACATTGTACTTCATAAGACATAAGCATGTTTCAGTTTGGCAAGATTTGCACTGAATACTGAATGAAACAGCTTTCTCTAATAGAGAGAAAAGCTTTTGAGCAGATTTGGGCTTGATTTCACTTCATTTGAACAGAAACACTATTTCAGCATTACTGGACTCAGAAAGCTGTAAACTGACAATCTTGATCATTGAAGTCCTAACATAAGTTTTTGTGCATATAACTTCTAACACATTAAAAACTGTCTTACAGCATTGCAGAAAACATTGTACTTCATAAGGCATAAGCTTGTTTCAGTTTGGCAAGATTTGCACTGAATACTGAATGAAACAGCTTTATCTAATAGAGAGAAAAGCTTTTGAGCAGATTTGGGCTTGATTTCACTTCATTTCAACAGAAACACTATTTCAGCATTACTGGACTCAGAAAGCTGTAAACTGACAATCTTGATCATTGAAGTCCTAACATAAGTTTTTGTGCATATAACTTCTAACACATTAAAAACTGTCTTACAGCATTGCAGAAAACATTGTACTTCATAAGGCATAAGCTTGTTTCAGTTTGGCAAGATTTGCACTGAATACTGAATGAAACAGCTTTATCTAATAGAGAGAAAAGCTTTTGAGCAGATTTGGGCTTGATTTCACTTCATTTGAACAGAAACACTATTTCAAACATTACTGGACTCAGAAAGCTGTAAACTGACAATCTTGATCATTGAAGTCCTAACATTATGTTTTGTGTATATAACTTCTAACACATTAAAAACTGTCTTACAGCATTGCAGAAAACATTTTATTTCATAATACATAAGCTTGTTTCAGTTTGGCAAGATTTGCACTGAATATTGAATGAAACAGCTTTCTCTAATAGAGAGAATAGCTTTTGAGCAGATTTGGGCTTGATTTCACTTCATTTGAACAGAAACACTATTTCAGCATTACTGGACTCAGAAAGCTGTAAACTGACAATCTTGATCATTGAAGTCCTAACATTAGTTTTTGTGTATATAACTTCTAACACATTAAAAACTGTCTTACAGCATTGCAGAAAACATTGTATTTCATAAGACATAAGCTTGTTTCAGTTTGGCAAGATTTGCACTGAATACTGAATGAAACAGCTTTATCTAATAGAGAGACAAGCTTTTGAGCAGATTTGGGCTAGATTTCACTTCATTTGAACAGAAGCACTATTTCAGCATTACTGGACTCAGAAAGCTGTAAACTGACAATCTTGATCATTGAAGTCCTAACATAAGTTTTTGTGCATATAACTTCTAACACATTAAAAACTGTCTTACAGCATTGCAGAAAACATTTTATTAAATAAGACATAAGCTTGTTTCAGTTTGGCAAGATTTGCACTGAATACTGAATGAAACAGCTTTATCTAATAGAGAGAAAAGCTTTTGAGCAGATTTGGGCTTGATTTCACTTCATTTCAACAGAAACACTATTTCAGCATTACTGGACTCAGAAAGCTGTAAACTGACAATCTTGATCATTGAAGTCCTAACATAAGTTTTTGTGCATATAACTTCTAACACATTAAAAACTGTCTTACAGCATTGCAGAAAACATTGTACTTCATAAGGCATAAGCTTGTTTCAGTTTGGCAAGATTTGCACTGAATACTGAATGAAACAGCTTTCTCTAATAGAGAGAAAAGCTTTTGAGCAGATTTGGGCTTGATTTCACTTCATTTGAACAGAAACACTATTTCAGCATTACTGGACTCAGAAACCTGTAAACTGACAATCTTGATCATTGAAGTCCTAACATAAGTTTTTGTGCATATAACTTCTAACACATTAAAAACTGTCTTACAGCATTGCAGAAAACATTGTACTTCATAAGGCATAAGCTTGTTTCAGTTTGGCAAGATTTGCACTGAATACTGAATGAAACAGCTTTATCTAATAGAGAGAAAAGCTTTTGAGCAGATTTGGGCTTGATTTCACTTCATTTGAACAGAAACACTATTTCAGCATTACTGGACTCAGAAAGCTGTAAACTGACAATCTTGATCATTGAAGTCCTAACATAAGTTTTTGTGCATATAACTTCTAACACATTAAAAACTGTCTTACAGCATTGCAGAAAACATTGTACTTCATAAGACATAAGCTTGTTTCAGTTTGGCAAGATTTGCACTGAATACTGAATGAAACAGCTTTATCTAATAGAGAGAAAAGCTTTTGAGCAGATTTGGGCTTGATTTCACTTCATTTGAACAGAAACACTATTTCAGCATTACTGGACTCAGAAAGCTGTAAACTGACAATCTTGATCACTGAAGTCCTAACATAAGTTTTTGTGCATATAACTTCTAACACATTAAAAACTGTCTTACAGCATTGCAGAAAACATTGTACTTCATAAGGCATAAGCTTGTTTCAGTTTGGCAAGATTTGCACTGAATACTGAATGAAACCGCATTCTCTATTAGAGAGACAAGCTTTTGAGCAGATTTGGGCTTGATTTCACTTCATTTGAACAGAAGCACTATTTCAAGATTACTGGACTCAGAAAGCTGTAAACTGACAATCTTGATCATTGAAGTCCTAACATTATGTTTTGTGTATATAACTTCTAACACATTAAAAACTGTCTTACAGCATTGCAGAAAACATTTTATTTCATAAGACATGAGCAAGTTTCAGTTTGGCAAGATTTGCACTGAATACTGAATGAAACCGCATTCTCTATTAGAGAGACAAGCTTTTGAGCAGATTTGGGCTTGATTTCACTTCATTTGAACAGAAGCACTATTTCAACATTACTGGACTCAGAAAGCTGTAAACTGACAATCTTGATCATTGAAGTCCTAACATTATGTTTTGTGTATATAACTTCTAACACATTAAAAACTGTCTTACAGCATTGCAGAAAACATTTTATTTCATAAGACATGAGCAAGTTTCAGTTTGGCAAGATTTGCACTGAATACTGAATGAAACAGCTTTCTCTAATAGAGAGAAAAGCTTTTGAGCAGATTTGGGCTTGATTTCACTTCATTTGAACAGAAACACTATTTCAGCATTACTGGACTCAGAAAGCTGTAAACTGACAATCTTGATCATTGAAGTCCTAACATAAGTTATTGTGCATATAACTTCTAACACATTAAAAACTGTCTTACAGCATTGCAGAAAACATTGTACTTCATAAGGCATAAGCTTGTTTCAGTTTGGCAAGATTTGCACTGAATACTGAATGAAACCGCATTCTCTATTAGAGAGAAAAGCTTTTGAGCAGATTTGGGCTTGATTTCACTTCAATTGAACAGAAACACTATTTCAACATTACTGGACTCAGAAAGCTGTAAACTGACAATCTTGATCATTGCAGTCCTAACATTAGTTTTTGTGTATATAACTTCTAACACATTAAAAACTGTCTTACAGCATTGCAGAAAACATTTTATTTCATAAGACATAAGCAAGTTTCAGTTTGGCAAGATTTGCACTGAATACTGAATGAAACAGCTTTCTCTAATAGAGAGAAAAGCTTTTGAGCAGATTTGGGCTTGATTTCACTTCATTTGAACAGAAACACTATTTCAGCATTACTGGACTCAGAAAGCTGTAAACTGACAATCTTGATCATTGAAGTCCTAACATAAGTTTTTGTGCATATAACTTCTAACACATTAAAAACTGTCTTACAGCATTGCAGAAAACATTGTACTTCATAAGGCATAAGCTTGTTTCAGTTTGGCAAGATTTGCACTGAATACTGAATGAAACAGCTTTATCTAATAGAGAGAAAAGCTTTTGAGCAGATTTGGGCTTGATTTCACTTCATTTCAACAGAAACACTATTTCAGCATTACTGGACTCAGAAAGCTGTAAACTGACAATCTTGATCATTGAAGTCCTAACATAAGTTTTTGTGCATTTAACTTCTAACACATTAAAAACTGTCTTACAGCATTGCAGAAAACATTGTACTTCATAAGGCATAAGCTTGTTTCAGTTTGGCAAGATTTGCACTGAATATTGAATGAAACAGCTTTCTCTAATAGAGAGAAAAGCTTTTGAGCAGATTTGGGCTTGATTTCACTTCATTTGAACAGAAACACTATTTCAACATTACTGGACTCAGAAAGCTGTAAACTGACAATCTTGATCATTGCAGTCCTAACATTAGTTTTTGTGCATATAACTTCTAACACATTAAAAACTGTCTTACAGCATTGCAGAAAACATTTTATTTCATAAGACATAAGCAAGTTTCAGTTTGGCAAGATTTGCACTGAATACTGAATGAAACAGCTTTCTCTAATAGAGAGAAAAGCTTTTGAGCAGATTTGGGCTTGATTTCACTTCATTTGAAAAGAAACACTATTTCAGCATTACTGGACTCAGAAAGCTGTAAACTGACAATCTTGATCATTGAAGTCCTAACATAAGTTTTTGTGCATATAACTTCTAACACATTAAAAGCTGTCTTACAGCATTGCAGAAAACATTGTATTTCATATGGCATAAGCATCTATCAGTTTGGTAAGATTTGCACTGAATACTGAATGAAACCGCATTCTCTATTAGAGAGACAAGCTTTTGAGCAGATTTGGGCTTGATTTCACTTCATTCGAACAGAAGCACTATTTCAACATTACTGGACTCAGAAAGCTGTAAACTGACAATCTTGATCATTGAAGTCCTAACATAAGTTTTTGTGCATATAACTTCTAACACATTAAAAACTGTCTTACAGCATTGTAGAAAACATTGTACTTCATAAGGCATAAGCTTGTTTCAGTTTGGCAAGATTTGCACTGAATACTGAATGAAACAGCTTTATCTAATAGAGAGAAAAGCTTTTGAGCAGATTTGGGCTTGATTTCACTTCATTTCAACAGAAACACTATTTCAGCATTACTGGACTCAGAAAGCTGTAAACTGACAATCTTGATCATTGAAGTCCTAACATAAGTTTTTGTGCATATAACTTCTAACACATTAAAAACTGTCTTACAGCATTGCAGAAAACATTGTACTTCATAAGACATAAGCTTTTTTCAGTTTGGCAAGATTTGCACTGAATACTGAATGAAACAGCTTTATCTAATAGAGAGAAAAGCTTTTGAGCAGATTTGGGCTTGATTTCACTTCATTTCAACAGAAACACTATTTCAGCATTACTGGACTCAGAAAGCTGTAAACTGACAATCTTGATCATTGAAGTCCTAACATAAGTTTTTGTGCATATAACTTCTAACACATTAAAAACTGTCTTACAGCATTGCAGAAAACATTGTACTTCATAAGGCATAAGCTTGTTTCAGTTTGGCAAGATTTGCACTGAATACTGAATGAAACAGCTTTCTCTAATAGAGAGAAAAGCTTTTGAGCAGATTTGGGCTTGATTTCACTTCATTTCAACAGAAACACTATTTCAGCATTACTGGACTCAGAAAGCTGTAAACTGACAATCTTGATCATTGAAGTCCTAACATAAGTTTTTGTGCATATAACTTCTAACACATTAAAAACTGTCTTACAGCATTGCAGAAAACATTGTACTTCATAAGGCATAAGCTTGTTTCAGTTTGGCAAGATTTGCACTGAATACTGAATGAAACAGCTTTCTCTAATAGAGAGAAAAGCTTTTGAGCAGATTTGGGCTTGATTTCACTTCATTTGAACAGAAACACTATTTCAGCATTACTGGACTCAGAAAGCTGTAAACTGACAATCTTGATCATTGAAGTCCTAACATAAGTTTTTGTGCATATAACTTCTAACACATTAAAAACTGTCTTACAGCATTGCAGAAAACATTGTACTTCATAAGGCATAAGCTTGTTTCAGTTTGGCAAGATTTGCACTGAATACTGAATGAAACAGCTTTATCTAATAGAGAGAAAAGCTTTTGAGCAGATTTGGGCTTGATTTCACTTCATTTGAACAGAAACACTATTTCAGCATTACTGGACTCAGAAAGCTGTAAACTGACAATCTTGATCATTGAAGTCCTAACATAAGTTTTTGTGCATATAACTTCTAACACATTAAAAACTGTCTTACAGCATTGCAGAAAACATTGTACTTCATAAGACATAAGCTTGTTTCAGTTTGGCAAGATTTGCACTGAATACTGAATGAAACAGCTTTATCTAATAGAGAGAAAAGCTTTTGAGCAGATTTGGGCTTGATTTCACTTCATTTGAACAGAAACACTATTTCAGCATTACTGGACTCAGAAAGCTGTAAACTGACAATCTTGATCATTGAAGTCCTAACATAAGTTTTTGTGCATATAACTTCTAACACATTAAAAACTGTCTTACAGCATTGCAGAAAACATTGTACTTCATAAGGCATAAGCTTGTTTCAGTTTGGCAAGATTTGCACTGAATACTGAATGAAACCGCATTCTCTATTAGAGAGACAAGCTTTTGAGCAGATTTGGGCTTGATTTCACTTCATTTGAACAGAAGCACTATTTCAAGATTACTGGACTCAGAAAGCTGTAAACTGACAATCTTGATCATTGAAGTCCTAACATTATGTTTTGTGTATATAACTTCTAACACATTAAAAACTGTCTTACAGCATTGCAGAAAACATTTTATTTCATAAGACATGAGCAAGTTTCAGTTTGGCAAGATTTGCACTGAATACTGAATGAAACCGCATTCTCTATTAGAGAGACAAGCTTTTGAGCAGATTTGGGCTTGATTTCACTTCATTTGAACAGAAGCACTATTTCAACATTACTGGACTCAGAAAGCTGTAAACTGACAATCTTGATCATTGAAGTCCTAACATTATGTTTTGTGTATATAACTTCTAACACATTAAAAACTGTCTTACAGCATTGCAGAAAACATTTTATTTCATAAGACATGAGCAAGTTTCAGTTTGGCAAGATTTGCACTGAATACTGAATGAAACAGCTTTCTCTAATAGAGCGAAAAGCTTTTGAGCAGATTTGGGCTTGATTTCACTTCATTTGAACAGAAACACTATTTCAGCATTACTGGACTCAGAAAGCTGTAAACTGACAATCTTGATCATTGAAGTCCTAACATAAGTTATTGTGCATATAACTTCTAACACATTAAAAACTGTCTTACAGCATTGCAGAAAACATTGTACTTCATAAGGCATAAGCTTGTTTCAGTTTGGCAAGATTTGCACTGAATACTGAATGAAACCGCATTCTCTATTAGAGAGAAAAGCTTTTGAGCAGATTTGGGCTTGATTTCACTTCATTTGAACAGAAACACTATTTCAACATTACTGGACTCAGAAAGCTGTAAACTGACAATCTTGATCATTGCAGTCCTAACATTAGTTTTTGTGTATATAACTTCTAACACATTAAAAACTGTCTTACAGCATTGCAGAAAACATTTTATTTCATAAGACATAAGCAAGTTTCAGTTTGGCAAGATTTGCACTGAATACTGAATGAAACAGCTTTCTCTAATAGAGAGAAAAGCTTTTGAGCAGATTTGGGCTTGATTTCACTTCATTTGAACAGAAACACTATTTCAGCATTACTGGACTCAGAAAGCTGTAAACTGACAATCTTGATCATTGAAGTCCTAACATAAGTTATTGTGCATATAACTTCTAACACATTAAAAACTGTCTTACAGCATTGCAGAAAACATTGTACTTCATAAGGCATAAGCTTGTTTCAGTTTGGCAAGATTTGCACTGAATACTGAATGAAACAGCTTTATCTAATAGAGAGAAAAGCTTTTGAGCAGATTTGGGCTTGATTTCACTTCATTTGAACAGAAGCACTATTTCAAGATTACTGGACTCAGAAAGCTGTAAACTGACAATCTTGATCATTGAAGTCCTAACATTATGTTTTGTGTATATAACTTCTAACACATTAAAAACTGTCTTACAGCATTGCAGAAAACATTTTATTTCATAAGACATGAGCAAGTTTCAGTTTGGCAAGATTTGCACTGAATACTGAATGAAACCGCATTCTCTATTAGAGAGACAAGCTTTTGAGCAGATTTGGGCTTGATTTCACTTCATTTGAACAGAAGCACTATTTCAACATTACTGGACTCAGAAAGCTGTAAACTGACAATCTTGATCATTGAAGTCCTAACATTATGTTTTGTGTATATAACTTCTAACACATTAAAAACTGTCTTACAGCATTGCAGAAAACATTTTATTTCATAAGACATGAGCAAGTTTCAGTTTGGCAAGATTTGCACTGAATACTGAATGAAACAGCTTTCTCTAATAGAGCGAAAAGCTTTTGAGCAGATTTGGGCTTGATTTCACTTCATTTGAACAGAAACACTATTTCAGCATTACTGGACTCAGAAAGCTGTAAACTGACAATCTTGATCATTGAAGTCCTAACATAAGTTATTGTGCATATAACTTCTAACACATTAAAAACTGTCTTACAGCATTGCAGAAAACATTGTACTTCATAAGGCATAAGCTTGTTTCAGTTTGGCAAGATTTGCACTGAATACTGAATGAAACCGCATTCTCTATTAGACAGAAAAGCTTTTGAGCAGATTTGGGCTTGATTTCACTTCATTTGAACAGAAACACTATTTCAACATTACTGGACTCAGAAAGCTGTAAACTGACAATCTTGATCATTGCAGTCCTAACATTAGTTTTTGTGTATATAACTTCTAACACATTAAAAACTGTCTTACAGCATTGCAGAAAACATTTTATTTCATAAGACATAAGCAAGTTTCAGTTTGGCAAGATTTGCACTGAATACTGAATGAAACAGCTTTCTCTAATAGAGAGAAAAGCTTTTGAGCAGATTTGGGCTTGATTTCACTTCATTTGAACAGAAACACTATTTCAGCATTACTGGACTCAGAAAGCTGTAAACTGACAATCTTGATCATTGAAGTCCTAACATAAGTTTTTGTGCATATAACTTCTAACACATTAAAAACTGTCTTACAGCATTGCAGAAAACATTGTACTTCATAAGGCATAAGCTTGTTTCAGTTTGGCAAGATTTGCACTGAATACTGAATGAAACAGCTTTATCTAATAGAGAGAAAAGCTTTTGAGCAGATTTGGGCTTGATTTCACTTCATTTCAACAGAAACACTATTTCAGCATTACTGGACTCAGAAAGCTGTAAACTGACAATCTTGATCATTGAAGTCCTAACATAAGTTTTTGTGCATTTAACTTCTAACACATTAAAAACTGTCTTACAGCATTGCAGAAAACATTGTACTTCATAAGGCATAAGCTTGTTTCAGTTTGGCAAGATTTGCACTGAATATTGAATGAAACAGCTTTCTCTAATAGAGAGAAAAGCTTTTGAGCAGATTTGGGCTTGATTTCACTTCATTTGAACAGAAACACTATTTCAACATTACTGGACTCAGAAAGCTGTAAACTGACAATCTTGATCATTGCAGTCCTAACATTAGTTTTTGTGCATATAACTTCTAACACATTAAAAACTGTCTTACAGCATTGCAGAAAACATTTTATTTCATAAGACATAAGCAAGTTTCAGTTTGGCAAGATTTGCACTGAATACTGAATGAAACAGCTTTCTCTAATAGAGAGAAAAGCTTTTGAGCAGATTTGGGCTTGATTTCACTTCATTTGAAAAGAAACACTATTTCAGCATTACTGGACTCAGAAAGCTGTAAACTGACAATCTTGATCATTGAAGTCCTAACATAAGTTTTTGTGCATATAACTTCTAACACATTAAAAGCTGTCTTACAGCATTGCAGAAAACATTGTATTTCATATGGCATAAGCATCTATCAGTTTGGTAAGATTTGCACTGAATACTGAATGAAACCGCATTCTCTATTAGAGAGACAAGCTTTTGAGCAGATTTGGGCTTGATTTCACTTCATTCGAACAGAAGCACTATTTCAACATTACTGGACTCAGAAAGCTGTAAACTGACAATCTTGATCATTGAAGTCCTAACATAAGTTTTTGTGCATATAACTTCTAACACATTAAAAACTGTCTTACAGCATTGCAGAAAACATTGTACTTCATAAGGCATAAGCTTGTTTCAGTTTGGCAAGATTTGCACTGAATACTGAATGAAACAGCTTTATCTAATAGAGAGAAAAGCTTTTGAGCAGATTTGGGCTTGATTTCACTTCATTTCAACAGAAACACTATTTCAGCATTACTGGACTCAGAAAGCTGTAAACTGACACTCTTGATCATTGAAGTCCTAACATAAGTTTTTGTGCATATAACTTCTAACACATTAAAAACTGTCTTACAGCATTGCAGAAAACATTGTACTTCATAAGGCATAAGCTTGTTTCAGTTTGGCAAGATTTGCACTGAATACTGAATGAAACAGCTTTCTCTAATAGAGAGAAAAGCTTTTGAGCAGATTTGGGCTTGATTTCACTTCATTTCAACAGAAACACTATTTCAGCATTACTGGACTCAGAAAGCTGTAAACTGACAATCTTGATCATTGAAGTCCTAACATAAGTTTTTGTGCATATAACTTCTAACACATTAAAAACTGTCTTACAGCATTGCAGAAAACATTGTACTTCATAAGGCATAAGCTTGTTTCAGTTTGGCAAGATTTGCACTGAATACTGAATGAAACAGCTTTCTCTAATAGAGAGAAAAGCTTTTGAGCAGATTTGGGCTTGATTTCACTTCATTTGAACAGAAACACTATTTCAGCATTACTGGACTCAGAAAGCTGTAAACTGACAATCTTGATCATTGAAGTCCTAACATAAGTTTTTGTGCATATAACTTCTAACACATTAAAAACTGTCTTACAGCATTGCAGAAAACATTGTACTTCATAAGGCATAAGCTTGTTTCAGTTTGGCAAGATTTGCACTGAATACTGAATGAAACAGCTTTATCTAATAGAGAGAAAAGCTTTTGAGCAGATTTGGGCTTGATTTCACTTCATTTCAACAGAAACACTATTTCAGCATTACTGGACTCAGAAAGCTGTAAACTGACAATCTTGATCATTGAAGTCCTAACATAAGTTTTTGTGCATATAACTTCTAACACATTAAAAACTGTCTTACAGCATTGCAGAAAACATTGTACTTCATAAGACATAAGCTTGTTTCAGTTTGGCAAGATTTGCACTGAATACTGAATGAAACAGCTTTATCTAATAGAGAGAAAAGCTTTTGAGCAGATTTGGGCTTGATTTCACTTCATTTGAACAGAAACACTATTTCAGCATTACTGGACTCAGAAAGCTGTAAACTGACAATCTTGATCATTGAAGTCCTAACATAAGTTTTTGTGCATATAACTTCTAACACATTAAAAACTGTCTTACAGCATTGCAGAAAACATTGTACTTCATAAGGCATAAGCTTGTTTCAGTTTGGCAAGATTTGCACTGAATACTGAATGAAACCGCATTCTCTATTAGAGAGACAAGCTTTTGAGCAGATTTGGGCTTGATTTCACTTCATTTGAACAGAAGCACTATTTCAAGATTACTGGACTCAGAAAGCTGTAAACTGACAATCTTGATCATTGAAGTCCTAACATTATGTTTTGTGTATATAACTTCTAACACATTAAAAACTGTCTTACAGCATTGCAGAAAACATTTTATTTCATAAGACATGAGCAAGTTTCAGTTTGGCAAGATTTGCACTGAATACTGAATGAAACCGCATTCTCTATTAGAGAGACAAGCTTTTGAGCAGATTTGGGCTTGATTTCACTTCATTTGAACAGAAGCACTATTTCAACATTACTGGACTCAGAAAGCTGTAAACTGACAATCTTGATCATTGAAGTCCTAACATTATGTTTTGTGTATATAACTTCTAACACATTAAAAACTGTCTTACAGCATTGCAGAAAACATTTTATTTCATAAGACATGAGCAAGTTTCAGTTTGGCAAGATTTGCACTGAATACTGAATGAAACAGCTTTCTCTAATAGAGAGAAAAGCTTTTGAGCAGATTTGGGCTTGATTTCACTTCATTTGAACAGAAACACTATTTCAGCATTACTGGACTCAGAAAGCTGTAAACTGACAATCTTGATCATTGAAGTCCTAACATAAGTTATTGTGCATATAACTTCTAACACATTAAAAACTGTCTTACAGCATTGCAGAAAACATTGTACTTCATAAGGCATAAGCTTGTTTCAGTTTGGCAAGATTTGCACTGAATACTGAATGAAACCGCATTCTATATTAGAGAGAAAAGCTTTTGAGCAGATTTGGGCTTGATTTCACTTCATTTGAACAGAAACACTATTTCAACATTACTGGACTCAGAAAGCTGTAAACTGACAATCTTGATCATTGCAGTCCTAACATTAGTTTTTGTGTATATAACTTCTAACACATTAAAAACTGTCTTACAGCATTGCAGAAAACATTTTATTTCATAAGACATAAGCAAGTTTCAGTTTGGCAAGATTTGCACTGAATACTGAATGAAACAGCATTCTCTAATAGAGAGAAAAGCTTTTGAGCAGATTTGGGCTTGATTTCACTTCATTTGAACAGAAACACTATTTCAGCATTACTGGACTCAAAGCTGTAAACTGACAATCTTGATCATTGAAGTCCTAACATAAGTTTTTGTGCATATAACTTCTAACACATTAAAAACTGTCTTACAGCATTGCAGAAAACATTGTACTTCATAAGCCATAAGCTTGTTTCAGTTTGGCAAGATTTGCACTGAATACTGAATGAAACAGCTTTCTCTAATAGAGAGAAAAGCTTTTGAGCAGATTTGGGCTTGATTTCACTTCATTTCAACAGAAACACTATTTCAGCATTACTGGACTCAGAAAGCTGTAAACTGACAATCTTGATCATTGAAGTCCTAACATAAGTTTTTGTGCATATAACTTCTAACACATTAAAAACTGTCTTACAGCATTGCAGAAAACATTTTATTTCATAAGACATAAGCAAGTTTCAGTTTGGCAAGATTTGCACTGAATACTGAATGAAACAGCTTTCTCTAATAGAGAGAAAAGCTTTTGAGCAGATTTGGGCTTGATTTCACTTCATTTCAACAGAAACACTATTTCAGCATTACTGGACTCAGAAAGCTGTAAACTGACAATCTTGATCATTGAAGTCCTAACATAAGTTTTTGTGCATATAACTTCTAACACATTAAAAACTGTCTTACAGCATTGCAGAAAACATTGTACTTCATAAGGCATAAGCTTGTTTCAGTTTGGCAAGATTTGCACTGAATACTGAATGAAACAGCTTTCTCTAATAGAGAGAAAAGCTTTTGAGCAGATTTGGGCTTGATTTCACTTCATTTCAACAGAAACACTATTTCAGCATTACTGGACTCAGAAAGCTGTAAACTGACAATCTTGATCATTGAAGTCCTAACATAAGTTTTTGTGCATATAACTTCTAACACATTAAAAACTGTCTTACAGCATTGCAGAAAACATTGTACTTCATAAGACATAAGCTTGTTTCAGTTTGGCAAGATTTGCACTGAATACTGAATGAAACAGCTTTATCTAATAGAGAGAAAAGCTTTTGAGCAGATTTGGGCTTGATTTCACTTCATTTGAACAGAAACACTATTTCAGCATTACTGGACTCAGAAAGCTGTAAACTGACAATCTTGATCATTGAAGTCCTAACATAAGTTTTTGTGCATATAACTTCTAACACATTAAAAACTGTCTTACAGCATTGCAGAAAACATTGTACTTCATAAGGCATAAGCTTGTTTCAGTTTGGCAAGATTTGCACTGAATATTGAATGAAACCGCATTCTCTATTAGAGAGACAAGCTTTTGAGCAGATTTGGGCTTGATTTCACTTCATTTGAACAGAAGCACTATTTCAACATTACTGGACTCAGAAAGCTGTAAACTGACAATCTTGATCATTGAAGTCCTAACATTATGTTTTGTGTATATAACTTCTAACACATTAAAAACTGTCTTACAGCATTGCAGAAAACATTTTATTTCATAAGACATGAGCAAGTTTCAGTTTGGCAAGATTTGCACTGAATACTGAATGAAACCGCATTCTCTATTAGAGAGACAAGCTTTTGAGCAGATTTGGGCTTGATTTCACTTCATTTGAACAGAAGCACTATTTCAACATTACTGGACTCAGAAAGCTGTAAACTGACAATCTTGATCATTGAAGTCCTAACATTATGTTTTGTGTATATAACTTCTAACACATTAAAAACTGTCTTACAGCATTGCAGAAAACATTTTATTTCATAAGACATGAGCAAGTTTCAGTTTGGCAAGATTTGCACTGAATACTGAATGAAACAGCTTTCTCTAATAGAGCGAAAAGCTTTTGAGCAGATTTGGGCTTGATTTCACTTCATTTGAACAGAAACACTATTTCAGCATTACTGGACTCAGAAAGCTGTAAACTGACAATCTTGATCATTGAAGTCCTAACATAAGTTATTGTGCATATAACTTCTAACACATTAAAAACTGTCTTACAGCATTGCAGAAAACATTGTACTTCATAAGGCATAAGCTTGTTTCAGTTTGGCAAGATTTGCACTGAATACTGAATGAAACCGCATTCTCTATTAGAGAGAAAAGCTTTTGAGCAGATTTGGGCTTGATTTCACTTCATTTGAACAGAAACACTATTTCAACATTACTGGACTCAGAAAGCTGTAAACTGACAATCTTGATCATTGCAGTCCTAACATTAGTTTTTGTGTATATAACTTCTAACACATTAAAAACTGTCTTACAGCATTGCAGAAAACATTTTATTTCATAAGACATAAGCAAGTTTCAGTTTGGCAAGATTTGCACTGAATACTGAATGAAACAGCTTTCTCTAATAGAGAGAAAAGCTTTTGAGCAGATTTGGGCTTGATTTCACTTCATTTGAACAGAAACACTATTTCAGCATTACTGGACTCAGAAAGCTGTAAACTGACAATCTTGATCATTGAAGTCCTAACATAAGTTATTGTGCATATAACTTCTAACACATTAAAAACTGTCTTACAGCATTGCAGAAAACATTGTACTTCATAAGGCATAAGCTTGTTTCAGTTTGGCAAGATTTGCACTGAATACTGAATGAAACAGCTTTATCTAATAGAGAGAAAAGCTTTTGAGCAGATTTGGGCTTGATTTCACTTCATTTGAACAGAAGCACTATTTCAAGATTACTGGACTCAGAAAGCTGTAAACTGACAATCTTGATCATTGAAGTCCTAACATTATGTTTTGTGTATATAACTTCTAACACATTAAAAACTGTCTTACAGCATTGCAGAAAACATTTTATTTCATAAGACATGAGCAAGTTTCAGTTTGGCAAGATTTGCACTGAATACTGAATGAAACCGCATTCTCTATTAGAGAGACAAGCTTTTGAGCAGATTTGGGCTTGATTTCACTTCATTTGAACAGAAGCACTATTTCAACATTACTGGACTCAGAAAGCTGTAAACTGACAATCTTGATCATTGAAGTCCTAACATTATGTTTTGTGTATATAACTTCTAACACATTAAAAACTGTCTTACAGCATTGCAGAAAACATTTTATTTCATAAGACATGAGCAAGTTTCAGTTTGGCAAGATTTGCACTGAATACTGAATGAAACAGCTTTCTCTAATAGAGCGAAAAGCTTTTGAGCAGATTTGGGCTTGATTTCACTTCATTTGAACAGAAACACTATTTCAGCATTACTGGACTCAGAAAGCTGTAAACTGACAATCTTGATCATTGAAGTCCTAACATAAGTTATTGTGCATATAACTTCTAACACATTAAAAACTGTCTTACAGCATTGCAGAAAACATTGTACTTCATAAGGCATAAGCTTGTTTCAGTTTGGCAAGATTTGCACTGAATACTGAATGAAACCGCATTCTCTATTAGACAGAAAAGCTTTTGAGCAGATTTGGGCTTGATTTCACTTCATTTGAACAGAAACACTATTTCAACATTACTGGACTCAGAAAGCTGTAAACTGACAATCTTGATCATTGCAGTCCTAACATTAGTTTTTGTGTATATAACTTCTAACACATTAAAAACTGTCTTACAGCATTGCAGAAAACATTTTATTTCATAAGACATAAGCAAGTTTCAGTTTGGCAAGATTTGCACTGAATACTGAATGAAACAGCTTTCTCTAATAGAGAGAAAAGCTTTTGAGCAGATTTGGGCTTGATTTCACTTCATTTGAACAGAAACACTATTTCAGCATTACTGGACTCAGAAAGCTGTAAACTGACAATCTTGATCATTGAAGTCCTAACATAAGTTTTTGTGCATATAACTTCTAACACATTAAAAACTGTCTTACAGCATTGCAGAAAACATTGTACTTCATAAGGCATAAGCTTGTTTCAGTTTGGCAAGATTTGCACTGAATACTGAATGAAACAGCTTTATCTAATAGAGAGAAAAGCTTTTGAGCAGATTTGGGCTTGATTTCACTTCATTTCAACAGAAACACTATTTCAGCATTACTGGACTCAGAAAGCTGTAAACTGACAATCTTGATCATTGAAGTCCTAACATAAGTTTTTGTGCATTTAACTTCTAACACATTAAAAACTGTCTTACAGCATTGCAGAAAACATTGTACTTCATAAGGCATAAGCTTGTTTCAGTTTGGCAAGATTTGCACTGAATATTGAATGAAACAGCTTTCTCTAATAGAGAGAAAAGCTTTTGAGCAGATTTGGGCTTGATTTCACTTCATTTGAACAGAAACACTATTTCAACATTACTGGACTCAGAAAGCTGTAAACTGACAATCTTGATCATTGCAGTCCTAACATTAGTTTTTGTGCATATAACTTCTAACACATTAAAAACTGTCTTACAGCATTGCAGAAAACATTTTATTTCATAAGACATAAGCAAGTTTCAGTTTGGCAAGATTTGCACTGAATACTGAATGAAACAGCTTTCTCTAATAGAGAGAAAAGCTTTTGAGCAGATTTGGGCTTGATTTCACTTCATTTGAAAAGAAACACTATTTCAGCATTACTGGACTCAGAAAGCTGTAAACTGACAATCTTGATCATTGAAGTCCTAACATAAGTTTTTGTGCATATAACTTCTAACACATTAAAAGCTGTCTTACAGCATTGCAGAAAACATTGTATTTCATATGGCATAAGCATCTATCAGTTTGGTAAGATTTGCACTGAATACTGAATGAAACCGCATTCTCTATTAGAGAGACAAGCTTTTGAGCAGATTTGGGCTTGATTTCACTTCATTCGAACAGAAGCACTATTTCAACATTACTGGACTCAGAAAGCTGTAAACTGACAATCTTGATCATTGAAGTCCTAACATAAGTTTTTGTGCATATAACTTCTAACACATTAAAAACTGTCTTACAGCATTGCAGAAAACATTGTACTTCATAAGGCATAAGCTTGTTTCAGTTTGGCAAGATTTGCACTGAATACTGAATGAAACAGCTTTATCTAATAGAGAGAAAAGCTTTTGAGCAGATTTGGGCTTGATTTCACTTCATTTCAACAGAAACACTATTTCAGCATTACTGGACTCAGAAAGCTGTAAACTGACACTCTTGATCATTGAAGTCCTAACATAAGTTTTTGTGCATATAACTTCTAACACATTAAAAACTGTCTTACAGCATTGCAGAAAACATTGTACTTCATAAGGCATAAGCTTGTTTCAGTTTGGCAAGATTTGCACTGAATACTGAATGAAACAGCTTTCTCTAATAGAGAGAAAAGCTTTTGAGCAGATTTGGGCTTGATTTCACTTCATTTCAACAGAAACACTATTTCAGCATTACTGGACTCAGAAAGCTGTAAACTGACAATCTTGATCATTGAAGTCCTAACATAAGTTTTTGTGCATATAACTTCTAACACATTAAAAACTGTCTTACAGCATTGCAGAAAACATTGTACTTCATAAGGCATAAGCTTGTTTCAGTTTGGCAAGATTTGCACTGAATACTGAATGAAACAGCTTTCTCTAATAGAGAGAAAAGCTTTTGAGCAGATTTGGGCTTGATTTCACTTCATTTGAACAGAAACACTATTTCAGCATTACTGGACTCAGAAAGCTGTAAACTGACAATCTTGATCATTGAAGTCCTAACATAAGTTTTTGTGCATATAACTTCTAACACATTAAAAACTGTCTTACAGCATTGCAGAAAACATTGTACTTCATAAGGCATAAGCTTGTTTCAGTTTGGCAAGATTTGCACTGAATACTGAATGAAACAGCTTTATCTAATAGAGAGAAAAGCTTTTGAGCAGATTTGGGCTTGATTTCACTTCATTTCAACAGAAACACTATTTCAGCATTACTGGACTCAGAAAGCTGTAAACTGACAATCTTGATCATTGAAGTCCTAACATAAGTTTTTGTGCATATAACTTCTAACACATTAAAAACTGTCTTACAGCATTGCAGAAAACATTGTACTTCATAAGACATAAGCTTGTTTCAGTTTGGCAAGATTTGCACTGAATACTGAATGAAACAGCTTTATCTAATAGAGAGAAAAGCTTTTGAGCAGATTTGGGCTTGATTTCACTTCATTTGAACAGAAACACTATTTCAGCATTACTGGACTCAGAAAGCTGTAAACTGACAATCTTGATCATTGAAGTCCTAACATAAGTTTTTGTGCATATAACTTCTAACACATTAAAAACTGTCTTACAGCATTGCAGAAAACATTGTACTTCATAAGGCATAAGCTTGTTTCAGTTTGGCAAGATTTGCACTGAATACTGAATGAAACCGCATTCTCTATTAGAGAGACAAGCTTTTGAGCAGATTTGGGCTTGATTTCACTTCATTTGAACAGAAGCACTATTTCAAGATTACTGGACTCAGAAAGCTGTAAACTGACAATCTTGATCATTGAAGTCCTAACATTATGTTTTGTGTATATAACTTCTAACACATTAAAAACTGTCTTACAGCATTGCAGAAAACATTTTATTTCATAAGACATGAGCAAGTTTCAGTTTGGCAAGATTTGCACTGAATACTGAATGAAACCGCATTCTCTATTAGAGAGACAAGCTTTTGAGCAGATTTGGGCTTGATTTCACTTCATTTGAACAGAAGCACTATTTCAACATTACTGGACTCAGAAAGCTGTAAACTGACAATCTTGATCATTGAAGTCCTAACATTATGTTTTGTGTATATAACTTCTAACACATTAAAAACTGTCTTACAGCATTGCAGAAAACATTTTATTTCATAAGACATGAGCAAGTTTCAGTTTGGCAAGATTTGCACTGAATACTGAATGAAACAGCTTTCTCTAATAGAGAGAAAAGCTTTTGAGCAGATTTGGGCTTGATTTCACTTCATTTGAACAGAAACACTATTTCAGCATTACTGGACTCAGAAAGCTGTAAACTGACAATCTTGATCATTGAAGTCCTAACATAAGTTATTGTGCATATAACTTCTAACACATTAAAAACTGTCTTACAGCATTGCAGAAAACATTGTACTTCATAAGGCATAAGCTTGTTTCAGTTTGGCAAGATTTGCACTGAATACTGAATGAAACCGCATTCTATATTAGAGAGAAAAGCTTTTGAGCAGATTTGGGCTTGATTTCACTTCATTTGAACAGAAACACTATTTCAACATTACTGGACTCAGAAAGCTGTAAACTGACAATCTTGATCATTGCAGTCCTAACATTAGTTTTTGTGTATATAACTTCTAACACATTAAAAACTGTCTTACAGCATTGCAGAAAACATTTTATTTCATAAGACATAAGCAAGTTTCAGTTTGGCAAGATTTGCACTGAATACTGAATGAAACAGCATTCTCTAATAGAGAGAAAAGCTTTTGAGCAGATTTGGGCTTGATTTCACTTCATTTGAACAGAAACACTATTTCAGCATTACTGGACTCAAAGCTGTAAACTGACAATCTTGATCATTGAAGTCCTAACATAAGTTTTTGTGCATATAACTTCTAACACATTAAAAACTGTCTTACAGCATTGCAGAAAACATTGTACTTCATAAGCCATAAGCTTGTTTCAGTTTGGCAAGATTTGCACTGAATACTGAATGAAACAGCTTTCTCTAATAGAGAGAAAAGCTTTTGAGCAGATTTGGGCTTGATTTCACTTCATTTCAACAGAAACACTATTTCAGCATTACTGGACTCAGAAAGCTGTAAACTGACAATCTTGATCATTGAAGTCCTAACATAAGTTTTTGTGCATATAACTTCTAACACATTAAAAACTGTCTTACAGCATTGCAGAAAACATTTTATTTCATAAGACATAAGCAAGTTTCAGTTTGGCAAGATTTGCACTGAATACTGAATGAAACAGCTTTCTCTAATAGAGAGAAAAGCTTTTGAGCAGATTTGGGCTTGATTTCACTTCATTTCAACAGAAACACTATTTCAGCATTACTGGACTCAGAAAGCTGTAAACTGACAATCTTGATCATTGAAGTCCTAACATAAGTTTTTGTGCATATAACTTCTAACACATTAAAAACTGTCTTACAGCATTGCAGAAAACATTGTACTTCATAAGGCATAAGCTTGTTTCAGTTTGGCAAGATTTGCACTGAATACTGAATGAAACAGCTTTCTCTAATAGAGAGAAAAGCTTTTGAGCAGATTTGGGCTTGATTTCACTTCATTTCAACAGAAACACTATTTCAGCATTACTGGACTCAGAAAGCTGTAAACTGACAATCTTGATCATTGAAGTCCTAACATAAGTTTTTGTGCATATAACTTCTAACACATTAAAAACTGTCTTACAGCATTGCAGAAAACATTGTACTTCATAAGACATAAGCTTGTTTCAGTTTGGCAAGATTTGCACTGAATACTGAATGAAACAGCTTTATCTAATAGAGAGAAAAGCTTTTGAGCAGATTTGGGCTTGATTTCACTTCATTTGAACAGAAACACTATTTCAGCATTACTGGACTCAGAAAGCTGTAAACTGACAATCTTGATCATTGAAGTCCTAACATAAGTTTTTGTGCATATAACTTCTAACACATTAAAAACTGTCTTACAGCATTGCAGAAAACATTGTACTTCATAAGGCATAAGCTTGTTTCAGTTTGGCAAGATTTGCACTGAATATTGAATGAAACCGCATTCTCTATTAGAGAGACAAGCTTTTGAGCAGATTTGGGCTTGATTTCACTTCATTTGAACAGAAGCACTATTTCAACATTACTGGACTCAGAAAGCTGTAAACTGACAATCTTGATCATTGAAGTCCTAACATTATGTTTTGTGTATATAACTTCTAACACATTAAAAACTGTCTTACAGCATTGCAGAAAACATTTTATTTCATAAGACATGAGCAAGTTTCAGTTTGGCAAGATTTGCACTGAATACTGAATGAAACAGCTTTCTCTAATAGAGAGAAAAGCTTTTGAGCAGATTTGGGCTTGATTTCACTTCATTTGAACAGAAACACTATTTCAGCATTACTGGACTCAGAAAGCTGTAAACTGACAATCTTGATCATTGAAGTCCTAACATAAGTTATTGTGCATATAACTTCTAACACATTAAAAACTGTCTTACAGCATTGCAGAAAACATTGTACTTCATAAGGCATAAGCTTGTTTCAGTTTGGCAAGATTTGCACTGAATACTGAATGAAACCGCATTCTATATTAGAGAGAAAAGCTTTTGAGCAGATTTGGGCTTGATTTCACTTCATTTGAACAGAAACACTATTTCAACATTACTGGACTCAGAAAGCTGTAAACTGACAATCTTGATCATTGCAGTCCTAACATTAGTTTTTGTGTATATAACTTCTAACACATTAAAAACTGTCTTACAGCATTGCAGAAAACATTTTATTTCATAAGACATAAGCAAGTTTCAGTTTGGCAAGATTTGCACTGAATACTGAATGAAACAGCTTTCTCTAATAGAGAGAAAAGCTTTTGAGCAGATTTGGGCTTGATTTCACTTCATTTGAACAGAAACACTATTTCAGCATTACTGGACTCAAAGCTGTAAACTGACAATCTTGATCATTGAAGTCCTAACATAAGTTTTTGTGCATATAACTTCTAACACATTAAAAACTGTCTTACAGCATTGCAGAAAACATTGTACTTCATAAGGCATAAGCTTGTTTCAGTTTGGCAAGATTTGCACTGAATACTGAATGAAACAGCTTTATCTAATAGAGAGAAAAGCTTTTGAGCAGATTTGGGCTTGATTTCACTTCATTTCAACAGAAACACTATTTCAGCATTACTGGACTCAGAAAGCTGTAAACTGACAATCTTGATCATTGAAGTCCTAACATAAGTTTTTGTGCATATAACTTCTAACACATTAAAAACTGTCTTACAGCATTGCAGAAAACATTGTACTTCATAAGGCATAAGCTTGTTTCAGTTTGGCAAGATTTGCACTGAATATTGAATGAAACAGCTTTCTCTAATAGAGAGAAAAGCTTTTGAGCAGATTTGGGCTTGATTTCACTTCATTTGAACAGAAACACTATTTCAACATTACTGGACTCAGAAAGCTGTAAACTGACAATCTTGCTCATTGCAGTCCTAACATTAGTTTTTGTGCATATAACTTCAAACACATTAAAAACTGTCTTACAGCATTGCAGAAAACATTTTATTTCATAAGACATAAGCAAGTTTCAGTTTGGCAAGATTTGCACTGAATACTGAATGAAACAGCTTTCTCTAATAGAGAGAAAAGCTTTTGAGCAGATTTGGGCTTGATTTCACTTCATTTGAAAAGAAACACTATTTCAGCATTACTGGACTCAGAAAGCTGTAAACTGACAATCTTGATCATTGAAGTCCTAACATAAGTTTTTGTGCATATAACTTCTAACACATTAAAAGCTGTCTTACAGCATTGCAGAAAACATTGTATTTCATATGGCATAAGCATCTATCAGTTTGGTAAGATTTGCACTGAATACTGAATGAAACCGCATTCTCTATTAGAGAGACAAGCTTTTGAGCAGATTTGGGCTTGATTTCACTTCATTCGAACAGAAGCACTATTTCAACATTACTGGACTCAGAAAGCTGTAAACTGACAATCTTGATCATTGAAGTCCTAACATAAGTTTTTGTGCATATAACTTCTAACACATTAAAAACTGTCTTACAGCATTGCAGAAAACATTGTACTTCATAAGGCATAAGCTTGTTTCAGTTTGGCAAGATTTGCACTGAATATTGAATGAAACAGCTTTCTCTAATAGAGAGAAAAGCTTTTGAGCAGATTTGGGCTTGATTTCACTTCATTTGAACAGAAACACTATTTCAACATTACTGGACTCAGAAGCTGTAAACTGACAATCTTGATCATTGCAGTCCTAACATTAGTTTTTGTGCATATAACTTCTAACACATTAAAAACTGTCTTACAGCATTGCAGAAAACATTTTATTTCATAAGACATAAGCAAGTTTCAGTTTGGCAAGATTTGCACTGAATACTGAATGAAACAGCTTTCTCTAATAGAGAGAAAAGCTTTTGAGCAGATTTGGGCTTGATTTCACTTCATTTGAACAGAAACACTATTTCAGCATTACTGGACTCAGAAAGCTGTAAACTGACAATCTTGATCATTGAAGTCCTAACATAAGTTTTTGTGCATATAACTTCTAACACATTAAAAACTGTCTTACAGCATTGCAGAAAACATTGTACTTCATAAGGCATAAGCTTGTTTCAGTTTGGCAAGATTTGCACTGAATACTGAATGAAACAGCTTTATCTAATAGAGAGAAAAGCTTTTGAGCAGATTTGGGCTTGATTTCACTTCATTTGAACAGAAACACTATTTCAGCATTACTGGACTCAGAAAGCTGTAAACTGACAATCTTGATCATTGAAGTCCTAACATAAGTTTTTGTGCATATAACTTCTAACACATTAAAAACTGTCTTACAGCATTGCAGAAAACATTGTACTTCATAAGACATAAGCTTGTTTCAGTTTGGCAAGATTTGCACTGAATACTGAATGAAACCGCATTCTCTATTAGAGAGACAAGCTTTTGAGCAGATTTGGGCTTGATTTCACTTCATTTGAACAGAAACACTATTTCAAGATTACTGGACTCAGAAAGCTGTAAACTGACAATCTTGATCATTGAAGTCCTAACATAAGTTTTTGTGCATATAACTTCTAACACATTAAAAACTGTCTTACAGCATTGCAGAAAACATTGTACTTCATAAGGCATAAGCTTGTTTCAGTTTGGCAAGATTTGCACTGAATACTGAATGAAACCGCATTCTCTATTAGAGAGACAAGCTTTTGAGCAGATTTGGGCTTGATTTCACTTCATTTGAACAGAAGCACTATTTCAAGATTACTGGACTCAGAAAGCTGTAAACTGACAATCTTGATCATTGAAGTCCTAACATTATGTTTTGTGTATATAACTTCTAACACATTAAAAACTGTCTTACAGCATTGCAGAAAACATTTTATTTCATAAGACATGAGCAAGTTTCAGTTTGGCAAGATTTGCACTGAATACTGAATGAAACCGCATTCTCTATTACAGAGACAAGCTTTTGAGCAGATTTGGGCTTGATTTCACTTCATTTGAACAGAAGCACTATTTCAACATTACTGGACTCAGAAAGCTGTAAACTGACAATCTTGATCATTGAAGTCCTAACATTATGTTTTGTGTATATAACTTCTAACACATTAAAAACTGTCTTACAGCATTGCAGAAAACATTTTATTTCATAAGACATGAGCAAGTTTCAGTTTGGCAAGATTTGCACTGAATACTGAATGAAACAGCTTTCTCTAATAGAGAGAAAAGCTTTTGAGCAGATTTGGGCTTGATTTCACTTCATTTGAACAGAAACACTATTTCAGCATTACTGGACTCAGAAAGCTGTAAACTGACAATCTTGATCATTGAAGTCCTAACATAAGTTATTGTGCATATAACTTCTAACACATTAAAAACTGTCTTACAGCATTGCAGAAAACATTGTACTTCATAAGGCATAAGCTTGTTTCAGTTTGGCAAGATTTGCACTGAATACTGAATGAAACCGCATTCTCTATTAGAGAGAAAAGCTTTTGAGCAGATATGGGCTTGATTTCACTTCATTTGAACAGAAACACTATTTCAACATTACTGGACTCAGAAAGCTGTAAACTGACAATCTTGATCATTGCAGTCCTAACATTAGTTTTTGTGTATATAACTTCTAACACATTAAAAACTGTCTTACAGCATTGCAGAAAACATTTTATTTCATAAGACATAAGCAAGTTTCAGTTTGGCAAGATTTGCACTGAATACTGAATGAAACAGCTTTCTCTAATAGAGAGAAAAGCTTTTGAGCAGATTTGGGCTTGATTTCACTTCATTTGAACAGAAACACTATTTCAGCATTACTGGACTCAGAAAGCTGTAAACTGACAATCTTGATCATTGAAGTCCTAACATAAGTTTTTGTGCATATAACTTCTAACACATTAAAAACTGTCTTACAGCATTGCAGAAAACATTGTACTTCATAAGGCATAAGCTTGTTTCAGTTTGGCAAGATTTGCACTGAATACTGAATGAAACAGCTTTATCTAATAGAGAGAAAAGCTTTTGAGCAGATTTGGGCTTGATTTCACTTCATTTCAACAGAAACACTATTTCAGCATTACTGGACTCAGAAAGCTGTAAACTGACAATCTTGATCATTGAAGTCCTAACATAAGTTTTTGTGCATATAACTTCTAACACATTAAAAACTGTCTTACAGCATTGCAGAAAACATTGTACTTCATAAGGCATAAGCTTGTTTCAGTTTGGCAAGATTTGCACTGATTATTGAATGAAACAGCTTTCTCTAATAGAGAGAAAAGCTTTTGAGCAGATTTGGGCTTGATTTCACTTCATTTGAACAGAAACACTATTTCAACATTACTGGACTCAGAAAGCTGTAAACTGACAATCTTGATCATTGCAGTCCAAACATTAGTTTTTGTGAATATAACTTCTAACACATTAAAAAACTGTCTTACAGCATTGCAGAAAACATTTTATTTCATAAGACATAAGCAAGTTTCAGTTTGGCAAGATTTGCACTGAATACTGAATGAAACAGCTTTCTCTAATAGAGAGAAAAGCTTTTGAGCAGATTTGGGCTTGATTTCACTTCATTTGAAAAGAAACACTATTTCAGCATTACTGGACTCAGAAAGCTGTAAACTGACAATCTTGATCATTGAAGTCCTAACATAAGTTTTTGTGCATATAACTTCTAACACATTAAAAGCTGTCTTACAGCATTGCAGAAAACATTGTATTTCATATGGCATAAGCATCTATCAGTTTGGTAAGATTTGCACTGAATACTGAATGAAACCGCATTCTCTATTAGAGAGACAAGCTTTTGAGCAGATTTGGGCTTGATTTCACTTCATTCGAACAGAAGCACTATTTCAACATTACTGGACTCAGAAAGCTGTAAACTGACAATCTTGATCATTGAAGTCCTAACATAAGTTTTTGTGCATATAACTTCTAACACATTAAAAACTGTCTTACAGCATTGCAGAAAACATTGTACTTCATAAGGCATAAGCTTGTTTCAGTTTGGCAAGATTTGCACTGAATACTGAATGAAACAGCTTTATCTAATAGAGAGAAAAGCTTTTGAGCAGATTTGGGCTTGATTTCACTTCATTTCAACAGAAACACTATTTCAGCATTACTGGACTCAGAAAGCTGTAAACTGACAATCTTGATCATTGAAGTCCTAACATAAGTTTTTGTGCATATAACTTCTAACACATTAAAAACTGTCTTACAGCATTGCAGAAAACATTGTACTTCATAAGGCATAAGCTTGTTTCAGTTTGGCAAGATTTGCACTGAATACTGAATGAAACAGCTTTCTCTAATAGAGAGAAAAGCTTTTGAGCAGATTTGGGCTTGATTTCACTTCATTTGAACAGAAACACTATTTCAGCATTACTGGACTCAGAAAGCTGTAAACTGACAATCTTGATCATTGAAGTCCTAACATAAGTTTTTGTGCATATAACTTCTAACACATTAAAAACTGTCTTACAGCATTGCAGAAAACATTGTACTTCATAAGACATAAGCTTGTTTCAGTTTGGCAAGATTTGCACTGAATACTGAATGAAACCGCATTCTCTATTAGAGAGACAAGCTTTTGAGCAGATTTGGGCTTGATTTCACTTCATTTGAACAGAAACACTATTTCAAGATTACTGGACTCAGAAAGCTGTAAACTGACAATCTTGATCATTGAAGTCCTAACATAAGTTTTTGTGCATATAACTTCTAACACATTAAAAACTGTCTTACAGCATTGCAGAAAACATTGTACTTCATAAGGCATAAGCTTGTTTCAGTTTGGCAAGATTTGCACTGAATACTGAATGAAACCGCATTCTCTATTAGAGAGACAAGCTTTTGAGCAGATTTGGGCTTGATTTCACTTCATTTGAACAGAAGCACTATTTCAAGATTACTGGACTCAGAAAGCTGTAAACTGACAATCTTGATCATTGAAGTCCTAACATTATGTTTTGTGTATATAACTTCTAACACATTAAAAACTGTCTTACAGCATTGCAGAAAACATTTTATTTCATAAGACATGAGCAAGTTTCAGTTTGGCAAGATTTGCACTGAATACTGAATGAAACCGCATTCTCTATTAGAGAGACAAGCTTTTGAGCAGATTTGGGCTTGATTTCACTTCATTTGAACAGAAGCACTATTTCAACATTACTGGACTCAGAAAGCTGTAAACTGACAATCTTGATCATTGAAGTCCTAACATTATGTTTTGTGTATATAACTTCTAACACATTAAAAACTGTCTTACAGCATTGCAGAAAACATTTTATTTCATAAGACATGAGCAAGTTTCAGTTTGGCAAGATTTGCACTGAATACTGAATGAAACAGCTTTCTCTAATAGAGAGAAAAGCTTTTGAGCAGATTTGGGCTTGATTTCACTTCATTTGAACAGAAACACTATTTCAGCATTACTGGACTCAGAAAGCTGTAAACTGACAATCTTGATCATTGAAGTCCTAACATAAGTTATAGTGCATATAACTTCTAACACATTAAAAACTGTCTTACAGCATTGCAGAAAACATTGTACTTCATAAGGCATAAGCTTGTTTCAGTTTGGCAAGATTTGCACTGAATACTGAATGAAACCGCATTCTCTATTAGAGAGAAAAGCTTTTGAGCAGATTTGGGCTTGATTTCACTTCATTTGAACAGAAACACTATTTCAACATTACTGGACTCAGAAAGCTGTAAACTGACAATCTTGATCATTGCAGTCCTAACATTAGTTTTTGTGTATATAACTTCTAACACATTAAAAACTGTCTTACAGCATTGCAGAAAACATTTTATTTCATAAGGCATAAGCTTGTTTCAGTTTGGCAAGATTTGCACTGAATACTGAATGAAACAGCTTTATCTAATAGAGAGAAAAGCTTTTGAGCAGATTTGGGCTTGATTTCACTTCATTTCAACAGAAACACTATTTCAGCATTACTGGACTCAGAAAGCTGTAAACTGACAATCTTGATCATTGAAGTCCTAACATAAGTTTTTGTGCATTTAACTTCTAACACATTAAAAACTGTCTTACAGCATTGCAGAAAACATTGTACTTCATAAGGCATAAGCTTGTTTCAGTTTGGCAAGATTTGCACTGAATATTGAATGAAACAGCTTTCTCTAATAGAGAGAAAAGCTTTTGAGCAGATTTGGGCTTGATTTCACTTCATTTGAACAGAAACACTATTTCAACATTACTGGACTCAGAAAGCTGTAAACTGACAATCTTGATCATTGCAGTCCTAACATTAGTTTTTGTGCATATAACTTCTAACACATTAAAAACTGTCTTACAGCATTGCAGAAAACATTTTATTTCATAAGACATAAGCAAGTTTCAGTTTGGCAAGATTTGCACTGAATACTGAATGAAACAGCTTTCTCTAATAGAGAGAAAAGCTTTTGAGCAGATTTGGGCTTGATTTCACTTCATTTGAAAAGAAACACTATTTCAGCATTACTGGACTCAGAAAGCTGTAAACTGACAATCTTGATCATTGAAGTCCTAACATAAGTTTTTGTGCATATAACTTCTAACACATTAAAAGCTGTCTTACAGCATTGCAGAAAACATTGTATTTCATATGGCATAAGCATCTATCAGTTTGGTAAGATTTGCACTGAATACTGAATGAAACCGCATTCTCTATTAGAGAGACAAGCTTTTGAGCAGATTTGGGCTTGATTTCACTTCATTCGAACAGAAGCACTATTTCAACATTACTGGACTCAGAAAGCTGTAAACTGACAATCTTGATCATTGAAGTCCTAACATAAGTTTTTGTGCATATAACTTCTAACACATTAAAAACTGTCTTACAGCATTGCAGAAAACATTGTACTTCATAAGGCATAAGCTTGTTTCAGTTTGGCAAGATTTGCACTGAATACTGAATGAAACCGCATTCTCTATTAGAGAGACAAGCTTTTGAGCAGATTTGGGCTTGATTTCACTTCATTTGAACAGAAGCACTATTTCAAGATTACTGGACTCAGAAAGCTGTAAACTGACAATCTTGATCATTGAAGTCCTAACATTATGTTTTGTGTATATAACTTCTAACACATTAAAAACTGTCTTACAGCATTGCAGAAAACATTTTATTTCATAAGACATGAGCAAGTTTCAGTTTGGCAAGATTTGCACTGAATACTGAATGAAACCGCATTCTCTATTAGAGAGACAAGCTTTTGAGCAGATTTGGGCTTGATTTCACTTCATTTGAACAGAAGCACTATTTCAACATTACTGGACTCAGAAAGCTGTAAACTGACAATCTTGATCATTGAAGTCCTAACATTATGTTTTGTGTATATAACTTCTAACACATTAAAAACTGTCTTACAGCATTGCAGAAAACATTTTATTTCATAAGACATGAGCAAGTTTCAGTTTGGCAAGATTTGCACTGAATACTGAATGAAACAGCTTTCTCTAATAGAGAGAAAAGCTTTTGAGCAGATTTGGGCTTGATTTCACTTCATTTGAACAGAAACACTATTTCAGCATTACTGGACTCAGAAAGCTGTAAACTGACAATCTTGATCATTGAAGTCCTAACATAAGTTATTGTGCATATAACTTCTAACACATTAAAAACTGTCTTACAGCATTGCAGAAAACATTGTACTTCATAAGGCATAAGCTTGTTTCAGTTTGGCAAGATTTGCACTGAATACTGAATGAAACAGCTTTATCTAATAGAGAGAAAAGCTTTTGAGCAGATTTGGGCTTGATTTCACTTCATTTCAACAGAAACACTATTTCAGCATTACTGGACTCAGAAAGCTGTAAACTGACAATCTTGATCATTGAAGTCCTAACATAAGTTTTTGTGCATATAACTTCTAACACATTAAAAACTGTCTTACAGCATTGCAGAAAACATTGTACTTCATAAGGCATAAGCTTGTTTCAGTTTGGCAAGATTTGCACTGAATATTGAATGAAACAGCTTTCTCTAATAGAGAGAAAAGCTTTTGAGCAGATTTGGGCTTGATTTCACTTCATTTGAACAGAAACACTATTTCAACATTACTGGACTCAGAAAGCTGTAAACTGACAATATTGATCATTGCAGTCCTAACATTAGTTTTTGTGCATATAACTTCTAACACATTAAAAACTGTCTTACAGCATTGCAGAAAACATTTTATTTCATAAGACATAAGCAAGTTTCAGTTTGGCAAGATTTGCACTGAATACTGAATGAAACAGCTTTCTCTAATAGAGAGAAAAGCTTTTGAGCAGATTTGGGCTTGATTTCACTTCATTTGAAAAGAAACACTATTTCAGCATTACTGGACTCAGAAAGCTGTAAACTGACAATCTTGATCATTGAAGTCCTAACATAAGTTTTTGTGCATATAACTTCTAACACATTAAAAGCTGTCTTACAGCATTGCAGAAAACATTGTATTTCATATGGCATAAGCATCTATCAGTTTGGTAAGATTTGCACTGAATACTGAATGAAACCGCATTCTCTATTAGAGAGACAAGCTTTTGAGCAGATTTGGGCTTGATTTCACTTCATTCGAACAGAAGCACTATTTCAACATTACTGGACTCAGAAAGCTGTAAACTGACAATCTTGATCATTGAAGTCCTAACATAAGTTTTTGTGCATATAACTTCTAACACATTAAAAACTGTCTTACAGCATTGCAGAAAACATTGTACTTCATAAGGCATAAGCTTGTTTCAGTTTGGCAAGATTTGCACTGAATACTGAATGAAACCGCATTCTCTATTAGAGAGACAAGCTTTTGAGCAGATTTGGGCTTGATTTCACTTCATTTGAACAGAAGCACTATTTCAAGATTACTGGACTCAGAAAGCTGTAAACTGACAATCTTGATCATTGAAGTCCTAACATTATGTTTTGTGTATATAACTTCTAACACATTAAAAACTGTCTTACAGCATTGCAGAAAACATTTTATTTCATAAGACATGAGCAAGTTTCAGTTTGGCAAGATTTGCACTGAATACTGAATGAAACCGCATTCTCTATTAGAGAGACAAGCTTTTGAGCAGATTTGGGCTTGATTTCACTTCATTTGAACAGAAGCACTATTTCAACATTACTGGACTCAGAAAGCTGTAAACTGACAATCTTGATCATTGAAGTCCTAACATTATGTTTTGTGTATATAACTTCTAACACATTAAAAACTGTCTTACAGCATTGCAGAAAACATTTTATTTCATAAGACATGAGCAAGTTTCAGTTTGGCAAGATTTGCACTGAATACTGAATGAAACAGCTTTCTCTAATAGAGAGAAAAGCTTTTGAGCAGATTTGGGCTTGATTTCACTTCATTTGAACAGAAACACTATTTCAGCATTACTGGACTCAGAAAGCTGTAAACTGACAATCTTGATCATTGAAGTCCTAACATAAGTTATTGTGCATATAACTTCTAACACATTAAAAACTGTCTTACAGCATTGCAGAAAACATTGTACTTCATAAGGCATAAGCTTGTTTCAGTTTGGCAAGATTTGCACTGAATACTAAATGAAACCGCATTCTCTATTAGAGAGAAAAGCTTTTGAGCAGATTTGGGCTTGATTTCACTTCATTTGAACAGAAACACTATTTCAACATTACTGGACTCAGAAAGCTGTAAACTGACAATCTTGATCATTGCAGTCCTAACATTAGTTTTTGTGTATATAACTTCTAACACATTAAAAACTGTCTTACAGCATTGCAGAAAACATTTTATTTCATAAGACATAAGCAAGTTTCAGTTTGGCAAGATTTGCACTGAATACTGAATGAAACAGCTTTCTCTAATAGAGAGAAAAGCTTTTGAGCAGATTTGGGCTTGATTTCACTTCATTTGAACAGAAACACTATTTCAGCATTACTGGACTCAGAAAGCTGTAAACTGACAATCTTGATCATTGAAGTCCTAACATAAGTTTTTGTGCATATAACTTCTAACACATTAAAAACTGTCTTACAGCATTGCAGAAAACATTGTACTTCATAAGGCATAAGCTTGTTTCAGTTTGGCAAGATTTGCACTGAATACTGAATGAAACAGCTTTATCTAATAGAGAGAAAAGCTTTTGAGCAGATTTGGGCTTGATTTCACTTCATTTCAACAGAAACACTATTTCAGCATTACTGGACTCAGAAAGCTGTAAACTGACAATCTTGATCATTGAAGTCCTAACATAAGTTTTTGTGCATATAACTTCTAACACATTAAAAACTGTCTTACAGCATTGCAGAAAACATTTTATTTCATAAGACATGAGCAAGTTTCAGTTTGGCAAGATTTGCACTGAATACTGAATGAAACAGCTTTCTCTAATAGAGAGAAAAGCTTTTGAGCAGATTTGGGCTTGATTTCACTTCATTTGAACAGAAACACTATTTCAGCATTACTGGACTCAGAAAGCTGTAAACTGACAATCTTGATCATTGAAGTCCTAACATAAGTTTTTGTGCATATAACTTCTAACACATTAAAAACTGTCTTACAGCATTGCAGAAAACATTGTACTTCATATGGCATAAGCATCTATCAGTTTGGCAAGATTTGCACTGAATACTGAATGAAACCGCATTCTCTATTAGAGAGACAAGCTTTTGAGCAGATTTGGGCTTGATTTCACTTCATTTGAACAGAAGCACTATTTCAACATTACTGGACTCAGAAAGCTGTAAACTGACAATCTTGATCATTGAAGTCCTAACATTATGTTTTGTGTATATAACTTCTAACACATTAAAAACTGTCTTACAGCATTGCAGAAAACATTTTATTTCATAAGACATGAGCAAGTTTCAGTTTGGCAAGATTTGCACTGAATACTGAATGAAACAGCTTTATCTAATAGAGAGAAAAGCTTTTGAGCAGATTAGGGCTTGATTTCACTTCATTTCAACAGAAACACTATTTCAGCATTACTGGACTCAGAAAGCTGTAAACTGACAATCTTGATCATTGAAGTCCTAACATAAGTTTTTGTGCATATAACTTCTAACACATTAAAAACTGTCTTACAGCATTGCAGAAAACATTGTACTTCATAAGGCATAAGCTTGTTTCAGTTTGGCAAGATTTGCACTGAATATTGAATGAAACAGCTTTCTCTAATAGAGAGAAAAGCTTTTGAGCAGATTTGGGCTTGATTTCACTTCATTTGAACAGAAACACTATTTCAACATTACTGGACTCAGAAAGCTGTAAACTGACAATCTTGATCATTGCAGTCCTAACATTAGTTTTTGTGCATATAACTTCTAACACATTAAAAACTGTCTTACAGAATTGCAGAAAACAATTTATTTCATAAGACATAAGCAAGTTTCAGTTTGGCAAGATTTGCACTGAATACTGAATGAAACAGCTTTCTCTAATAGAGAGAAAAGCTTTTGAGCAGATTTGGGCTTGATTTCACTTCATTTGAACAGAAACACTATTTCAGCATTACTGGACTCAGAAAGCTGTAAACTGACAATCTTGATCATTGAAGTCCTAACATAAGTTTTTGTGCATATAACTTCTAACACATTAAAAACTGTCTTACAGCATTGCAGAAAACATTGTACTTCATAAGGCATAAGCTTGTTTCAGTTTGGCAAGATTTGCACTGAATACTGAATGAAACAGCTTTATCTAATAGAGAGAAAAGCTTTTGAGCAGATTTGGGCTTGATTTCACTTCATTTCAACAGAAACACTATTTCAGCATTACTGGACTCAGAAAGCTGTAAACTGACAATCTTGATCATTGAAGTCCTAACATAAGTTTTTGTGCATATAACTTCTAACACATTAAAAACTGTCTTACAGCATTGCAGAAAACATTGTACTTCATAAGACATAAGCTTGTTTCAGTTTGGCAAGATTTGCACTGAATACTGAATGAAACAGCTTTATCTAATAGAGAGAAAAGCTTTTGAGCAGATTTGGGCTTGATTTCACTTCATTTCAACAGAAACACTATTTCAGCATTACTGGACTCAGAAAGCTGTAAACTGACAATCTTGATCATTGAAGTCCTAACATAAGTTTTTGTGCATATAACTTCTAACACATTAAAAACTGTCTTACAGCATTGCAGAAAACATTGTACTTCATAAGGCATAAGCTTGTTTCAGTTTGGCAAGATTTGCACTGAATACTGAATGAAACAGCTTTCTCTAATAGAGAGAAAAGCTTTTGAGCAGATTTGGGCTTGATTTCACTTCATTTGAACAGAAACACTATTTCAGCATTACTGGACTCAGAAAGCTGTAAACTGACAATCTTGATCATTGAAGTCCTAACATAAGTTTTTGTGCATATAACTTCTAACACATTAAAAACTGTCTTACAGCATTGCAGAAAACATTGTACTTCATAAGGCATAAGCTTGTTTCAGTTTGGCAAGATTTGCACTGAATACTGAATGAAACAGCTTTATCTAATAGAGAGAAAAGCTATTGAGCAGATTTGGGCTTGATTTCACTTCATTTGAACAGAAACACTATTTCAGCATTACTGGACTCAGAAAGCTGTAAACTGACAATCTTGATCATTGAAGTCCTAACATAAGTTTTTGTGCATATAACTTCTAACACATTAAAAACTGTCTTACAGCATTGCAGAAAACATTGTACTTCATAAGACATAAGCTTGTTTCAGTTTGGCAAGATTTGCACTGAATACTGAATGAAACAGTTTTATCTAATAGAGAGAAAAGCTTTTGAGCAGATTTGGGCTTGATTTCACTTCATTTCAACAGAAACACTATTTCAGCATTACTGGACTCAGAAAGCTGTAAACTGACAATCTTGATCATTGAAGTCCTAACATAAGTTTTTGTGCATATAACTTCTAACACATTAAAAACTGTCTTACAGCATTGCAGAAAACATTGTACTTCATAAGGCATAAGCTTGTTTCAGTTTGGCAAGATTTGCACTGAATATTGAATGAAACAGCTTTATCTAATAGAGAGAAAAGCTTTTGAGCAGATTTGGGCTTGATTTCACTTCATTTGAACAGAAACACTATTTCAACATTACTGGACTCAGAAAGCTGTAAACTGACAATCTTGATCATTGAAGTCCTAACATTAGTTTTTGTGCATATAACTTCTAACACATTAAAAACTGTCTAACAGCATTGCAGAAAACATTTTATTTCATAAGACATAAGCAAGTTTCAGTTTGGCAAGATTTGCACTGAATACTGAATGAAACAGCTTTCTCTAATAGAGAGAAAAGCTTTTGAGCAGATTTGGGCTTGATTTCACTTCATTTGAACAGAAACACTATTTCAGCATTACTGGACTCAGAAAGCTGTAAACTGACAATCTTGATCATTGAAGTCCTAACATAAGTTTTTGTGCATATAACTTCTAACACATTAAAAACTGTCTTACAGCATTGCAGAAAACATTGTACTTCATAAGGCATAAGCTTGTTTCAGTTTGGCAAGATTTGCACTGAATATTGAATGAAACAGCTTTATCTAATAGAGAGAAAAGCTTTTGAGCAGATTTGGGCTTGATTTCACTTCATTTGAACAGAAACACTATTTCAACATTACTGGACTCAGAAAGCTGTAAACTGACAATCTTGATCATTGCAGTCCTAACATTAGTTTTTGTGCATATAACTTCTAACACATTAAAAACTGTCTTACAGCATTGCAGAAAACATTGTACTTCATAAGGCATAAGCTTGTTTCAGTTTGGCAAGATTTGCACTGAATACTGAATGAAACAGCTTTATCTAATAGAGAGAAAAGCCTTTGAGCAGATTTGGGCTTGATTTCACTTCATTTCAACAGAAACACTATTTCAGCATTACTGGACTCAGAAAGCTGTAAACTGACAATCTTGATCATTGAAGTCCTAACATAAGTTTTTGTGCATATAACTTCTAACACATTAAAAACTGTCTTACAGCATTGCAGAAAACATTGTACTTCATAAGACATAAGCTTGTTTCAGTTTGGCAAGATTTGCACTGAATACTGAATGAAACAGCTTTATCTAATAGAGAGAAAAGCTTTTGAGCAGATTTGGGCTTGATTTCACTTCATTTGAACAGAAACACTATTTCAGCATTACTGGACTCAGAAAGCTGTAAACTGACAATCTTGATCATTGAAGTCCTAACATAAGTTTTTGTGCATATAACTTCTAACACATTAAAAACTGTCTTACAGCATTGCAGAAAACATTGTACTTCATAAGGCATAAGCTTGTTTCAGTTTGGCAAGATTTGCACTGAATATTGAATGAAACAGCTTTCTCTAATAGAGAGAAAAGCTTTTGAGCAGATTTGGGCTTGATTTCACTTCATTTGAACAGAAACACTATTTCAACATTACTGGACTCAGAAAGCTGTAAACTGACAATCTTGATCATTGCAGTCCTAACATTAGTTTTTGTGCATATAACTTCTAACACATTAAAAACTGTCTTACAGCATTGCAGAAAACATTTTATTTCATAAGACATAAGCAAGTTTCAGTTTGGCAAGATTTGCACTGAATACTGAATGAAACAGCTTTCTCTAATAGAGAGAAAAGCTTTTGAGCAGATTTGGGCTTGATTTCACTTCATTTGAACAGAAACACTATTTCAGCATTACTGGACTCAGAAAGCTGTAAACTGACAATCTTGATCATTGAAGTCCTAACATAAGTTTTTGTGCATATAACTTCTAACACATTAAAAACTGTCTTACAGCATTGCAGAAAACATTGTACTTCATAAGGCATAAGCTTGTTTCAGTTTGGCAAGATTTGCACTGAATACTGAATGAAACAGCTTTATCTAATAGAGAGAAAAGCTTTTGAGCAGATTTGGGCTTGATTTCACTTCATTTCAACAGAAACACTATTTCAGCATTACTGGACTCAGAAAGCTGTAAACTGACAATCTTGATCATTGAAGTCCTAACATAAGTTTTTGTGCATATAACTTCTAACACATTAAAAACTGTCTTACAGCATTGCAGAAAACATTTTATTTCATAAGACATAAGCAAGTTTCAGTTTGGCAAGATTTGCACTGAATACTGAATGAAACAGCTTTCTCTAATAGAGAGAAAAGCTTTTGAGCAGATTTGGGCTTGATTTCACTTCATTTGAACAGAAACACTATTTCAGCATTACTGGACTCAGAAAGCTGTAAACTGACAATCTTGATCATTGAAGTCCTAACATTAGTTTTTGTGCATATAACTTCTAACACATTAAAAACTGTCTTACAGCATTGCAGAAAACATTGTACTTCATAAGACATAAGCTTGTTTCAGTTTGGCAAGATTTGCACTGAATACTGAATGAAACATCTTTATCTAATAGAGAGAAAAGCTTTTGAGCAGATTTGGGCTTGATTTCACTTCATTTCAACAGAAACACTATTTCAGCATTACTGGACTCAGAAAGCTGTAAACTGACAATCTTGATCATTGAAGTCCTAACATAAGTTTTTGTGCATATAACTTCTAACACATTAAAAACTGTCTTACAGCATTGCAGAAAACATTGTACTTCATAAGGCATAAGCTTGTTTCAGTTTGGCAAGATTTGCACTGAATACTGAATGAAACAGCTTTATCTAATAGAGAGAAAAGCTTTTGAGCAGATTTGGGCTTGATTTCACTTCATTTCAACAGAAACACTATTTCAGCATTACTGGACTCAGAAAGCTGTAAACTGACAATCTTGATCATTGAAGTCCTAACATAAGTTTTTGTGCATATAACTTCTAACACATTAAAAACTGTCTTACAGCATTGCAGAAAACATTGTACTTCATAAGACATAAGCTTGTTTCAGTTTGGCAAGATTTGCACTGAATACTGAATGAAACAGCTTTATCTAATAGAGAGAAAAGCTTTTGAGCAGATTTGGGCTTGATTTCACTTCATTTCAACAGAAACACTATTTCAGCATTACTGGACTCAGAAAGCTGTAAACTGACAATCTTGATCATTGAAGTCCTAACATAAGTTTTTGTGCATATAACTTCTAACACATTAAAAACTGTCTTACAGCATTGCAGAAAACATTGTACTTCATAAGGCATAAGCTTGTTTCAGTTTGGCAAGATTTGCACTGAATATTGAATGAAACAGCTTTCTCTAATAGAGAGAAAAGCTTTTGAGCAGATTTGGGCTTGATTTCACTTCATTTGAACAGAAACACTATTTCAACATTACTGGACTCAGAAAGCTGTAAACTGACAATCTTGATCATTGCAGTCCTAACATTAGTTTTTGTGCATATAACTTCTAACACATTAAAAACTGTCTTACAGAATTGCAGAAAACAATTTATTTCATAAGACATAAGCAAGTTTCAGTTTGGCAAGATTTGCACTGAATACTGAATGAAACAGCTTTATCTAATAGAGAGAAAAGCTTTTGAGCAGATTTGGGCTTGATTTCACTTCATTTCAACAGAAACACTATTTCAGCATTACTGGACTCAGAAAGCTGTAAACTGACAATCTTGATCATTGAAGTCCTAACATAAGTTTTTGTGCATATAACTTCTAACACATTAAAAACTGTCTTACAGCATTGCAGAAAACATTGTACTTCATAAGACATAAGCTTGTTTCAGTTTGGCAAGATTTGCACTGAATACTGAATGAAACAGCTTTATCTAATAGAGAGAAAAGCTTTTGAGCAGATTTGGGCTTGATTTCACTTCATTTCAACAGAAACACTATTTCAGCATTACTGGACTCAGAAAGCTGTAAACTGACAATCTTGATCATTGAAGTCCTAACATAAGTTTTTGTGCATATAACTTCTAACACATTAAAAACTGTCTTACAGCATTGCAGAAAACATTGTACTTCATAAGGCATAAGCTTGTTTCAGTTTGGCAAGATTTGCACTGAATATTGAATGAAACAGCTTTATCTAATAGAGAGAAAAGCTTTTGAGCAGATTTGGGCTTGATTTCACTTCATTTGAACAGAAACACTATTTCAACATTACTGGACTCAGAAAGCTGTAAACTGACAATCTTGATCATTGCAGTCCTAACATTAGTTTTTGTGCATATAACTTCTAACACATTAAAAACTGTCTAACAGCATTGCAGAAAACATTTTATTTCATAAGACATAAGCAAGTTTCAGTTTGGCAAGATTTGCACTGAATACTGAATGAAACAGCTTTCTCTAATAGAGAGAAAAGCTTTTGAGCAGATTTGGGCTTGATTTCACTTCATTTGAACAGAAACACTATTTCAGCATTACTGGACTCAGAAAGCTGTAAACTGACAATCTTGATCATTGAAGTCCTAACATAAGTTTTTGTGCATATAACTTCTAACACATTAAAAACTGTCTTACAGCATTGCAGAAAACATTGTACTTCATAAGGCATAAGCTTGTTTCAGTTTGGCAAGATTTGCACTGAATACTGAATGAAACAGCTTTATCTAATAGAGAGAAAAGCTTTTGAGCAGATTTGGGCTTGATTTCACTTCATTTGAACAGAAACACTATTTCAGCATTACTGGACTCAGAAAGCTGTAAACTGACAATCTTGATCATTGAAGTCCTAACATTAGTTTTTGTGCATATAACTTCTAACACATTAAAAACTGTCTTACAGCATTGCAGAAAACATTGTACTTCATAAGACATAAGCTTGTTTCAGTTTGGCAAGATTTGCACTGAATACTGAATGAAACAGCTTTATCTAATAGAGAGAAAAGCTTTTGAGCAGATTTGGGCTTGATTTCACTTCATTTCAACAGAAACACTATTTCAGCATTACTGGACTCAGAAAGCTGTAAACTGACAATCTTGATCATTGAAGTCCTAACATAAGTTTTTGTGCATATAACTTCTAACACATTAAAAACTGTCTTACAGCATTGCAGAAAACATTGTACTTCATAAGGCATAAGCTTGTTTCAGTTTGGCAAGATTTGCACTGAATATTGAATGAAACAGCTTTATCTAATAGAGAGAAAAGCTTTTGAGCAGATTTGGGCTTGATTTCACTTCATTTGAACAGAAACACTATTTCAACATTACTGGACTCAGAAAGCTGTAAACTGACAATCTTGATCATTGAAGTCCTAACATAAGTTTTTGTGCATATAACTTCTAACACATTAAAAACTGTCTAACAGCATTGCAGAAAACATTTTATTTCATAAGACATAAGCAAGTTTCAGTTTGGCAAGATTTGCACTGAATACTGAATGAAACAGCTTTCTCTAATAGAGAGAAAAGCTTTTGAGCAGATTTGGGCTTGATTTCACGTCATTTGAACAGAAACACTATTTCAGCATTACTGGACTCAGAAAGCTGTAAACTGACAATCTTGATCATTGAAGTCCTAACATAAGTTTTTGTGCATATAACTTCTAACACATTAAAAACTGTCTTACAGCATTGCAGAAAACATTGTACTTCATAAGGCATAAGCTTGTTTCAGTTTGGCAAGATTTGCACTGAATACTGAATGAAACAGCTTTATCTAATAGAGAGAAAAGCTTTTGAGCAGATTTGGGCTTGATTTCACTTCATTTGAACAGAAACACTATTTCAGCATTACTGGACTCAGAAAGCTGTAAACTGACAATCTTGATCATTGAAGTCCTAACATAAGTTTTTGTGCATATAACTTCTAACACATTAAAAACTGTCTTACAGCATTGCAGAAAACATTGTACTTCATAAGACATAAGCTTGTTTCAGTTTGGCAAGATTTGCACTGAATACTGAATGAAACAGCTTTATCTAATAGAGAGAAAAGCTTTTGAGCAGATTTGGGCTTGATTTCACTTCATTTCAACAGAAACACTATTTCAGCATTACTGGACTCAGAAAGCTGTAAACTGACAATCTTGATCATTGAAGTCCTAACATAAGTTTTTGTGCATATAACTTCTAACACATTAAAAACTGTCTTACAGCATTGCAGAAAACATTGTACTTCATAAGGCATAAGCTTGTTTCAGTTTGGCAAGATTTGCACTGAATATTGAATGAAACAGCTTTATCTAATAGAGAGAAAAGCTTTTGAGCAGATTTGGGCTTGATTTCACTTCATTTGAACAGAAACACTATTTCAACATTACTAGACTCAGAAAGCTGTAAACTGACAATCTTGATCATTGCAGTCCTAACATTAGTTTTTGTGCATATAACTTCTAACACATTAAAAACTGTCTAACAGCATTGCAGAAAACATTTTATTTCATAAGACATAAGCAAGTTTCAGTTTGGCAAGATTTGCACTGAATACTGAATGAAACAGCTTTCTCTAATAGAGAGAAAAGCTTTTGAGCAGATTTGGGCTTGATTTCACTTCATTTGAACAGAAACACTATTTCAGCATTACTGGACTCAGAAAGCTGTAAACTGACAATCTTGATCATTGAAGTCCTAACATAAGTTTTTGTGCATATAACTTCTAACACATTAAAAACTGTCTTACAGCATTGCAGAAAACATTGTACTTCATAAGGCATAAGCTTGTTTCAGTTTGGCAAGATTTGCACTGAATACTGAATGAAACAGCTTTATCTAATAGAGAGAAAAGCTTTTGAGCAGATTTGGGCTTGATTTCACTTCATTTGAACAGAAACACTATTTCAGCATTACTGGACTCAGAAAGCTGTAAACTGACAATCTTGATCATTGAAGTCCTAACATTAGTTTTTGTGCATATAACTTCTAACACATTAAAAACTGTCTTACAGCATTGCAGAAAACATTGTACTTCATAAGACATAAGCTTGTTTCAGTTTGGCAAGATTTGCACTGAATACTGAATGAAACAGCTTTATCTAATAGAGAGAAAAGCTTTTGAGCAGATTTGGGCTTGATTTCACTTCATTTCAACAGAAACACTATTTCAGCATTACTGGACTCAGAAAGCTGTAAACTGACAATCTTGATCATTGAAGTCCTAACATAAGTTTTTGTGCATATAACTTCTAACACATTAAAAACTGTCTTACAGCATTGCAGAAAACATTGTACTTCATAAGGCATAAGCTTGTTTCAGTTTGGCAAGATTTGCACTGAATATTGAATGAAACAGCTTTATCTAATAGAGAGAAAAGCTTTTGAGCAGATTTGGGCTTGATTTCACTTCATTTGAACAGAAACACTATTTCAACATTACTGGACTCAGAAAGCTGTAAACTGACAATCTTGATCATTGCAGTCCTAACATTAGTTTTTGTGCATATAACTTCTAACACATTAAAAACTGTCTTACAGCATTGCAGAAAACATTTTATTTCATAAGACATAAGCAAGTTTCAGTTTGGCAAGATTTGCACTGTATACTGAATGAAACAGCTTTCTCTAATAGAGAGAAAAGCTTTTGAGCAGATTTGGGCTTGATTTCACTTCATTTGAACAGAACACTATTTCAGCATTACTGGACTCAGAAAGCTGTAAACTGACAATCTTGATCATTGAAGTCCTAACATAAGTTTTTGTGCATATAACTTCTAACACATTAAAAACTGTCTTACAGCATTGCAGAAAACATTGTACTTCATAAGGCATAAGCTTGTTTCAGTTTGGCAAGATTTGCACTGAATACTGAATGAAACAGCTTTATCTAATAGAGAGAAAAGCCTTTGAGCAGATTTGGGCTTGATTTCACTTCATTTCAACAGAAACACTATTTCAGCATTACTGGACTCAGAAAGCTGTAAACTGACAATCTTGATCATTGAAGTCCTAACATAAGTTTTTGTGCATATAACTTCTAACACATTAAAAACTGTCTTACAGCATTGCAGAAAACATTGTACTTCATAAGACATAAGCTTGTTTCAGTTTGGCAAGATTTGCACTGAATACTGAATGAAACAGCTTTATCTAATAGAGAGAAAAGCTTTTGAGCAGATTTGGGCTTGATTTCACTTCATTTCAACAGAAACACTATTTCAGCATTACTGGACTCAGAAAGCTGTAAACTGACAATCTTGATCATTGAAGTCCTAACATAAGTTTTTGTGCATATAACTTCTAACACATTAAAAACTGTCTTACAGCATTGCAGAAAACATTGTACTTCATAAGGCATAAGCTTGTTTCAGTTTGGCAAGATTTGCACTGAATATTGAATGAAACAGCTTTCTCTAATAGAGAGAAAAGCTTTTGAGCAGATTTGGGCTTGATTTCACTTCATTTGAACAGAAACACTATTTCAACATTACTGGACTCAGAAAGCTGTAAACTGACAATCTTGATCATTGCAGTCCTAACATTAGTTTTTGTGCATATAACTTCTAACACATTAAAAACTGTCTTACAGCATTGCAGAAAACATTTTATTTCATAAGACATAAGCAAGTTTCAGTTTGGCAAGATTTGCACTGAATACTGAATGAAACAGCTTTCTCTAATAGAGAGAAAAGCTTTTGAGCAGATTTGGGCTTGATTTCACTTCATTTCAACAGAAACACTATTTCAGCATTACTGGACTCAGAAAGCTGTAAACTGACAATCTTGATCATTGAAGTCCTAACATAAGTTTTTGTGCATATAACTTCTAACACATTAAAAACTGTCTTACAGCATTGCAGAGAACATTGTACTTCATAAGGCATAAGCTTGTTTCAGTTTGGCAAGATTTGCACTGAATACTGAATGAAACAGCTTTATCTAATAGAGAGAAAAGCTTTTGAGCAGATTTGGGCTTGATTTCACTTCATTTCAACAGAAACACTATTTCAGCATTACTGGACTCAGAAAGCTGTAAACTGACAATCTTGATCATTGAAGTCCTAACATAAGTTTTTGTGCATATAACTTCTAACACATTAAAAACTGTCTTACAGCATTGCAGAAAACATTTTATTTCATAAGACATAAGCAAGTTTCAGTTTGGCAAGATTTGCACTGAATACTGAATGAAACAGCTTTCTCTAATAGAGAGAAAAGCTTTTGAGCAGATTTGGGCTTGATTTCACTTCATTTGAACAGAAACACTATTTCAGCATTACTGGACTCAGAAAGCTGTAAACTGACAATCTTGATCATTGAAGTCCTAACATTAGTTTTTGTGCATATAACTTCTAACACATTAAAAACTGTCTTACAGCATTGCAGAAAACATTGTACTTCATAAGACATAAGCTTGTTTCAGTTTGGCAAGATTTGCACTGAATACTGAATGAAACATCTTTATCTAATAGAGAGAAAAGCTTTTGAGCAGATTTGGGCTTGATTTCACTTCATTTCAACAGAAACACTATTTCAGCATTACTGGACTCAGAAAGCTTTAAACTGACAATCTTGATCATTGAAGTCCTAACATAAGTTTTTGTGCATATAACTTCTAACACATTAAAAACTGTCTTACAGCATTGCAGAAAACATTGTACTTCATAAGGCATAAGCTTGTTTCAGTTTGGCAAGATTTGCACTGAATACTGAATGAAACAGCTTTATCTAATAGAGAGAAAAGCCTTTGAGCAGATTTGGGCTTGATTTCACTTCATTTCAACAGAAACACTATTTCAGCATTACTGGACTCAGAAAGCTGTAAACTGACAATCTTGATCATTGAAGTCCTAACATAAGTTTTTGTGCATATAACTTCTAACACATTAAAAACTGTCTTACAGCATTGCAGAAAACATTGTACTTCATAAGGCATAAGCTTGTTTCAGTTTGGCAAGATTTGCACTGAATATTGAATGAAACAGCTTTCTCTAATAGAGAGAAAAGCTTTTGAGCAGATTTGGGCTTGATTTCACTTCATTTGAACAGAAACACTATTTCAACATTACTGGACTCAGAAAGCTGTAAACTGACAATCTTGATCATTGCAGTCCTAACATTAGTTTTTGTGCATATAACTTCTAACACATTAAAAACTGTCTTACAGAATTGCAGAAAACAATTTATTTCATAAGACATAAGCAAGTTTCAGTTTGGCAAGATTTGCACTGAATACTGAATGAAACAGCTTTCTCTAATAGAGAGAAAAGCTTTTGAGCAGATTTGGGCTTGATTTCACTTCATTTGAACAGAAACACTATTTCAGCATTACTGGACTCAGAAAGCTGTAAACTGACAATCTTGATCATTGAAGTCCTAACATAAGTTTTTGTGCATATAACTTCTAACACATTAAAAACTGTCTTACAGCATTGCAGAAAACATTGTACTTCATAAGGCATAAGCTTGTTTCAGTTTGGCAAGATTTGCACTGAATACTGAATGAAACAGCTTTATCTAATAGAGAGAAAAGCTTTTGAGCAGATTTGGGCTTGATTTCACTTCATTTGAACAGAAACACTATTTCAGCATTACTGGACTCAGAAAGCTGTAAACTGACAATCTTGATCATTGAAGTCCTAACATAAGTTTTTGTGCATATAACTTCTAACACATTAAAAACTGTCTTACAGCATTGCAGAAAACATTGTACTTCATAAGACATAAGCTTGTTTCAGTTTGGCAAGATTTGCACTGAATACTGAATGAAACAGCTTTATCTAATAGAGAGAAAAGCTTTTGAGCAGATTTGGGCTTGATTTCACTTCATTTCAACAGAAACACTATTTCAGCATTACTGGACTCAGAAAGCTGTAAACTGACAATCTTGATCATTGAAGTCCTAACATAAGTTTTTGTGCATATAACTTCTAACACATTAAAAACTGTCTTACAGCATTGCAGAAAACATTGTACTTCATAAGACATAAGCTTGTTTCAGTTTGGCAAGATTTGCACTGAATACTGAATGAAACAGCTTTATCTAATAGAGAGAAAAGCTTTTGAGCAGATTTGGGCTTGATTTCACTTCATTTCAACAGAAACACTATTTCAGCATTACTGGACTCAGAAAGCTGTAAACTGACAATCTTGATCATTGAAGTCCTAACATAAGTTTTTGTGCATATAACTTCTAACACATTAAAAACTGTCTTACAGCATTGCAGAAAACATTGTACTTCATAAGGCATAAGCTTGTTTCAGTTTGGCAAGATTTGCACTGAATATTGAATGAAACAGCTTTATCTAATAGAGAGAAAAGCTTTTGAGCAGATTTGGGCTTGATTTCACTTCATTTGAACAGAAACACTATTTCAACATTACTGGACTCAGAAAGCTGTAAACTGACAATCTTGATCATTGCAGTCCTAACATTAGTTTTTGTGCATATAACTTCTAACACATTAAAAACTGTCTTACAGCATTGCAGAAAACATTGTACTTCATAAGGCATAAGCAAGTTTCAGTTTGGCAAGATTTGCACTGAATACTGAATGAAACAGCTTTATCTAATAGAGAGAAAAGCTTTTGAGCAGATTTGGGCTTGATTTCACTTCATTTGAACAGAAACACTATTTCAGCATTACTGGACTCAGAAAGCTGTAAACTGACAATCTTGATCATTGAAGTCCTAACATTAGTTTTTGTGCATATAACTTCTAACACATTAAAAACTGTCTTACAGCATTGCAGAAAACATTGTACTTCATAAGACATAAGCTTGTTTCAGTTTGGCAAGATTTGCACTGAATACTGAATGAAACAGCTTTATCTAATAGAGAGAAAAGCTTTTGAGCAGATTTGGGCTTGATTTCACTTCATTTCAACAGAAACACTATTTCAGCATTACTGGACTCAGAAAGCTGTAAACTGACAATCTTGATCATTGAAGTCCTAACATAAGTTTTTGTGCATATAACTTCTAACACATTAAAAACTGTCTTACAGCATTGCAGAAAACATTGTACTTCATAAGGCATAAGCTTGTTTCAGTTTGGCAAGATTTGCACTGAATATTGAATGAAACAGCTTTATCTAATAGAGAGAAAAGCTTTTGAGCAGATTTGGGCTTGATTTCACTTCATTTGAACAGAAACACTATTTCAACATTACTGGACTCAGAAAGCTGTAAACTGACAATCTTGATCATTGCAGTCCTAACATTAGTTTTTGTGCATATAACTTCTAACACATTAAAAACTGTCTTACAGCATTGCAGAAAACGTACTCGGTTACGAACGTAACCTCGGTTCCCTGAGATACGGAACGAGTACTGCGTATGGGGAAAAGCTCCTTTTTTCCTCGATACTGAAGCCTTTTTTCAATAACGCAGTGCAACTGCACTGCCATTGGTTTAATCTGTAAACTTTTTTAAACCAATGACAGCGCTGCGTAGCTGCGCGAGCCTGTGGCGATGCAGCGCGCCAAAGCCCGCCAGAATGGGCGGGGCGAATGGCTATATAAGCAGGCAATCGCCAGAGGAAATCAGGTCATACGACTGAAGCGACGACACTGAACCCGCAGCCTCGTGGCCCGGCATATAACGCAGTACTCGTTCCGTATCTCAGGGAACCGAGGTTACGTTCGTAACCGAGTACGTTCCCTTTCGATACTTCACTCATACTGCGTATGGGGAACGAATTCAACCGCGCCGTGCCACGGTAGGGAACGACAAGACTTAACTTGAACACCCTGGGGTCCAGAGGATAAGTGAGAGGGCCGGAGCCATCGAACCCTTGACGCTACACTGCTGAGAGGGAGCTAGCTCCCTGGAGGTGGCATGATGACAGAGTCTGCTAGAGGCTGTCGTATCAAACCGAAAGAACCCGAGCATGCAAGGTCGGGATATCCAAGTTATAGAACCTGACAAAAGTGGACGGCGAGGACCAGCCGGCCGCCTCACAGATGTCCTTGATAGAGACACCACTAGACCAGGCCCATGAAGAGGCCATCCCTCTAGTAGAGTGGGCTCTAACTCCTATGGGGCACTCAAGGCCCATAGAGGAGTAACATAGAGCGATAGCTTCAACTATCCAACGCGAGAGGCGTTGCTTTGAGACCGAAGACCCTTTGGTGCGGTCACCAAAGCAGACAAAAAGCTGGTCAGATTGCCTGAACGGCTGAGACCGCTCAATGTAAATTCTCAAAGCCCTCACTGGGCAGAGTAAATCCAGCTCTCGCTCACCTGACAACGGAGGCAGAGCTGAGAGGGAAATTACCTGTGCTCTGAATGGCGTCGAGAGCACTTTAGGTACGTAGCCATGCCTGGGTTTTAAAATGACCTTAGAGTTATTGGGCCCAAACTCAAGGCATGCAGGGCTCACCGAGAGGGCCTGCAAATCGCCAACACGCTTGACCGATGCTAGAGCAAGTAGCAGAGCGGTTTTGAGCGTTAGGGGCCGAAGGTCAGCTGACCGCAGCGGTTCAAAGGGAGGTCCTTTGAGTGCTCCAAGGACCGTGTGAAGGTCCCAAGTGGGAACGGTAAGAGGGCGTGGGGGCTTCAACCGCCTAGCACCTCTCAGGAAACGCACAATGAGGCTGTGTCGACCCACTGATTGGCCAGCAATAGGAGCATGAAATGCTGCAATGGCTGCTACGTACACTTTGAGTGTGGAAGGGGTGAGACCCTTTTCTAGACGCTCCTGGAGAAATGACAGTATCGGAGATACATCACACTCAACAGGGTCTTTGTTTTGTGCTAAGCACCAGTCAACAAAGACTGACCATTTTTGGGCATAGAGGCGTCTTGTAGACGGGGCTCTTGCCTGAGCAATGGTGTGTAGTACGTCCCCGGGGAGGCTCAGAGGCTCCCATCGAGGGACCATACATGCAGAGCCCAGAGTTCTGGCTGTGGATGCCAGATTGTCCTGTTCGCCTGAGAGAGGAGGTCCCGCCTCAGGGGGATCGGCCATGGGGCTTTCATGGAAAGCCTGAAAAGCTCCGAGGACCAAACTTGGGTCCTCCAGAGTGGGGCCACTAGGAGGACTCTGTGTCTGTCTTCCCTGACTCGTCTGATGACCTGAGGGATCAGAGCAATCGGGGGAAAAGCATAAAGAAGGAGGCTGGGCCAGTTGTGGGCCAGTGCATCTGTTTCCTTTGAAAAATAAGTTGGGCAATGAGAGTTGCTTTCTGAGGCGAAGAGGTCGACCTCTGCCTTCCCGAAAATCTCCCAGATTTTGAGAACTGTCTGGGGATGGAGCATCCACTCGTCCGAGGGGACATTGCTCCGTGAAAGCATGTCTGCTCCCAGATTCGTCTTGCCAGGTATGTGTGTCGCCTTGAGCGATCGCAACCTGGGTAATGCCCATTCCAAGAGGCGCTTTGCCAGTGCGCAGAGGCGGCTGGACGAAAGGCCGCCTTGGTGATTTATGTAGGACACCACTGTCATGCTGTCCGACTGGACTAGGATGTGGCGCCCTTCCAAGATTGCCTGAAAGGATTGAAGGGCTCGTTCCACTGCCAGCATCTCGAGGCAGTTGATATGAAGATGGCTTTCTTCGTGCGACCACGAGCCGAAGGCTGGTCTGCCCTCGCACAGAGCACCCCAACCCAGGTTGGACGCATCTGTTGAGAGTACCGTCCTTCTGGAAACCGCCTGTAGGGGTACTCCACGACTGAACCAAACAGGGTTCATCCAAGGCTCCAGGGCTGCTAGACAGGCCTGGTTGACCCTGATGCGAAAGCGGCCGTGCCGCCAAGCATGAGGTGGGACCCGGAGTTTCAGCCAGTACTGCAAGGGCCGCATTCGTAGGAGGCCGAGCTGTAAAACTGGGGAGGCGGAAGCCATCAGCCCTAGCATCCTCTGAAAGAACTTCAGAGGGAAACAGGCTTTGTTCTTGACAGAGGCCGCGAGCTGCTGAAGTACAAGAGCGCGCTCTGGTGATATGACCGCCCTCATATTGACGGAGTCGAAAACTGCTCCCAGGAACGTAATACGTTGGCTGGGGAGCAGTGAGCTCTTGGCGAAATTGACCCTGAGTCCTAGGCACTGTAAGTGGCTCAGGAGCATGGATCTGTTGTGGTCTAGCTCGGTTCGTGACTGGGCTAGAATGAGCCAGTCGTCGAGATAGTTCAGAATGCGAATTCCCATCTGTCTCAGAGGGGAGAGCGCCTCGTTCATGCACTTCGTGAAAGTGCGGGGAGCTAGAGACAGCCCAAAGGGAAGGACTGTATATTGGTAAGCCACACCCTCGAACGCGAACCTCAAGAATCGTCTGTGATGGGGGGCTATCTGGATGTGAAAGTAAGCATCTTTCAGGTCCAGCGAGAAGAACCAGTCCTCGGGGCAAATCTGCGTGAGGATCTGCTTCAGTGTCAACATCTTAAACTTCCGTTTCATGAGGGAAAGGTTCAGGTGTCTGAGGTCTAAGATGGGTCTGAGACCGCCATCTTTCTTGGGGACAAGGAAATAACGGCTGTAGAACCCCGACCCGCTGTCTGAGGGAGGAACTATCTCTATGGCTCCCTTCCTTGACAGCGTCATCACTTCGGTGCAGAGGACCTGAGCATCGTCCGGCTCTACCGAGGTGGGAATCACTCCGCGAAAACGCGGGGGTCTTCGGGCGAACTGCAGTGAGTATCCGTGTTTTATTATCCCCAACACCCACTTGGACACTCCGGGGATGGCCTGCCAGGCCTCGGCCCGCGTGACAAGGGGCTGGATAGTGTCGGATGGCAGACCGCTGATCAGGGGCCTGAACACCGACGAGTGTGGAAGAGGAAAAGTGCTCTCTTTTTGAAAATGTGAAATATTTATTGTGTTCGCCATAACAACGGCGCTTTGCGTGGACGCAACAACAGTGGGCCCAGGTCGCACAGCAGACAGGCGAGAGAGCTTCTGGGGTGGTCCGGCCGCAGCGGGACTTTGCCCCTTCCTCTTTCTTCCCCAACGATCAGGAGGATTTAGAGGGCGTCGGGTCCAGCACAATCCTTTGCCGGGGGCCCTGACGTCTAGGCGGTTTAGCGCGCCTAGTGGGGCGAGCTGGGTGCTGCTCCTTAGGGGGTGCCGCCTGGGGGGTAGAAGGGGCAGGTTTGCTCTGGTGCTGAGTCGGCGCAGTCCTGGGGCGACTCGGGGCAGAGGTGGAGCGCTTGGGCAGGAAGTGTCGCATGGCTTGGGACGACTTCTGTGCTGCAGTGAAGCGTTCTGTAAACCCTTCTACCGCTGGTCCGAAGAGGCCGCATGGAGAGACTGGGGCATCGAGAAAGGCCACTTTGTCGCTCTCCTTAATCTCTGTTAGGTTGAGCCAGAGGTGGCGCTCCAGCACAACCAGGTTGGCCATGGATCGTCCGATGGCCTGGGCCGTGGCTTTCGTGGCGCGCAGAGCCAAATCAGTGGCGCTGCGGAGGTCACGGAAAGCAGGTTCACTAGAGCTAGACTCATCCAGGGAACGGAGAAGCTTTGCCTGGAACACCTGCAATATGGCCATGGTGTGCAGAGATGAAGCGGCTTGGCCCGCAGAAGTGTAGGCCCTGCCAGCCATGGCAGAGGTCGTCCTGCAGGGCTTGGAAGGAAGGGCTCTCTTATTTTTCCACCCCACAGCCGCGGGGGGACAGAGGTGAGCAGCCACGGCCTCATCCAGGGGCGGCAATTGCTCATAGCCCTTCTCCTGAGAGCCATCTACTGAGCTGAGAGCTGCAGAGGAAGTGCGTAGGCGGGCCGAGTAGGGGGCGCGCCACGACTTTGTCAGCTCGTCATGAACCTCAGGGAAGAATGGGGCAGGTCGCTGGCGGGGGGCCTGGCGGCGTCCTGGCAGGTACCACTCGTCCAGCCTGCTGCGTGTCGGCTCTTCAGGGGGGGCCCACTCCAAATGGAGTTCCTCAACAGCCTTGGAGAGGATGCGGAGAAGCTCGGCATCCATCCCAGCTCTGGCGTCGATGGGCTCCAGTGACGGCAGGTGGGCGGGGTCAGAATCGCCGGCCCAGTCCTCCGTTTCAGAAGCCGCGAGTGACATGGAGTCGTCAAGCGGCTCGTCCTCCGATCCGCCAAAAGAGACGAGGTCGCTCGCTTCAGCCGAGGGACGCTGCTCTGGGCGTGAGAAGAGGACAGGGGACGGCTCTCTCATTGGAGAGGGTGAGGCACGCGGGCGCTGAGCCGGCGTGAGCTCACCCAAATCCGGGCGCTGGGCCCCTCTTCCCCGCTGTCTTTTCCTGGCCGGCTCGCGGGAGGAAAAAGACGGGAGGGCGCGAGGGGCGGGATTACTTTCATTAAAGAAAGCAATCCGCGAGCGCAGAGAGGCGAGACTCATGCTTTCACAAAAGCAGCATGAAGTCTCAGTGAGTGCAGCCTCAGCATGGGGTTTACCCAGGCAGAAAACACACTCACCATGGCCGTCGTCCTCATGCAGAGGGGCTCTGCATGTGCCACAGCTGTGGCGCGGCATGGCCGTCGCCGTTAAAACGGCGTTAGAAACGCTCTTTTAGAGCGGTGAAAACCGCTGGAAAAAGCTCTTTTAGGATCGCCGGATGGCGGCAGGAGATCGCTGAGAAGCGGCCGGAAGCGGGAAGCGGGCGGCCCGAGATCGGCGCTGAGAGCGGCTGTCTGCGAGTACGCCGGCGCTGCAGGCGGTCGGCGGTCTCAGCTGGTCCGCTGCGGTGCCTCTTCGACGGCGAGAGCTCGTTCCAGGCGAAGGCGTTCAGCAGAGATCCAACGAAGTGAAGTCGTCGCTGAAGGAGTAAGATCTGATTTCCTCTGGCGATTGCCTGCTTATATAGCCATTCGCCCCGCCCATTCTGGCGGGCTTAGGCGCGCTGCATCGCCACAGGCTCGCGCAGCTACGCAGCGCTGTCATTGGTTTAAAAAAGTTTACAGATTAAACCAATGGCAGTGCAGTTGCACTGCGTTATTGAAAAAAGGCTTCAGTATCGAGGAAAAAAGGAGCTTTTCCCCATACGCAGTATGAGTGAAGTATCGAAAGGGAACATTTTATTTCATAAGACATAAGCAAGTTTCAGTTTGGCAAGATTTGCACTGAATACTGAATGAAACAGCTTTCTCTAATAGAGAGAAAAGCTTTTGAGCAGATTTGGGCTTGATTTCACTTCATTTGAACAGAACACTATTTCAGCATTACTGGACTCAGAAAGCTGTAAACTGACAATCTTGATCATTGAAGTCCTAACATAAGTTTTTGTGCATATAACTTCTAACACATTAAAAACTGTCTTACAGCATTGCAGAAAACATTGTACTTCATAAGGCATAAGCTTGTTTCAGTTTGGCAAGATTTGCACTGAATACTGAATGAAACAGCTTTATCTAATAGAGAGAAAAGCCTTTGAGCAGATTTGGGCTTGATTTCACTTCATTTCAACAGAAACACTATTTCAGCATTACTGGACTCAGAAAGCTGTAAACTGACAATCTTGATCATTGAAGTCCTAACATAAGTTTTTGTGCATATAACTTCTAACACATTAAAAACTGTCTTACAGCATTGCAGAAAACATTGTACTTCATAAGACATAAGCTTGTTTCAGTTTGGCAAGATTTGCACTGAATACTGAATGAAACAGCTTTATCTAATAGAGAGAAAAGCTTTTGAGCAGATTTGGGCTTGATTTCACTTCATTTCAACAGAAACACTATTTCAGCATTACTGGACTCAGAAAGCTGTAAACTGACAATCTTGATCATTGAAGTCCTAACATAAGTTTTTGTGCATATAACTTCTAACACATTAAAAACTGTCTTACAGCATTGCAGAAAACATTGTACTTCATAAGGCATAAGCTTGTTTCAGTTTGGCAAGATTTGCACTGAATATTGAATGAAACAGCTTTCTCTAATAGAGAGAAAAGCTTTTGAGCAGATTTGGGCTTGATTTCACTTCATTTGAACAGAAACACTTTCAACATTACTGGACTCAGAAAGCTGTAAACTGACAATCTTGATCATTGCAGTCCTAACATTAGTTTTTGTGCATATAACTTCTAACACATTAAAAACTGTCTTACAGCATTGCAGAAAACATTTTATTTCATAAGACATAAGCAAGTTTCAGTTTGGCAAGATTTGCACTGAATACTGAATGAAACAGCTTTCTCTAATAGAGAGAAAAGCTTTTGAGCAGATTTGGGCTTGATTTCACTTCATTTGAACAGAAACACTATTTCAGCATTACTGGACTCAGAAAGCTGTAAACTGACAATCTTGATCATTGAAGTCCTAACATAAGTTTTTGTGCATATAACTTCTAACACATTAAAAACTGTCTTACAGCATTGCAGAGAACATTGTACTTCATAAGGCATAAGCTTGTTTCAGTTTGGCAAGATTTGCACTGAATACTGAATGAAACAGCTTTATCTAATAGAGAGAAAAGCTTTTGAGCAGATTTGGGCTTGATTTCACTTCATTTCAACAGAAACACTATTTCAGCATTACTGGACTCAGAAAGCTGTAAACTGACAATCTTGATCATTGAAGTCCTAACATAAGTTTTTGTGCATATAACTTCTAACACATTAAAAACTGTCTTACAGCATTGCAGAAAACATTTTATTTCATAAGACATAAGCAAGTTTCAGTTTGGCAAGATTTGCACTGAATACTGAATGAAACAGCTTTCTCTAATAGAGAGAAAAGCTTTTGAGCAGATTTGGGCTTGATTTCACTTCATTTCAACAGAAACACTATTTCAGCATTACTGGACTCAGAAAGCTGTAAACTGACAATCTTGATCATTGAAGTCCTAACATAAGTTTTTGTGCATATAACTTCTAACACATTAAAAACTGTCTTACAGCATTGCAGAAAACATTGTACTTCATAAGACATAAGCTTGTTTCAGTTTGGCAAGATTTGCACTGAATACTGAATGAAACAGCTTTATCTAATAGAGAGAAAAGCTTTTGAGCAGATTTGGGCTTGATTTCACTTCATTTCAACAGAAACACTATTTCAGCATTACTGGACTCAGAAAGCTGTAAACTGACAATCTTGATCATTGAAGTCCTAACATAAGTTTTTGTGCATATAACTTCTAACACATTAAAAACTGTCTTACAGCATTGCAGAAAACATTGTACTTCATAAGGCATAAGCTTGTTTCAGTTTGGCAAGATTTGCACTGAATATTGAATGAAACAGCTTTCTCTAATAGAGAGAAAAGCTTTTGAGCAGATTTGGGCTTGATTTCACTTCATTTGAACAGAAACACTATTTCAACATTACTGGACTCAGAAAGCTGTAAACTGACAATCTTGATCATTGCAGTCCTAACATTAGTTTTTGTGCATATAACTTCTAACACATTAAAAACTGTCTTACAGCATTGCAGAAAACATTTTATTTCATAAGACATAAGCAAGTTTCAGTTTGGCAAGATTTGCACTGAATACTGAATGAAACAGCTTTCTCTAATAGAGAGAAAAGCTTTTGAGCAGATTTGGGCTTGATTTCACTTCATTTGAACAGAAACACTATTTCAGCATTACTGGACTCAGAAAGCTGTAAACTGACAATCTTGATCATTGAAGTCCTAACATAAGTTTTTGTGCATATAACTTCTAACACATTAAAAACTGTCTTACAGCATTGCAGAAAACATTGTACTTCATAAGGCATAAGCTTGTTTCAGTTTGGCAAGATTTGCACTGAATACTGAATGAAACAGCTTTATCTAATAGAGAGAAAAGCTTTTGAGCAGATTTGGGCTTGATTTCACTTCATTTCAACAGAAACACTATTTCAGCATTACTGGACTCAGAAAGCTGTAAACTGACAATCTTGATCATTGAAGTCCTAACATAAGTTTTTGTGCATATAACTTCTAACACATTAAAAACTGTCTTACAGCATTGCAGAAAACATTTTATTTCATAAGACATAAGCAAGTTTCAGTTTGGCAAGATTTGCACTGAATACTGAATGAAACAGCTTTCTCTAATAGAGAGAAAAGCTTTTGAGCAGATTTGGGCTTGATTTCACTTCATTTGAACAGAAACACTATTTCAGCATTACTGGACTCAGAAAGCTGTAAACTGACAATCTTGATCATTGAAGTCCTAACATAAGTTTTTGTGCATATAACTTCTAACACATTAAAAACTGTCTTACAGCATTGCAGAAAACATTGTACTTCATAAGGCATAAGCTTGTTTCAGTTTGGCAAGATTTGCACTGAATACTGAATGAAACAGCTTTATCTAATAGAGAGAAAAGCTTTTGAGCAGATTTGGGCTTGATTTCACTTCATTTCAACAGAAACACTATTTCAGCATTACTGGACTCAGAAAGCTGTAAACTGACAATCTTGATCATTGAAGTCCTAACATAAGTTTTTGTGCATATAACTTCTAACACATTAAAAACTGTCTTACAGCATTGCAGAAAACATTGTACTTCATAAGACATAAGCTTGTTTCAGTTTGGCAAGATTTGCACTGAATACTGAATGAAACAGCTTTATCTAATAGAGAGAAAAGCTTTTGAGCAGATTTGGGCTTGATTTCACTTCATTTCAACAGAAACACTATTTCAGCATTACTGGACTCAGAAAGCTGTAAACTGACAATCTTGATCATTGAAGTCCTAACATAAGTTTTTGTGCATATAACTTCTAACACATTAAAAACTGTCTTACAGCATTGCAGAAAACATTGTACTTCATAAGGCATAAGCTTGTTTCAGTTTGGCAAGATTTGCACTGAATACTGAATGAAACAGCTTTCTCTAATAGAGAGAAAAGCTTTTGAGCAGATTTGGGCTTGATTTCACTTCATTTCAACAGAAACACTATTTCAGCATTACTGGACTCAGAAAGCTGTAAACTGACAATCTTGATCATTGAAGTCCTAACATAAGTTTTTGTGCATATAACTTCTAACACATTAAAAACTGTCTAACAGCATTGCAGAAAACATTGTACTTCATAAGGCATAAGCTTGTTTCAGTTTGGCAAGATTTGCACTGAATACTGAATGAAACAGCTTTATCTAATAGAGAGAAAAGCTTTTGAGCAGATTTGGGCTTGATTTCACTTCATTTGAACAGAAACACTATTTCAGCATTACTGGACTCAGAAAGCTGTAAACTGACAATCTTGATCATTGAAGTCCTAACATAAGTTTTTGTGCATATAACTTCTAACACATTAAAAACTGTCTTACAGCATTGCAGAAAACATTGTACTTCATAAGACATAAGCTTGTTTCAGTTTGGCAAGATTTGCACTGAATACTGAATGAAACAGCTTTATCTAATAGAGAGAAAAGCTTTTGAGCAGATTTGGGCTTGATTTCACTTCATTTCAACAGAAACACTATTTCAGCATTACTGGACTCAGAAAGCTGTAAACTGACAATCTTGATCATTGAAGTCCTAACATAAGTTTTTGTGCATATAACTTCTAACACATTAAAAACTGTCTTACAGCATTGCAGAAAACATTGTACTTCATAAGGCATAAGCTTGTTTCAGTTTGGCAAGATTTGCACTGAATATTGAATGAAACAGCTTTATCTAATAGAGAGAAAAGCTTTTGAGCAGATTTGGGCTTGATTTCACTTCATTTGAACAGAAACACTATTTCAACATTACTGGACTCAGAAAGCTGTAAACTGACAATCTTGATCATTGCAGTCCTAACATTAGTTTTTGTGCATATAACTTCTAACACATTAAAAACTGTCTTACAGCATTGCAGAAAACATTTTATTTCATAAGATATAAGCAAGTTTCAGTTTGGCAAGATTTGCACTGAATACTGAATGAAACAGCTTTCTCTAATAGAGAGAAAAGCTTTTGAGCAGATTTGGGCTTGATTTCACTTCATTTGAACAGAAACACTATTTCAACATTACTGGACTCAGAAAGCTGTAAACTGACAATCTTGATCATTGCAGTCCTAACATTAGTTTTTGTGCATATAACTTCTAACACATTAAAAACTGTCTTACAGCATTGCAGAAAACATTTTATTTCATAAGACATAAGCAAGTTTCAGTTTGGCAAGATTTGCACTGAATACTGAATGAAACAGCTTTCTCTAATAGAGAGAAAAGCTTTTGAGCAGATTTGGGCTTGATTTCACTTCATTTGAACAGAAACACTATTTCAGCATTACTGGACTCAGAAAGCTGTAAACTGACAATCTTGATCATTGAAGTCCTAACATAAGTTTTTGTGCATATAACTTCTAACACATTAAAAACTGTCTTACAGCATTGCAGAAAACATTGTACTTCATAAGGCATAAGCTTGTTTCAGTTTGGCAAGATTTGCACTGAATACTGAATGAAACAGCTTTATCTAATAGAGAGAAAAGCTTTTGAGCAGATTTGGGCTTGATTTCACTTCATTTGAACAGAAACACTATTTCAGCATTACTGGACTCAGAAAGCTGTAAACTGACAATCTTGATCATTGAAGTCCTAACATAAGTTTTTGTGCATATAACTTCTAACACATTAAAAACTGTCTTACAGCATTGCAGAAAACATTGTACTTCATAAGGCATAAGCTTGTTTCAGTTTGGCAAGATTTGCACTGAATATTGAATGAAACAGCTTTCTCTAATAGAGAGAAAAGCTTTTGAGCAGATTTGGGCTTGATTTCACTTCATTTGAACAGAAACACTATTTCAACATTACTGGACTCAGAAAGCTGTAAACTGACAATCTTGATCATTGCAGTCCTAACATTAGTTTTTGTGCATATAACTTCTAACACATTAAAAACTGTCTTACAGCATTGCAGAAAACATTTTATTTCATAAGACATAAGCAAGTTTCAGTTTGGCAAGATTTGCACTGAATACTGAATGAAACAGCTTTCTCTAATAGAGAGAAAAGCTTTTGAGCAGATTTGGGCTTGATTTCACTTCATTTGAACAGAAACACTATTTCAGCATTACTGGACTCAGAAAGCTGTAAACTGACAATCTTGATCATTGAAGTCCTAACATAAGTTTTTGTGCATATAACTTCTAACACATTAAAAACTGTCTTACAGCATTGCAGAAAACATTGTACTTCATAAGGCATAAGCTTGTTTCAGTTTGGCAAGATTTGCACTGAATACTGAATGAAACAGCTTTATCTAATAGAGAGAAAAGCTTTTGAGCAGATTTGGGCTTGATTTCACTTCATTTCAACAGAAACACTATTTCAGCATTACTGGACTCAGAAAGCTGTAAACTGACAATCTTGATCATTGAAGTCCTAACATAAGTTTTTGTGCATATAACTTCTAACACATTAAAAACTGTCTTACAGCATTGCAGAAAACATTTTATTTCATAAGACATAAGCAAGTTTCAGTTTGGCAAGATTTGCACTGAATACTGAATGAAACAGCTTTCTCTAATAGAGAGAAAAGTTTTTGAGCAGATTTGGGCTTGATTTCACTTCATTTGAACAGAAACACTATTTCAGCATTACTGGACTCAGAAAGCTGTAAACTGACAATCTTGATCATTGAAGTCCTAACATAAGTTTTTGTGCATATAACTTCTAACACATTAAAAACTGTCTTACAGCATTGCAGAAAACATTGTACTTCATAAGGCATAAGCTTGTTTCAGTTTGGCAAGATTTGCACTGAATACTGAATGAAACAGCTTTATCTAATAGAGAGAAAAGCTTTTGAGCAGATTTGGGCTTGATTTCACTTCATTTCAACAGAAACACTATTTCAGCATTACTGGACTCAGAAAGCTGTAAACTGACAATCTTGATCATTGAAGTCCTAACATAAGTTTTTGTGCATATAACTTCTAACACATTAAAAACTGTCTTACAGCATTGCAGAAAACATTGTACTTCATAAGACATAAGCTTGTTTCAGTTTGGCAAGATTTGCACTGAATACTGAATGAAACAGCTTTATCTAATAGAGAGAAAAGCTTTTGAGCAGATTTGGGCTTGATTTCACTTCATTTCAACAGAAACACTATTTCAGCATTACTGGACTCAGAAAGCTGTACACTGACAATCTTGATCATTGAAGTCCTAACATAAGTTTTTGTGCATATAACTTCTAACACATTAAAAACTGTCTTACAGCATTGCAGAAAATATTGTACTTCATAAGGCATAAGCTTGTTTCAGTTTGGCAAGATTTGCACTGAATATTGAATGAAACAGCTTTCTCTAATAGAGAGAAAAGCTTTTGAGCAGATTTGGGCTTGATTTCACTTCATTTGAACAGAAACACTATTTCAACATTACTGGACTCAGAAAGCTGTAAACTGACAATCTTGATCATTGCAGTCCTAACATTAGTTTTTGTGCATATAACTTCTAACACATTAAAAACTGTCTTACAGCATTGCAGAAAACATTTTATTTCATAAGACATAAGCAAGTTTCAGTTTGGCAAGATTTGCACTGAATACTGAATGAAACAGCTTTCTCTAATAGAGAGAAAAGCTTTTGAGCAGATTTGGGCTTGATTTCACTTCATTTGAACAGAAACACTATTTCAGCATTACTGGACTCAGAAAGCTGTAAACTGACAATCTTGATCATTGAAGTCCTAACATAAGTTTTTGTGCATATAACTTCTAACACATTAAAAACTGTCTTACAGCATTGCAGAAAACATTGTACTTCATAAGGCATAAGCTTGTTTCAGTTTGGCAAGATTTGCACTGAATACTGAATGAAACAGCTTTATCTAATAGAGAGAAAAGCTTTTGAGCAGATTTGGGCTTGATTTCACTTCATTTCAACAGAAACACTATTTCAGCATTACTGGACTCAGAAAGCTGTAAACTGACAATCTTGATCATTGAAGTCCTAACATAAGTTTTTGTGCATATAACTTCTAACACATTAAAAACTGTCTTACAGCATTGCAGAAAACATTGTACTTCATAAGACATAAGCTTGTTTCAGTTTGGCAAGATTTGCACTGAATACTGAATGAAACAGCTTTATCTAATAGAGAGAAAAGCTTTTGAGCAGATTTGGGCTTGATTTCACTTCATTTCAACAGAAACACTATTTCAGCATTACTGGACTCAGAAAGCTGTAAACTGACAATCTTGATCATTGAAGTCCTAACATAAGTTTTTGTGCATATAACTTCTAACACATTAAAAACTGTCTTACAGCATTGCAGAAAACATTTTATTTCATAAGACATAAGCAAGTTTCAGTTTGGCAAGATTTGCACTGAATACTGAATGAAACACCTTTATCTAATAGAGAGAAAAGCCTTTGAGCAGATTTGGGCTTAATTTCACTTCATTTGAACAGAACACTATTTCAGCATTACTGGACTCAGAAAGCTGTAAACTGACAATCTTGATCATTGAAGTCCTAACATAAGTTTTTGTGCATATAACTTCTAACACATTAAAAACTGTCTTACAGCATTGCAGAAAACATTGTACTTCATAAGGCATAAGCCTGTTTCAGTTTGGCAAGATTTGCACTGAATACTGAATGAAACAGCTTTATCTAATAGAGAGAAAAGCCTTTGAGCAGATTTGGGCTTGATTTCACTTCATTTGAACAGAAACACTATTTCAGCATTACTGGACTCAGAAAGCTGTAAACTGACAATCTTGATCATTGAAGTCCTAACATAAGTTTTTGTGCATATAACTTCTAACACATTAAAAACTGTCTTACAGCATTGCAGAAAACATTGTACTTCATAAGGCATAAGCTTGTTTCAGTTTGGCAAGATTTGCACTGAATACTGAATGAAACAGCTTTATCTAATAGAGAGAAAAGCTTTTGAGCAGATTTGGGCTTGATTTCACTTCATTTGAACAGAAACACTATTTCAGCATTACTGGACTCAGAAAGCTGTAAACTGACAATCTTGATCATTGAAGTCCTAACATAAGTTTTTGTGCATATAACTTCTAACACATTAAAAACTGTCTTACAGCATTGCAGAAAACATTGTACTTCATAAGGCATAAGCTTGTTTCAGTTTGGCAAGATTTGCACTGAATACTGAATGAAACAGCTTTATCTAATAGAGAGAAAAGCTTTTGAGCAGATTTGGGCTTGATTTCACTTCATTTCAACAGAAACACTATTTCAGCATTACTGGACTCAGAAAGCTGTAAACTGACAATCTTGATCATTGAAGTCCTAACATAAGTTCTTGTGCATATAACTTCTAACACATTAAAAACTGTCTTACAGCATTGCAGAAAACATTGTACTTCATAAGACATAAGCTTGTTTCAGTTTGGCAAGATTTGCACTGAATACTGAATGAAACAGCTTTATCTAATAGAGAGAAAAGCTTTTGAGCAGATTTGGGCTTGATTTCACTTCATTTGAACAGAAACACTATTTCAGCATTACTGGACTCAGAAAGCTGTAAACTGACAATCTTGATCATTGCAGTCCTAACATTAGTTTTTGTGTATATAACTTCTAACACATTAAAAACTGTCTTACAGCATTGCAGAAAACATTTTATTTCATAAGACATAAGCAAGTTTCAGTTTGGCAAGATTTGCACTGAATACTGAATGAAACAGCTTTCTCTAATAGAGAGAAAAGCTTTTGAGCAGATTTGGGCTTGATTTCACTTCATTTGAACAGAAACACTATTTCAACATTACTGGACTCAGAAAGCTGTAAACTGACAATCTTGATCATTGCAGTCCTAACATTAGTTTTTGTGCATATAACTTCTAACACATTAAAAACTGTCTTACAGCATTGCAGAAAACATTTTATTTCATAAGACATAAGCAAGTTTCAGTTTGGCAAGATTTGCACTGAATACTGAATGAAACAGCTTTCTCTAATAGAGAGAAAAGCTTTTGAGCAGATTTGGGCTTGATTTCACTTCATTTGAACAGAAACACTATTTCAGCATTACTGGACTCAGAAAGCTGTAAACTGACAATCTTGATCATTGAAGTCCTAACATAAGTTTTTGTGCATATAACTTCTAACACATTAAAAACTGTCTTACAGCATTGCAGAAAACATTGTACTTCATAAGGCATAAGCTTGTTTCAGTTTGGCAAGATTTGCACTGAATACTGAATGAAACAGCTTTATCTAATAGAGAGAAAAGCTTTTGAGCAGATTTGGGCTTGATTTCACTTCATTTCAACAGAAACACTATTTCAGCATTACTGGACTCAGAAAGCTGTAAACTGACAATCTTGATCATTGAAGTCCTAACATAAGTTTTTGTGCATATAACTTCTAACACATTAAAAACTGTCTTACAGCATTGCAGAAAACATTGTACTTCATAAGGCATAAGCTTGTTTCAGTTTGGCAAGATTTGCACTGAATATTGAATGAAACAGCTTTCTCTAATAGAGAGAAAAGCTTTTGAGCAGATTTGGGCTTGATTTCACTTCATTTGAACAGAAACACTATTTCAACATTACTGGACTCAGAAAGCTGTAAACTGACAATCTTGATCATTGCAGTCCTAACATTAGTTTTTGTGCATATAACTTCTAACACATTAAAAACTGTCTTACAGCATTGCAGAAAACATTTTATTTCATAAGACATAAGCAAGTTTCAGTTTGGCAAGATTTGCACTGAATACTGAATGAAACAGCTTTCTCTAATAGAGAGAAAAGCTTTTGAGCAGATTTGGGCTTGATTTCACTTCATTTGAACAGAAACACTATTTCAGCATTACTGGACTCAGAAAGCTGTAAACTGACAATCTTGATCATTGAAGTCCTAACATAAGTTTTTGTGCATATAACTTCTAACACATTAAAAACTGTCTTACAGCATTGCAGAAAACATTGTACTTCATAAGGCATAAGCTTGTTTCAGTTTGGCAAGATTTGCACTGAATACTGAATGAAACAGCTTTATCTAATAGAGAGAAAAGCTTTTGAGCAGATTTGGGCTTGATTTCACTTCATTTCAACAGAAACACTATTTCAGCATTACTGGACTCAGAAAGCTGTAAACTGACAATCTTGATCATTGAAGTCCTAACATAAGTTTTTGTGCATATAACTTCTAACACATTAAAAACTGTCTTACAGCATTGCAGAAAACATTGTACTTCATAAGACATAAGCTTGTTTCAGTTTGGCAAGATTTGCACTGAATACTGAATGAAACAGCTTTATCTAATAGAGAGAAAAGCTTTTGAGCAGATTTGGGCTTGATTTCACTTCATTTCAACAGAAACACTATTTCAGCATTACTGGACTCAGAAAGCTGTAAACTGACAATCTTGATCATTGAAGTCCTAACATAAGTTTTTGTGCATATAACTTCTAACACATTAAAAACTGTCTTACAGCATTGCAGAAAACATTGTACTTCATAAGGCATAAGCTTGTTTCAGTTTGGCAAGATTTTGCAATGAATACTGAATGAAACAGCTTTCTCTAATAGAGAGAAAAGCTTTTGAGCAGATTTGGGCTTGATTTCACTTCATTTGAACAGAAACACTATTTCAGCATTACTGGACTCAGAAAGCTGTAAACTGACAATCTTGATCATTGAAGTCCTAACATAAGTTTTTGTGCATATAACTTCTAACACATTAAAAACTGTCTTACAGCATTGCAGAAAACATTGTACTTCATAAGGCATAAGCTTGTTTCAGTTTGGCAAGATTTGCACTGAATACTGAATGAAACAGCTTTATCTAATAGAGAGAAAAGCTTTTGAGCAGATTTGGGCTTGATTTCACTTCATTTGAACAGAAACACTATTTCAGCATTACTGGACTCAGAAAGCTGTAAACTGACAATCTTGATCATTGAAGTCCTAACATAAGTTTTTGTGCATATAACTTCTAACACATTAAAAACTGTCTTACAGCATTGCAGAAAACATTGTACTTCATAAGACATAAGCTTGTTTCAGTTTGGCAAGATTTGCACTGAATACTGAATGAAACAGCTTTATCTAATAGAGAGAAAAGCTTTTGAGCAGATTTGGGCTTGATTTCACTTCATTTCAACAGAAACACTATTTCAGCATTACTGGACTCAGAAAGCTGTAAACTGACAATCTTGATCATTGAAGTCCTAACATAAGTTTTTGTGCATATAACTTCTAACACATTAAAAACTGTCTTACAGCATTGCAGAAAACATTGTACTTCATAAGGCATAAGCTTGTTTCAGTTTGGCAAGATTTGCACTGAATATTGAATGAAACAGCTTTATCTAATAGAGAGAAAAGCTTTTGAGCAGATTTGGGCTTGATTTCACTTCATTTGAACAGAAACACTATTTCAACATTACTGGACTCAGAAAGCTGTAAACTGACAATCTTGATCATTGCAGTCCTAACATTAGTTTTTGTGCATATAACTTCTAACACATTAAAAACTGTCTTACAGCATTGCAGAAAACATTTTATTTCATAAGACATAAGCAAGTTTCAGTTTGGCAAGATTTGCACTGAATACTGAATGAAACACCTTTATCTAATAGAGAGAAAAGCCTTTGAGCAGATTTGGGCTTGATTTCACTTCATTTGAACAGAACACTATTTCAGCATTACTGGACTCAGAAAGCTGTAAACTGACAATCTTGATCATTGAAGTCCTAACATAAGTTTTTGTGCATATAACTTCTAACACATTAAAAACTGTCTTACAGCATTGCAGAAAACATTGTACTTCATAAGGCATAAGCTTGTTTCAGTTTGGCAAGATTTGCACTGAATACTGAATGAAACAGCTTTATCTAATAGAGAGAAAAGCCTTTGAGCAGATTTGGGCTTGATTTCACTTCATTTGAACAGAAACACTATTTCAGCATTACTGGACTCAGAAAGCTGTAAACTGACAATCTTGATCATTGAAGTCCTAACATAAGTTTTTGTGCATATAACTTCTAACACATTAAAAACTGTCTTACAGCATTGCAGAAAACATTGTACTTCATAAGGCATAAGCTTGTTTCAGTTTGGCAAGATTTGCACTGAATACGGAATGAAACAGCTTTATCTAATAGAGAGAAAAGCTTTTGAGCAGATTTGGGCTTGATTTCACTTCATTTGAACAGAAACACTATTTCAGCATTACTGGACTCAGAAAGCTGTAAACTGACAATCTTGATCATTGAAGTCCTAACATAAGTTTTTGTGCATATAACTTCTAACACATTAAAAACTGTCTTACAGCATTGCAGAAAACGTCTCTAGGTTACGTATGTAACCCTAGTTCCTCGAGGGAACGAGACGCTGCGTCAAAAGCGCTTTTGGGGAACGCGCCCAGCGTGCGCGACTCTGAATATCGTGTGAAATCAGACCAATGGAAGAGCGTGACGTCACCGGCGGAGTGACGTAAGCGACCAGGAAGCTATAAAAGCACGTGCCACGCAGCTGGCGTCAGCTTCGAGTACCAGCAAGCGCCGGCAGGGGTGCCGGGGGGTATGGCTCCGAGACGCAGCGTCTCGTTCCCTCGAGGAACTAGGGTTACATACGTAACCTAGAGACGTTCCTCTTCAGGAACTCGAGCTGCGTCAAAAGCGCTTTGGGGAACGAGTACCAACGCCGCCAGACTACCAAACCCCTGCCTAGTGTGTATCCGAAGAGCACAGCTTAGGTCAGGAGGACTGAAGCGCCTGGAGTGACTGGCATGTCTAGGCCATAGAATCTGACAAACGTGGAGGGCGTGGACCATCCCGCAGCGTTGCAGATGTCCAGCATGGATACACCTGTTAAGAAGGCCTTGGAGGCCGCCATACCCCGGGTAGAGTGAGCCTTGGCTCCCGACAGCGGGGGACGACCAGAGGACTCATAGGAAGCGTTGATAGCCTCGACTATCCAACGACTGATAGTCTGCTTAGAAGCAGGAAAACCCCTCTTGGGGGGACTGTAGCATACAAGCAATTGATCGGTCTTTCTCCACAGGGCAGCTCTGTGGACGTATGCGTCCAGCGCTCTAACTGGACACATACAATTTAGCTTCGCCTGGTCGGGCTCCCGAAAGGGAGGAGGACAGAAGGCCTGCAGTACGACAGGTTGTGGTGTAACAGAGGGAACCTTAGGAACATATCCCGCTCGAGGGTATATGAACGCTTTAATCATGCCTGGTGCAAATTCAAGATAAGTAGGGGCCACAGAGAGGGCCTGAAGGTCTCCTACTCTCCGCAGAGAGGTGATAGCCAACAGAAAGGAGGTTTCAAGTGTAAGGTGTCTGTCTGAGATATCTTGAATAGGTTCAAATGGGGGTCCGCACATTGCCTCTAACACCACCACCAGGTCCCACGGGGGAATACGGGACCGTACTGGAGGTTTCAGCCTCAGCGCACCGCGGAGGAAACGCGTAACTAAGGGGTGTCTTCCCAAAGACTGGCCATCGAGAAGGGCGTGGTAGGCCGCAATAGCCGCCACGTAAACCTTCAGCGTGGAGTGGGTCAACCCTGCACAGAGCCTAGCCTGTAGAAACTCCAGAACTGTACCAATCGGGCAGTTTGCTGGGTCTAGCTGGCGGTCTCTGCACCATGAGGTGAAGAGTTTCCACCTCAGGGCGTACAGTTTCCTCGTTGAGGGAGCTCTGGATTGGAGAAGGGTCTCAACAACCTCGGTTGAGAGACCGGCTGCTAAAAGTTGTGCCCCCTCAGGGGCCACACCCACAGCTTCCACAACTCCGGGCGAGGGTGAATTATCGTACCCTGCGCCTGCGAGAGGAGGTCTGTCCTGATCGGTATCTCCCACGGAGAGCCGTCGAGGAGCGAGACTAGATCTGAGAACCATACTCGGCCCGGCCAGAACGGGGCTACTAACAACAGACGGACCCCGTCCCGGCGTACTCTCGCCAGAACTCCCGGGAGCAGAGCAATAGGGGGAAATGCGTACAGACGAAGCCTCGGCCAGGTCTGTACCATAGCGTCCAGTCCCAGAGGAGCTGGATGAACTAGAGAGAACCAAAGGGGGCATTGAGACGTCTCTTGAGATGCAAATAGGTCTACTTGAGCCCTGCCAAATATTCTCCATATCTGCTTCACTACTTGTGGGTGAAGTTTCCACTCCCCGGGCCTCGGCCCCTGCCTCGACAGTATGTCTGCTCCCACATTTTGTTTCCCAGGAATATATACTGCTCTTAGTGAGAGGAGTTTGCTCTGGGACCACACCAGGATCTGGTGCGCCAGCTTGTACAAAGGGCGCGAACGCAGACCTCCCTGGTGGTTGATATAGGAGACCACCGATGTGTTGTCGGTGCGCACCAACACATGGTGACCCCTTAGGTCTGGGAGGAAGTGCTTCAGTGCACGAAAAACTGCTAGCATTTCTAGACAATTGATATGCCATGTTCGATGGCGATCGCTCCACAGACCACGGGCAGCGCCGCGTGACCTTGATAGTGCGGAGTAGATTGCCCCTCGGGGAAAATCCCTTGGTCTTGAGCCACCACTGCAGGGGCCTCATGTACAGCAGGCCAAGAGGTATCACGTTGGACGCAGCTGCCATCAGACCCAACAATCTCTGAAATTGTTTGACAGTGAGTGACTGGCCTTGTTTGACTCTCTCGACTGAGATGCGGATCGACTCGATACGAGCAGGGGACAATCGTGCCTGCATCGTGGTCGAATCCCATACTACGCCTAGATAGGTGGTTCTCTGAACCGGAGAAAGTACACTCTTCTTGGCGTTCAGTCTCAAACCCAGCTCCCCCATATGTGCGAGGACGACATCTCGATGCCGAATCGCAGCCTGCTCTGACTGAGCTAAGATCAACCAATCGTCGATATAGTTGAGAATGCGGATGCCCTGCATGCGCAGGGGGACCAGAGCCGCGTCTACACATTTTGTGAACGTGCGGGGTGAGAGTGCAAGGCCGAAGGGAAGTACTCGATATTGGTAAGCTTCGCCCCCGAAAGTGAACCTCAGAAACTTCCTGTGATGTGGAAGGATGGATATATGAAAATATGCGTCTTTGAGATCTATCGTGACAAACCAGTCCTGGGACCTGATCTGTGCTACAACTTGCTTGATTGTGAGCATTCTGAATTTCAGTCTCATAACTGAACGATTTAAGACCCTCAAGTCTATAATCGGACGCAGCCCCCCATCCTTCTTGGGAACTATGAAATACCGGCTGTAAAATCCGGACTCCCTGTCTTGAGGAGGGACCACCTCGATGGCCTCCTTCTCTAATAGGGTTTTCACCTCCTGTTCCATAACCAGACCCTGCCTGAGGCCGACTACTGTCTGAACGACCCCGTTGAATACTGGCGGCACGGAGCCGAACTGAATGCGGTAGCCTTTTTCTACTGTGTGCAGGACCCATCGAGATACATTTGGCAGTAGTTTCCACGCTGCTAAATAATCTACTAAGGGAATCAGTCTCTCGAGACTGATCTCTGGTGTAAGAGGCCCCCGCAGGGGCGGCGAGCGTCTCAGCCCCGCTACGCGCACGGGCGGAAGATACTGAGAGCGATGCTCGCTGGGACCTGCTGCGCCCTGGATCACTGGCAGGGTTAGCAGACCGGCCCCCAGAGGGCGCTGAGGGGAGACGGGCACCGGGTACTGCGGTGTGTACCGCTCTACCCCAGCAGAGGCTGCCCTCTGAAACCCTGGGTTGTTGGCGTCAGGGTTTCTTGGCCGAGGACTTCTTAGCTTCAATAACCGCCCTGAGATCTTGTTTGGGCTGGGAAGTCCTCGGCCGAGAGCGTCGTCGAGACTCTCGTTCCCGACGCGGAGGAGCACGAGAGGCGACGCTCTGCTTCTGAGCCTCGCGGTACGAGGAGCTAGGGAGCGGCTGGGGCATCTCCCGCCCAGATGCCCCGAGGGAGCGACGAGGGAGGAACTTATGGAACGCCGCCGCTTGCTTGCGGGCCTCCTGAAACCTGTCGACGACAGAATTGACTGCGTCGCCGAACAGGCCAGTCGGCTGGATCGGGGCGTCCATGAGGCAGACCCTGTCCCGCTCTTTCATATCAGACAGGGTCAACCATAAGTGCCTCTCCGCGGCCACCATAGCTGCCATAGACCGCCCAATCGCTCGAGCGGTCTCCTTGGTGGCGCGGAGGGAGAGATCAGCGGTCCTTCTTAGCTCAGAGATATCATGGGACTTGATCTCCTCTCCCTCATCTAGCTCCTTGAGCAGATCGGCTTGGTACGCCTGTAACACCGCCATGGTGTGCAGACACGCACCAGCCTGACCTGCTGCCGCATACCCTTTGCCCACCAAAGCCGAAGTTGTTCTTAGTGGCTTTGAGGGCAATGCCGGGGCCTTTAGAGACGAAGCCGCACCGGGGGACAGATAGCTCGCGAGCGTCTGTTCCACCCGGGGCATCGCTCTATAACCGCGCTCTCCCATCCCCACTACGTTCCCATAGTAGTCTGACGAGGGGATGTAGAGGCGGGCCGAGAATGGGCGTTTCCACGACCTGGAGATCTCATCGTGCAGGTCGGGAAAGAATGGCAGGCCCCGGCTGGGAGGTGGCTGACTCGCGCGCAGGAAGCGTTCATCAAGCTTGCTTCTCTGCGGTTCAGCTGCTTTCTCGGTGGGCCAATCGATGTTTAGCTTGGCCACCGCGCGAGTAACCACCTCCAAGAGCTCCTCATACTGCGGCGAGTGGGGTGGCGAATCCCTGTCGAGCGACTCCACATCAACTTCCTCCTCGGAGGAAGAGAGGCGAAGCGTCGACCCCTCTCCCTGAGTGGAAGGAACCGCTGAGCGTGCTTCCGACTCTAGGGATTGGGTGCCGGATCTGGCAGAAGTGGAAGGAGATAGGGACTGGCCCGTCTCCATTCCCTCCACCAGATCCACTTGCGAACCCCACGAGTGCAGCCGCCGTTCTGCCTCAGCAGAAGCGGGACCAGCACCGCGGGGAACGCTGGCGAAGGCCCCCTCCTCGAAGAGGGCCCTCCGGGAACGAAGCATACGCACCGACATCCGCAAACAGTGCGGGCAGTCGGCCCCCTCGAGAGCCGACTCGGCGTGCTTCGAACCCAGGCAAACCACGCAAAGGTTGTGTGTATCCCCACCCGTTATATATCTCGGGCAGGGAGGAACACACAGCCTAAAACGCGATTTGGAATCGCCAGAATGCTTAACTTTCGCCTTGCTTTTGGGCATTGTCTAGGAGCTCTTAAACTGGACAGACAACAGTAAATAAGACTCACAGACAAACAGTTTGACAATCACACACAGAGCGCTTGCTGAGAGACGCGAAGCTGACGCCAGCTGCGTGGCACGTGCTTTTATAGCTTCCTGGTCGCTTACGTCACTCCGCCGGTGACGTCACGCTCTTCCATTGGTCTGATTTCACACGATATTCAGAGTCGCGCACGCTGGGCGCGTTCCCCAAAAGCGCTTTTGACGCAGCTCGAGTTCCTGAAGAGGAACATTGTACTTCATAAGGCATAAGCTTGTTTCAGTTTGGCAAGATTTGCACTGAATACTGAATGAAACAGCTTTATCTAATAGAGAGAAAAGCTTTTGAGCAGATTTGGGCTTGATTTCACTTCATTTCAACAGAAACACTATTTCAGCATTACTGGACTCAGAAAGCTGTAAACTGACAATCTTGATCATTGAAGTCCTAACATAAGTTCTTGTGCATATAACTTCTAACACATTAAAAACTGTCTTACAGCATTGCAGAAAACATTTTATTTCATAAGACATAAGCTTGTTTCAGTTTGGCAAGATTTGCACTGAATACTGAATGAAACAGCTTTATCTAATAGAGAGAAAAGCTTTTGAGCAGATTTGGGCTTGATTTCACTTCATTTGAACAGAAACACTATTTCAGCATTACTGGACTCAGAAAGCTGTAAACTGACAATCTTGATCATTGCAGTCCTAACATAAGTTTTTGTACATATAACTTCTAACACATTAAAAACTGTCTTACAGCATTGCAGAAAACATTGTACTTCATAAGGCATAAGCTTGTTTCAGTTTGGCAAGATTTGCACTGAATACTGAATGAAACAGCTTTATCTAATAGAGAGAAAAGCTTTTGAGCAGATTTGGGCTTGATTTCACTTCATTTCAACAGAAACACTATTTCAGCATTACTGGACTCAGAAAGCTGTAAACTGACAATCTTGATCATTGAAGTCCTAACATAAGTTTTTGTGCATATAACTTCTAACACATTAAAAACTGTCTTACAGCATTGCAGAAAACATTGTACTTCATAAGACATAAGCTTGTTTCAGTTTGGCAAGATTTGCACTGAATACTGAATGAAACAGCTTTATCTAATAGAGAGAAAAGCTTTTGAGCAGATTTGGGCTTGATTTCACTTCATTTCAACAGAAACACTATTTCAGCATTACTGGACTCAGAAAGCTGTAAACTGACAATCTTGATCATTGAAGTCCTAACATAAGTTTTTGTGCATATAACTTCTAACACATTAAAAACTGTCTTACAGCATTGCAGAAAACATTGTACTTCATAAGGCATAAGCTTGTTTCAGTTTGGCAAGATTTGCACTGAATATTGAATGAAACAGCTTTCTCTAATAGAGAGAAAAGCTTTTGAGCAGATTTGGGCTTGATTTCACTTCATTTCAACAGAAACACTATTTCAACATTACTGGACTCAGAAAGCTGTAAACTGACAATCTTGATCATTGCAGTCCTAACATTAGTTTTTGTGCATATAACTTCTAACACATTAAAAACTGTCTTACAGCATTGCAGAAAACATTTTATTTCATAAGACATAAGCAAGTTTCAGTTTGGCAAGATTTGCACTGAATACTGAATGAAACAGCTTTCTCTAATAGAGAGAAAAGCTTTTGAGCAGATTTGGGCTTGATTTCACTTCATTTGAACAGAAACACTATTTCAGCATTACTGGACTCAGAAAGCTGTAAACTGACAATCTTGATCATTGAAGTCCTAACATAAGTTTTTGTGCATATAACTTCTAACACATTAAAAACTGTCTTACAGCATTGCAGAAAACATTGTACTTCATAAGGCATAAGCTTGTTTCAGTTTGGCAAGATTTGCACTGAATACTGAATGAAACAGCTTTATCTAATAGAGAGAAAAGCTTTTGAGCAGATTTGGGCTTGATTTCACTTCATTTCAACAGAAACACTATTTCAGCATTACTGGACTCAGAAAGCTGTAAACTGACAATCTTGATCATTGAAGTCCTAACATAAGTTTTTGTGCATATAACTTCTAACACATTAAAAACTGTCTTACAGCATTGCAGAAAACATTGTACTTCATAAGACATAAGCTTGTTTCAGTTTGGCAAGATTTGCACTGAATACTGAATGAAACAGCTTTATCTAATAGAGAGAAAAGCTTTTGAGCAGATTTGGGCTTGATTTCACTTCATTTCAACAGAAACACTATTTCAGCATTACTGGACTCAGAAAGCTGTAAACTGACAATCTTGATCATTGAAGTCCTAACATAAGTTTTTGTGCATATAACTTCTAACACATTAAAAACTGTCTTACAGCATTGCAGAAAACATTGTACTTCATAAGGCATAAGCTTGTTTCAGTTTGGCAAGATTTGCACTGAATACTGAATGAAACAGCTTTCTCTAATAGAGAGAAAAGCTTTTGAGCAGATTTGGGCTTGATTTCACTTCATTTCAACAGAAACACTATTTCAGCATTACTGGACTCAGAAAGCTGTAAACTGACAATCTTGATCATTGAAGTCCTAACATAAGTTTTTGTGCATATAACTTCTAACACATTAAAAACTGTCTTACAGCATTGCAGAAAACATTGTACTTCATAAGGCATAAGCTTGTTTCAGTTTGGCAAGATTTGCACTGAATATTGAATGAAACAGCTTTATCTAATAGAGAGAAAAGCTTTTGAGCAGATTTGGGCTTGATTTCACTTCATTTGAACAGAAACACTATTTCAACATTACTGGACTCAGAAAGCTGTAAACTGACAATCTTGATCATTGCAGTCCTAAAATTAGTTTTTGTGCATATAACTTCTAACACATTAAAAACTGTCTTACAGCATTGCAGAAAACATTTTATTTCATAAGACATGAGCAAGTTTCGGTTTGGCAAGATTTGCACTGAATACTGAATGAAACAGCTTTCTCTAATAGAGAGAAAAGCTTTTGAGCAGATTTGGGCTTGATTTCACTTCATTTGAACAGAAACACTATTTCAGCATTACTGGACTCAGAAAGCTGTAAACTGACAATCTTGATCATTGAAGTCCTAACATAAGTTTTTGTGCATATAACTTCTAACACATTAAAAACTGTCTTACAGCATTGCAGAAAACATTGTACTTCATAAGGCATAAGCTTGTTTCAGTTTGGCAAGATTTGCACTGAATATTGAATGAAACAGCTTTATCTAATAGAGAGAAAAGCTTTTGAGCAGATTTGGGCTTGATTTCACTTCATTTGAACAGAAACACTATTTCAACATTACTGGACTCAGAAAGCTGTAAACTGACAATCTTGATCATTGCAGTCCTAAAATTAGTTTTTGTGCATATAACTTCTAACACATTAAAAACTGTCTTACAGCATTGCAGAAAACATTTTATTTCATAAGACATGAGCAAGTTTCAGTTTGGCAAGATTTGCACTGAATACTGAATGAAACAGCTTTCTCTAATAGAGAGAAAAGCTTTTGAGCAGATTTGGGCTTGATTTCACTTCATTTCAACAGAAACACTATTTCAGCATTACTGGACTCAGAAAGCTGTAAACTGACAATCTTGATCATTGAAGTCCTAACATAAGTTTTTGTGCATATAACTTCTAACACATTAAAAACTGTCTTACAGCATTGCAGAAAACATTGTACTTCATAAGGCATAAGCTTGTTTCAGTTTGGCAAGATTTGCACTGAATATTGAATGAAACAGCTTTCTCTAATAGAGAGAAAAGCTTTTGAGCAGATTTGGGCTTGATTTCACTTCATTTGAACAGAAACACTATTTCAACATTACTGGACTCAGAAAGCTGTAAACTGACAATCTTGATCATTGAAGTCCTAACATAAGTTTTTGTGCATATAACTTCTAACACATTAAAAACTGTCTTACAGCATTGCAGAAAACATTGTACTTCATAAGGCATAAGCTTGTTTCAGTTTGGCAAGATTTGCACTGAATATTGAATGAAACAGCTTTCTCTAATAGAGAGAAAAGCTTTTGAGCAGATTTGGGCTTGATTTCACTTCATTTGAACAGAAACACTATTTCAACATTACTGGACTCAGAAAGCTGTAAACTGACAATCTTGATCATTGCAGTCCTAACATTAGTTTTTGTGCATATAACTTCTAACACATTAAAAACTGTCTTACAGCATTGCATAAAACATTTTATTTCATAAGACATAAGCAAGTTTCAGTTTGGCAAGATTTGCACTGAATACTGAATGAAACAGCTTTCTCTAATAGAGAGAAAAGCTTTTGAGCAGATTTGGGCTTGATTTCACTTCATTTGAACAGAAACACTATTTCAGCATTACTGGACTCAGAAAGCTGTAAACTGACAATCTTGATCATTGAAGTCCTAACATAAGTTTTTGTGCATATAACTTCTAACACATTAAAAACTGTCTTACAGCATTGCAGAAAACATTGTACTTCATAAGGCATAAGCTTGTTTCAGTTTGGCAAGATTTGCACTGAATACTGAATGAAACAGCTTTATCTAATAGAGAGAAAAGCTTTTGAGCAGATTTGGGCTTGATTTCACTTCATTTCAACAGAAACACTATTTCAGCATTACTGGATTCAGAAAGCTGTAAACTGACAATCTTGATCATTGAAGTCCTAACATAAGTTCTTGTGCATATAACTTCTAACACATTAAAAACTGTCTTACAGCATTGCAGAAAACATTGTACTTCATAAGACATAAGCTTGTTTCAGTTTGGCAAGATTTGCACTGAATACTGAATGAAACAGCTTTATCTAATAGAGAGAAAAGCTTTTGAGCAGATTTGGGCTTGATTTCACTTCATTTGAACAGAAACACTATTTCAGCATTACTGGACTCAGAAAGCTGTAAACTGACAATCTTGATCATTGCAGTCCTAACATTAGTTTTTGTGTATATAACTTCTAACAGATTAAAAACTGTCTTACAGCATTGCAGAAAACATTTTATTTCATAAGACATAAGCAAGTTTCAGTTTGGCAAGATTTGCACTGAATACTGAATGAAACAGCTTTCTCTAATAGAGAGAAAAGCTTTTGAGCAGATTTGGGCTTGATTTCACTTCATTTGAACAGAAACACTATTTCAGCATTACTGGACTCAGAAAGCTGTAAACTGACAATCTTGATCATTGAAGTCCTAACATAAGTTTTTGTGCATATAACTTCTAACACATTAAAAACTGTCTTACAGCATTGCAGAAAACATTGTACTTCATAAGGCATAAGCTTGTTTCAGTTTGGCAAGATTTGCACTGAATACTGAATGAAACAGCTTTATCTAATAGAGAGAAAAGCTTTTGAGCAGATTTGGGCTTGATTTCACTTCATTTCAACAGAAACACTATTTCAGCATTACTGGACTCAGAAAGCTGTAAACTGACAATCTTGATCATTGAAGTCCTAACATAAGTTTTTGTGCATATAACTTCTAACACATTAAAAACTGTCTTACAGCATTGCAGAAAACATTGTACTTCATAAGACATAAGCTTGTTTCAGTTTGGCAAGATTTGCACTGAATACTGAATGAAACAGCTTTATCTAATAGAGAGAAAAGCTTTTGAGCAGATTTGGGCTTGATTTCACTTCATTTCAACAGAAACACTATTTCAGCATTACTGGACTCAGAAAGCTGTAAACTGACAATCTTGATCATTGAAGTCCTAACATAAGTTTTTGTGCATATAACTTCTAACACATTAAAAACTGTCTTACAGCATTGCAGAAAACATTGTACTTCATAAGGCATAAGCTTGTTTCAGTTTGGCAAGATTTGCACTGAATATTGAATGAAACAGCTTTCTCTAATAGAGAGAAAAGCTTTTGAGCAGATTTGGGCTTGATTTCACTTCATTTGAACAGAAACACTATTTCAACATTACTGGACTCAGAAAGCTGTAAACTGACAATCTTGATCATTGCAGTCCTAACATTAGTTTTTGTGCATATAACTTCTAACACATTAAAAACTGTCTTACAGCATTGCAGAAAACATTTTATTTCATAAGACATAAGCAAGTTTCAGTTTGGCAAGATTTGCACTGAATACTGAATGAAACAGCTTTCTCTAATAGAGAGAAAAGCTTTTGAGCAGATTTGGGCTTGATTTCACTTCATTTGAACAGAAACACTATTTCAGCATTACTGGACTCAGAAAGCTGTAAACTGACAATCTTGATCATTGAAGTCCTAACACAAGTTTTTGTGCATATAACTTCTAACACATTAAAAACTGTCTTACAGCATTGCAGAAAACATTGTACTTCATAAGGCATAAGCTTGTTTCAGTTTGGCAAGATTTGCACTGAATACTGAATGAAACAGCTTTATCTAATAGAGAGAAAAGCTTTTGAGCAGATTTGGGCTTGATTTCACTTCATTTCAACAGAAACACTATTTCAGCATTACTGGACTCAGAAAGCTGTAAACTGACAATCTTGATCATTGAAGTCCTAACATAAGTTTTTGTGCATATAACTTCTAACACATTAAAAACTGTCTTACAGCATTGCAGAAAACATTGTACTTCATAAGACATAAGCTTGTTTCAGTTTGGCAAGATTTGCACTGAATACTGAATGAAACAGCTTTATCTAATAGAGAGAAAAGCTTTTGAGCAGATTTGGGCTTGATTTCACTTCATCTCAACAGAAACACTATTTCAGCATTACTGGACTCAGAAAGCTGTAAACTGACAATCTTGATCATTGAAGTCCTAACATAAGTTTTTGTGCATATAACTTCTAACACATTAAAAACTGTCTTACAGCATTGCAGAAAACATTTTATTTCATAAGACATGAGCAAGTTTCAGTTTGGCAAGATTTGCACTGAATACTGAATGAAACAGCTTTCTCTAATAGAGAGAAAAGCTTTTGAGCAGATTTGGGCTTGATTTCACTTCATTTGAACAGAAACACTATTTCAACATTACTGGACTCAGAAAGCTGTAAACTGACAATCTTGATCATTGAAGTCCTAACATAAGTTTTTGTGCATATAACTTCTAACACATTAAAAACTGTCTTACAGCATTGCAGAAAACATTGTACTTCATAAGGCATAAGCTTGTTTCAGTTTGGCAAGATTTGCACTGAATATTGAATGAAACAGCTTTATCTAATAGAGAGAAAAGCTTTTGAGCAGATTTGGGCTTGATTTCACTTCATTTGAACAGAAACACTATTTCAACATTACTGGACTCAGAAAGCTGTAAACTGACAATCTTGATCATTGCAGTCCTAAAATTAGTTTTTGTGCATATAACTTCTAACACATTAAAAACTGTCTTACAGCATTGCAGAAAACATTTTATTTCATAAGACATGAGCAAGTTTCAGTTTGGCAAGATTTGCACTGAATACTGAATGAAACAGCTTTCTCTAATAGAGAGAAAAGCTTTTGAGCAGATTTGGGCTTGATTTCACTTCATTTCAACAGAAACACTATTTCAGCATTACTGGACTCAGAAAGCTGTAAACTGACAATCTTGATCATTGAAGTCCTAACATAAGTTTTTGTGCATATAACTTCTAACACATTAAAAACTGTCTTACAGCATTGCAGAAAACATTGTACTTCATAAGGCATAAGCTTGTTTCAGTTTGGCAAGATTTGCACTGAATATTGAATGAAACAGCTTTCTCTAATAGAGAGAAAAGCTTTTGAGCAGATTTGGGCTTGATTTCACTTCATTTGAACAGAAACACTATTTCAACATTACTGGACTCAGAAAGCTGTAAACTGACAATCTTGATCATTGAAGTCCTAACATAAGTTTTTGTGCATATAACTTCTAACACATTAAAAACTGTCTTAACAGCATTGCAGAAAACATTGTACTTCATAAGGCATAAGCTTGTTTCAGTTTGGCAAGATTTGCACTGAATATTGAATGAAACAGCTTTCTCTAATAGAGAGAAAAGCTTTTGAGCAGATTTGGGCTTGATTTCACTTCATTTGAACAGAAACACTATTTCAACATTACTGGACTCAGAAAGCTGTAAACTGACAATCTTGATCATTGCAGTCCTAACATTAGTTTTTGTGCATATAACTTCTAACACATTAAAAACTGTCTTACAGCATTGCAGAAAACATTTTATTTCATAAGACATAAGCAAGTTTCAGTTTGGCAAGATTTGCACTGAATACTGAATGAAACAGCTTTCTCTAATAGAGAGAAAAGCTTTTGAGCAGATTTGGGCTTGATTTCACTTCATTTGAACAGAAACACTATTTCAGCATTACTGGACTCAGAAAGCTGTAAACTGACAATCTTGATCATTGAAGTCCTAACATAAGTTTTTGTGCATATAACTTCTAACACATTAAAAACTGTCTTACAGCATTGCAGAAAACATTGTACTTCATAAGGCATAAGCTTGTTTCAGTTTGGCAAGATTTGCACTGAATACTGAATGAAACAGCTTTATCTAATAGAGAGAAAAGCTTTTGAGCAGATTTGGGCTTGATTTCACTTCATTTCAACAGAAACACTATTTCAGCATTACTGGACTCAGAAAGCTGTAAACTGACAATCTTGATCATTGAAGTCCTAACATAAGTTTTTGTGCATATAACTTCTAACACATTAAAAACTGTCTTACAGCATTGCAGAAAACATTGTACTTCATAAGACATAAGCTTGTTTCAGTTTGGCAAGATTTGCACTGAATACTGAATGAAACAGCTTTATCTAATAGAGAGAAAAGCTTTTGAGCAGATTTGGGCTTGATTTCACTTCATTTCAACAGAAACACTATTTCAGCATTACTGGACTCAGAAAGCTGTAAACTGACAATCTTGATCATTGAAGTCCTAACATAAGTTTTTTGTGCATATAACTTCTAACACATTAAAAACTGTCTTACAGCATTGCAGAAAACATTGTACTTCATAAGGCATAAGCTTGTTTCAGTTTGGCAAGATTTGCACTGAATATTGAATGAAACAGCTTTATCTAATAGAGAGAAAAGCTTTTGAGCAGATTTGGGCTTGATTTCACTTCATTTGAACAGAAACACTATTTCAACATTACTGGACTCAGAAAGCTGTAAACTGACAATCTTGATCATTGCAGTCCTAACATAAGTTTTTGTGCATATAACTTCTAACACATTAAAAACTGTCTTACAGCATTGCAGAAAACATTTTATTTCATAAGACATGAGCAAGTTTCAGTTTGGCAAGATTTGCACTGAATACTGAATGAAACAGCTTTCTCTAATAGAGAGAAAAGCTTTTGAGCAGATTTGGGCTTGATTTCACTTCATTTCAACAGAAACACTATTTCAGCATTACTGGACTCAGAAAGCTGTAAACTGACAATCTTGATCATTGAAGTCCTAACATAAGTTTTTGTGCATATAACTTCTAACACATTAAAAACTGTCTTACAGCATTGCAGAAAACATTGTACTTCATAAGGCATAAGCTTGTTTCAGTTTGGCAAGATTTGCACTGAATACTGAATGAAACAGCTTTATCTAATAGAGAGAAAAGCTTTTGAGCAGATTTGGGCTTGATTTCACTTCATTTCAACAGAAACACTATTTCAGCATTACTGGACTCAGAAAGCTGTAAACTGACAATCTTGATCATTGAAGTCCTAACATAAGTTTTTTGTGCATATAACTTCTAACACATTAAAAACTGTCTTACAGCATTGCAGAAAACATTGTACTTCATAAGGCATAAGCTTGTTTCAGTTTGGCAAGATTTGCACTGAATATTGAATGAAACAGCTTTATCTAATAGAGAGAAAAGCTTTTGAGCAGATTTGGGCTTGATTTCACTTCATTTGAACAGAAACACTATTTCAACATTACTGGACTCAGAAAGCTGTAAACTGACAATCTTGATCATTGCAGTCCTAACATAAGTTTTTGTGCATATAACTTCTAACACATTAAAAACTGTCTTACAGCATTGCAGAAAACATTTTATTTCATAAGACATGAGCAAGTTTCAGTTTGGCAAGATTTGCACTGAATACTGAATGAAACAGCTTTCTCTAATAGAGAGAAAAGCTTTTGAGCAGATTTGGGCTTGATTTCACTTCATTTCAACAGAAACACTATTTCAGCATTACTGGACTCAGAAAGCTGTAAACTGACAATCTTGATCATTGAAGTCCTAACATAAGTTTTTGTGCATATAACTTCTAACACATTAAAAACTGTCTTACAGCATTGCAGAAAACATTGTACTTCATAAGGCATAAGCTTGTTTCAGTTTGGCAAGATTTGCACTGAATACTGAATGAAACAGCTGTATCTAATAGAGAGAAAAGCTTTTGAGCAGATTTGGGCTTGATTTCACTTCATTTCAACAGAAACACTATTTCAGCATTACTGGACTCAGAAAGCTGTAAACTGACAATCTTGATCATTGAAGTCCTAACATAAGTTTTTGTGCATATAACTTCTAACACATTAAAAACTGTCTTACAGCATTGCAGAAAACATTGTACTTCATAAGGCATAAGCTTGTTTCAGTTTGGCAAGATTTGCACTGAATATTGAATGAAACAGCTTTATCTAATAGAGAGAAAAGCTTTTGAGCAGATTTGGGCTTGATTTCACTTCATTTGAACAGAAACACTATTTCAACATTACTGGACTCAGAAAGCTGTAAACTGACAATCTTGATCATTGCAGTCCTAAAATTAGTTTTTGTGCATATAACTTCTAACACATTAAAAACTGTCTTACAGCATTGCAGAAAACATTTTATTTCATAAGACATGAGCAAGTTTCAGTTTGGCAAGATTTGCACTGAATACTGAATGAAACAGCTTTCTCTAATAGAGAGAAAAGCTTTTGAGCAGATTTGGGCTTGATTTCACTTCATTTCAACAGAAACACTATTTCAGCATTACTGGACTCAGAAAGCTGTAAACTGACAATCTTGATCATTGAAGTCCTAACATAAGTTTTTGTGCATATAACTTCTAACACATTAAAAACTGTCTTACAGCATTGCAGAAAACATTGTACTTCATAAGGCATAAGCTTGTTTCAGTTTGGCAAGATTTGCACTGAATATTGAATGAAACAGCTTTCTCTAATAGAGAGATAAGCTTTTGAGCAGATTTGGGCTTGATTTCACTTCATTTGAACAGAAACACTATTTCAACATTACTGGACTCAGAAAGCTGTAAACTGACAATCTTGATCATTGAAGTCCTAACATAAGTTTTTGTGCATATAACTTCTAACACATTAAAAACTGTCTTACAGCATTGCAGAAAACATTGTACTTCATAAGGCATAAGCTTGTTTCAGTTTGGCAAGATTTGCACTGAATATTGAATGAAACAGCTTTATCTAATAGAGAGAAAAGCTTTTGAGCAGATTTGGGCTTGATTTCACTTCATTTGAACAGAAACACTATTTCAACATTACTGGACTCAGAAAGCTGTAAACTGACAATCTTGATCATTGCAGTCCTAAAATTAGTTTTTGTGCATATAACTTCTAACACATTAAAAACTGTCTTACAGCATTGCAGAAAACATTTTATTTCATAAGACATGAGCAAGTTTCAGTTTGGCAAGATTTGCACTGAATACTGAATGAAACAGCTTTCTCTAATAGAGAGAAAAGCTTTTGAGCAGATTTGGGCTTGATTTCACTTCATTTCAACAGAAACACTATTTCAGCATTACTGGACTCAGAAAGCTGTAAACTGACAATCTTGATCATTGAAGTCCTAACATAAGTTTTTGTGCATATAACTTCTAACACATTAAAAACTGTCTTACAGCATTGCAGAAAACATTGTACTTCATAAGGCATAAGCTTGTTTCAGTTTGGCAAGATTTGCACTGAATATTGAATGAAACAGCTTTCTCTAATAGAGAGAAAAGCTTTTGAGCAGATTTGGGCTTGATTTCACTTCATTTGAACAGAAACACTATTTCAACATTACTGGACTCAGAAAGCTGTAAACTGACAATCTTGATCATTGAAGTCCTAACATAAGTTTTTGTGCATATAACTTCTAACACATTAAAAACTGTCTTAACAGCATTGCAGAAAACATTGTACTTCATAAGGCATAAGCTTGTTTCAGTTTGGCAAGATTTGCACTGAATATTGAATGAAACAGCTTTCTCTAATAGAGAGAAAAGCTTTTGAGCAGATTTGGGCATGATTTCACTTCATTTGAACAGAAACACTATTTCAACATTACTGGACTCAGAAAGCTGTAAACTGACAATCTTGATCATTGCAGTCCTAACATTAGTTTTTGTGCATATAACTTCTAACACATTAAAAACTGTCTTACAGCATTGCAGAAAACATTTTATTTCATAAGACATAAGCAAGTTTCAGTTTGGCAAGATTTGCACTGAATACTGAATGAAACAGCTTTCTCTAATAGAGAGAAAAGCTTTTGAGCAGATTTGGGCTTGATTTCACTTCATTTCAACAGAAACACTATTTCAGCATTACTGGACTCAGAAAGCTGTAAACTGACAATCTTGATCATTGAAGTCCTAACATAAGTTTTTGTGCATATAACTTCTAACACATTAAAAACTGTCTTACAGCATTGCAGAAAACATTGTACTTCATAAGGCATAAGCTTGTTTCAGTTTGGCAAGATTTGCACTGAATACTGAATGAAACAGCTTTATCTAATAGAGAGAAAAGCTTTTGAGCAGATTTGGGCTTGATTTCACTTCATTTCAACAGAAACACTATTTCAGCATTACTGGACTCAGAAAGCTGTAAACTGACAATCTTGATCATTGAAGTCCTAACATAAGTTTTTTGTGCATATAACTTCTAACACATTAAAAACTGTCTTACAGCATTGCAGAAAACATTGTACTTCATAAGGCATAAGCTTGTTTCAGTTTGGCAAGATTTGCACTGAATATTGAATGAAACAGCTTTATCTAATAGAGAGAAAAGCTTTTGAGCAGATTTGGGCTTGATTTCACTTCATTTGAACAGAAACACTATTTCAACATTACTGGACTCAGAAAGCTGTAAACTGACAATCTTGATCATTGCAGTCCTAACATAAGTTTTTGTGCATATAACTTCTAACACATTAAAAACTGTCTTACAGCATTGCAGAAAACATTTTATTTCATAAGACATGAGCAAGTTTCAGTTTGGCAAGATTTGCACTGAATACTGAATGAAACAGCTTTCTCTAATAGAGAGAAAAGCTTTTGAGCAGATTTGGGCTTGATTTCACTTCATTTCAACAGAAACACTATTTCAGCATTACTGGACTCAGAAAGCTGTAAACTGACAATCTTGATCATTGAAGTCCTAACATAAGTTTTTGTGCATATAACTTCTAACACATTAAAAACTGTCTTACAGCATTGCAGAAAACATTGTACTTCATAAGGCATAAGCTTGTTTCAGTTTGGCAAGATTTGCACTGAATATTGAATGAAACAGCTTTCTCTAATAGAGAGAAAAGCTTTTGAGCAGATTTGGGCTTGATTTCACTTCATTTGAACAGAAACACTATTTCAACATTACTGGACTCAGAAAGCTGTAAACTGACAATCTTGATCATTGCAGTCCTAACATTAGTTTTTGTGTATATAACTTCTAACACATTAAAAACTGTCTTACAGCATTGCAGAAAACATTTTATTTCATTAGACATAAGCATGTTTCAGTTTGGCAAGATTTGCACTGAATACTGAATGAAACAGCTTTCTCTAATAGAGAGAAAAGCTTTTGAGCAGATTTGGGCTTGATTTCACTTCATTTGAACAGAAACACTATTTCAACATTACTGGACTCAGAAAGCTGTAAACTGACAATCTTGATCATTGCAGTCCTAACATTAGTTTTTGTGCATATAACTTCTAACACATTAAAAACTGTCTTACAGCATTGCAGAAAACATTTTATTTCATAAGACATGAGCAAGTTTCAGTTTGGCAAGATTTGCACTGAATACTGAATGAAACAGCTTTCTCTAATAGAGAGAAAAGCTTTTGAGCAGATTTGGGCTTGATTTCACTTCATTTCAACAGAAACACTATTTCAGCATTACTGGACTCAGAAAGCTGTAAACTGACAATCTTGATCATTGAAGTCCTAACATAAGTTTTTGTGCATATAACTTCTAACACATTAAAAACTGTCTTACAGCATTGCAGAAAACATTGTACTTCATAAGGCATAAGCTTGTTTCAGTTTGGCAAGATTTGCACTGAATATTGAATGAAACAGCTTTATCTAATAGAGAGAAAAGCTTTTGAGCAGATTTGGGCTTGATTTCACTTCATTTGAACAGAAACACTATTTCAGCATTACTGGACTCAGAAAGCTGTAAACTGACAATCTTGATCATTGAAGTCCTAACATAAGTTTTTGTGCATATAACTTCTAACACATTAAAAACTGTCTTACAGCATTGCAGAAAACATTGTACTTCATAAGGCATAAGCTTGTTTCAGTTTGGCAAGATTTGCACTGAATACTGAATGAAACAGCTTTATCTAATAGAGAGAAAAGCTTTTGAGCAGATTTGGGCTTGATTTCACTTCATTTGAACAGAAACACTATTTCAGCATTACTGGACTCAGAAAGCTGTAAACTGACAATCTTGATCATTGAAGTCCTAACATAAGTTTTTGTGCATATAACTTCTAACACATTAAAAACTGTCTTACAGCATTGCAGAAAACATTGTACTTCATAAGACATAAGCTTGTTTCAGTTTGGCAAGATTTGCACTGAATACTGAATGAAACAGCTTTATCTAATAGAGAGAAAAGCTTTTGAGCAGATTTGGGCTTGATTTCACTTCATTTCAACAGAAACACTATTTCAGCATTACTGGACTCAGAAAGCTGTAAACTGACAATCTTGATCATTGAAGTCCTAACATAAGTTTTTTGTGCATATAACTTCTAACACATTAAAAACTGTCTTACAGCATTGCAGAAAACATTGTACTTCTTAAGGCATAAGCTTGTTTCAGTTTGGCAAGATTTGCACTGAATATTGAATGAAACAGCTTTATCTAATAGAGAGAAAAGCTTTTGAGCAGATTTGGGCTTGATTTCACTTCATTTGAACAGAAACACTATTTCAACATTACTGGACTCAGAAAGCTGTAAACTGACAATCTTGATCATTGCAGTCCTAACATAAGTTTTTGTGCATATAACTTCTAACACATTAAAAACTGTCTTACAGCATTGCAGAAAACATTTTATTTCATAAGACATGAGCAAGTTTCAGTTTGGCAAGATTTGCACTGAATACTGAATGAAACAGCTTTCTCTAATAGAGAGAAAAGCTTTTGAGCAGATTTGGGCTTGATTTCACTTCATTTCAACAGAAACACTATTTCAGCATTACTGGACTCAGAAAGCTGTAAACTGACAATCTTGATCATTGAAGTCCTAACATAAGTTTTTGTGCATATAACTTCTAACACATTAAAAACTGTCTTACAGCATTGCAGAAAACATTGTACTTCATAAGGCATAAGCTTGTTTCAGTTTGGCAAGATTTGCACTGAATATTGAATGAAACAGCTTTCTCTAATAGAGAGAAAAGCTTTTGAGCAGATTTGGGCTTGATTTCACTTCATTTGAACAGAAACACTATTTCAACATTACTGGACTCAGAAAGCTGTAAACTGACAATCTTGATCATTGCAGTCCTAACATTAGTTTTTGTGTATATAACTTCTAACACATTAAAAACTGTCTTACAGCATTGCAGAAAACATTTTATTTCATTAGACATAAGCATGTTTCAGTTTGGCAAGATTTGCACTGAATACTGAATGAAACAGCTTTCTCTAATAGAGAGAAAAGCTTTTGAGCAGATTTGGGCTTGATTTCACTTCATTTGAACAGAAACACTATTTCAGCATTACTGGACTCAGAAAGCTGTAAACTGACAATCTTGATCATTGCAGTCCTAACATTAGTTTTTGTGCATATAACTTCTAACACATTAAAAACTGTCTTACAGCATTGCAGAAAACATTTTATTTCATAAGACATGAGCAAGTTTCAGTTTGGCAAGATTTGCACTGAATACTGAATGAAACAGCTTTCTCTAATAGAGAGAAAAGCTTTTGAGCAGATTTGGGCTTGATTTCACTTCATTTCAACAGAAACACTATTTCAGCATTACTGGACTCAGAAAGCTGTAAACTGACAATCTTGATCATTGAAGTCCTAACATAAGTTTTTGTGCATATAACTTCTAACACATTAAAAACTGTCTTACAGCATTGCAGAAAACATTGTACTTCATAAGGCATAAGCTTGTTTCAGTTTGGCAAGATTTGCACTGAATATTGAATGAAACAGCTTTATCTAATAGAGAGAAAAGCTTTTGAGCAGATTTGGGCTTGATTTCACTTCATTTGAACAGAAACACTATTTCAGCATTACTGGACTCAGAAAGCTGTAAACTGACAATCTTGATCATTGAAGTCCTAACATAAGTTTTTGTGCATATAACTTCTAACACATTAAAAACTGTCTTACAGCATTGCAGAAAACATTTTACTTCATAAGGCATAAGCTTGTTTCAGTTTGGCAAGATTTGCACTGAATACTGAATGAAACAGCTTTCTCTAATAGAGAGAAAAGCTTTTGAGCAGATTTGGGCTTGATTTCACTTCATTTGAACAGAAACACTATTTCAGCATTACTGGACTCAGAAAGCTGTAAACTGACAATCTTGATCATTGAAGTCCTAACATAAGTTTTTGTGCATATAACTTCTAACACATTAAAAACTGTCTTACAGCATTGCAGAAAACATTGTTCTTCATAAGACATAAGCTTGTTTCAGTTTGGCAAGATTTGCACTGAATACTGAATGAAACAGCTTTATCTAATAGAGAGAAAAGCTTTTGAGCAGATTTGGGCTTGATTTCACTTCATTTGAACAGAAACACTATTTCAGCATTACTGGACTCAGAAAGCTGTAAACTGACAATCTTGATCATTGAAGTCCTAACATAAGTTTTTGTGCATATAACTTCTAACACATTAAAAACTGTCTTACAGCATTGCAGAAAACATTGTACTTCATAAGGCATAAGCTTGTTTCAGTTTGGCAAGATTTGCACTGAATATTGAATGAAACAGCTTTATCTAATAGAGAGAAAAGCTTTTGAGCAGATTTGGGCTTGATTTCACTTCATTTGAACAGAAACACTATTTCAACATTACTGGACTCAGAAAGCTGTAAACTGACAATCTTGATCATTGCAGTCCTAACATTAGTTTTTGTGCATATAACTTCTAACACATTAAAAACTGTCTTACAGCATTGCAGAAAACATTTTATTTCATAAGACATGAGCAAGTTTCAGTTTGGCAAGATTTGCACTGAATACTGAATGAAACAGCTTTCTCTAATAGAGAGAAAAGCTTTTGAGCAGATTTGGGCTTGATTTCACTTCATTTCAACAGAAACACTATTTCAGCATTACTGGACTCAGAAAGCTGTAAACTGACAATCTTGATCATTGAAGTCCTAACATAAGTTTTTGTGCATATAACTTCTAACACATTAAAAACTGTCTTACAGCATTGCAGAAAACATTGTACTTCATAAGGCATAAGCTTGTTTCAGTTTGGCAAGATTTGCACTGAATACTGAATGAAACAGCTTTCTCTAATAGAGAGAAAAGCTTTTGAGCAGATTTGGGCTTGATTTCACTTCATTTCAACAGAAACACTATTTCAGCATTACTGGACTCAGAAAGCTGTAAACTGACAATCTTGATCATTGAAGTCCTAACATAAGTTTTTGTGCATATAACTTCTAACACATTAAAAACTGTCTTACAGCATTGCAGAAAACATTGTACTTCATAAGGCATAAGCTTGTTTCAGTTTGGCAAGATTTGCACTGAATACTGAATGAAACAGCTTTATCTAATAGAGAGAAAAGCTTTTGAGCAGATTTGGGCTTGATTTCACTTCATTTGAACAGAAACACTATTTCAGCATTACTGGACTCAGAAAGCTGTAAACTGACAATCTTGATCATTGAAGTCCTAACATAAGTTTTTGTGCATATAACTTCTAACACATTAAAAACTCTCTTACAGCATTGCAGAAAACATTGTACTTCATAAGACATAAGCTTGTTTCAGTTTGGCAAGATTTGCACTGAATACTGAATGAAACAGCTTTATCTAATAGAGAGAAAAGCTTTTGAGCAGATTTGGGCTTGATTTCACTTCATTTGAACAGAAACACTATTTCAACATTACTGGACTCAGAAAGCTGTAAACTGACAATCTTGATCATTGCAGTCCTAACATTAGTTTTTGTGCATATAACTTCTAACACATTAAAAACTGTCTTACAGCATTGCAGAAAACATTTTATTTCATAAGACATGAGCAAGTTTCAGTTTGGCAAGATTTGCACTGAATACTGAATGAAACAGCTTTCTCTAATAGAGAGAAAAGCTTTTGAGCAGATTTGGGCTTGATTTCACTTCATTTCAACAGAAACACTATTTCAGCATTACTGGACTCAGAAAGCTGTAAACTGACAATCTTGATCATTGAAGTCCTAACATAAGTTTTTGTGCATATAACTTCTAACACATTAAAAACTGTCTTACAGCATTGCAGAAAACATTGTACTTCATAAGGCATAAGCTTGTTTCAGTTTGGCAAGATTTGCACTGAATACTGAATGAAACAGCTTTCTCTAATAGAGAGAAAAGCTTTTGAGCAGATTTGGGCTTGATTTCACTTCATTTCAACAGAAACACTATTTCAGCATTACTGGACTCAGAAAGCTGTAAACTGACAATCTTGATCATTGAAGTCCTAACATAAGTTTTTGTGCATATAACTTCTAACACATTAAAAACTGTCTTACAGCATTGCAGAAAACATTGTACTTCATAAGGCATAAGCTTGTTTCAGTTTGGCAAGATTTGCACTGAATACTGAATGAAACAGCTTTATCTAATAGAGAGAAAAGCTTTTGAGCAGATTTGGGCTTGATTTCACTTCATTTGAACAGAAACACTATTTCAGCATTACTGGACTCAGAAAGCTGTAAACTGACAATCTTGATCATTGAAGTCCTAACATAAGTTTTTGTGCATATAACTTCTAACACATTAAAAACTGTCTTACAGCATTGCAGAAAACATTGTACTTCATAAGACATAAGCTTGTTTCAGTTTGGCAAGATTTGCACTGAATACTGAATGAAACAGCTTTATCTAATAGAGAGAAAAGCTTTTGAGCAGATTTGGGCTTGATTTCACTTCATTTCAACAGAAACACTATTTCAGCATTACTGGACTCAGAAAGCTGTAAACTGACAATCTTGATCATTGAAGTCCTAACATAAGTTTTTGTGCATATAACTTCTAACACATTAAAAACTGTCTTACAGCATTGCAGAAAACATTGTACTTCATAAGGCATAAGCTTGTTTCAGTTTGGCAAGATTTGCACTGAATATTGAATGAAACAGCTTTATCTAATAGAGAGAAAAGCTTTTGAGCAGATTTGGGCTTGATTTCACTTCATTTGAACAGAAACACTATTTCAACATTACTGGACTCAGAAAGCTGTAAACTGACAATCTTGATCATTGCAGTCCTAACATTAGTTTTTGTGCATATAACTTCTAACACATTAAAAACTGTCTTACAGCATTGCAGAAAACATTTTATTTCATAAGACATGAGCAAGTTTCAGTTTGGCAAGATTTGCACTGAATACTGAATGAAACAGCTTTCTCTAATAGAGAGAAAAGCTTTTGAGCAGATTTGGGCTTGATTTCACTTCATTTCAACAGAAACACTATTTCAGCATTACTGGACTCAGAAAGCTGTAAACTGACAATCTTGATCATTGAAGTCCTAACATAAGTTTTTGTGCATATAACTTCTAACACATTAAAAACTGTCTTACAGCATTGCAGAAAACATTGTACTTCATAAGGCATAAGCTTGTTTCAGTTTGGCAAGATTTGCACTGAATACTGAATGAAACAGCTTTCTCTAATAGAGAGAAAAGCTTTTGAGCAGATTTGGGCTTGATTTCACTTCATTTGAACAGAAACACTATTTCAACATTACTGGACTCAGAAAGCTGTAAACTGACAATCTTGATCATTGAAGTCCTAACATAAGTTTTTGTGCATATAACTTCTAACACATTAAAAACTGTCTTACAGCATTGCAGAAAACATTGTACTTCATAAGGCATAAGCTTGTTTCAGTTTGGCAAGATTTGCACTGAATATTGAATGAAACAGCTTTATCTAATAGAGAGAAAAGCTTTTGAGCAGATTTGGGCTTGATTTCACTTCATTTGAACAGAAACACTATTTCAACATTACTGGACTCAGAAAGCTGTAAACTGACAATCTTGATCATTGCAGTCCTAAAATTAGTTTTTGTGCATATAACTTCTAACACATTAAAAACTGTCTTACAGCATTGCAGAAAACATTTTATTTCATAAGACATGAGCAAGTTTCAGTTTGGCAAGATTTGCACTGAATACTGAATGAAACAGCTTTCTCTAATAGAGAGAAAAGCTTTTGAGCAGATTTGGGCTTGATTTCACTTCATTTCAACAGAAACACTATTTCAGCATTACTGGACTCAGAAAGCTGTAAACTGACAATCTTGATCATTGAAGTCCTAACATAAGTTTTTGTGCATATAACTTCTAACACATTAAAAACTGTCTTACAGCATTGCAGAAAACATTGTACTTCATAAGGCATAAGCTTGTTTCAGTTTGGCAAGATTTGCACTGAATATTGAATGAAACAGCTTTCTCTAATAGAGAGAAAAGCTTTTGAGCAGATTTGGGCTTGATTTCACTTCATTTGAACAGAAACACTATTTCAACATTACTGGACTCAGAAAGCTGTAAACTGACAATCTTGATCATTGAAGTCCTAACATAAGTTTTTGTGCATATAACTTCTAACACATTAAAAACTGTCTTAACAGCATTGCAGAAAACATTGTACTTCATAAGGCATAAGCTTGTTTCAGTTTGGCAAGATTTGCACTGAATATTGAATGAAACAGCTTTCTCTAATAGAGAGAAAAGCTTTTGAGCAGATTTGGGCTTGATTTCACTTCATTTGAACAGAAACACTATTTCAACATTACTGGACTCAGAAAGCTGTAAACTGACAATCTTGATCATTGCAGTCCTAACATTAGTTTTTGTGCATATAACTTCTAACACATTAAAAACTGTCTTACAGCATTGCAGAAAACATTTTATTTCATAAGACATAAGCAAGTTTCAGTTTGGCAAGATTTGCACTGAATACTGAATGAAACAGCTTTCTCTAATAGAGAGAAAAGCTTTTGAGCAGATTTGGGCTTGATTTCACTTCATTTGAACAGAAACACTATTTCAGCATTACTGGACTCAGAAAGCTGTAAACTGACAATCTTGATCATTGAAGTCCTAACATAAGTTTTTGTGCATATAACTTCTAACACATTAAAAACTGTCTTACAGCATTGCAGAAAACATTGTACTTCATAAGGCATAAGCTTGTTTCAGTTTGGCAAGATTTGCACTGAATACTGAATGAAACAGCTTTATCTAATAGAGAGAAAAGCTTTTGAGCAGATTTGGGCTTGATTTCACTTCATTTCAACAGAAACACTATTTCAGCATTACTGGACTCAGAAAGCTGTAAACTGACAATCTTGATCATTGAAGTCCTAACATAAGTTTTTGTGCATATAACTTCTAACACATTAAAAACTGTCTTACAGCATTGCAGAAAACATTGTACTTCATAAGACATAAGCTTGTTTCAGTTTGGCAAGATTTGCACTGAATACTGAATGAAACAGCTTTATCTAATAGAGAGAAAAGCTTTTGAGCAGATTTGGGCTTGATTTCACTTCATTTCAACAGAAACACTATTTCAGCATTACTGGACTCAGAAAGCTGTAAACTGACAATCTTGATCATTGAAGTCCTAACATAAGTTTTTTGTGCATATAACTTCTAACACATTAAAAACTGTCTTACAGCATTGCAGAAAACATTGTACTTCATAAGGCATAAGCTTGTTTCAGTTTGGCAAGATTTGCACTGAATATTGAATGAAACAGCTTTATCTAATAGAGAGAAAAGCTTTTGAGCAGATTTGGGCTTGATTTCACTTCATTTGAACAGAAACACTATTTCAACATTACTGGACTCAGAAAGCTGTAAACTGACAATCTTGATCATTGCAGTCCTAACATAAGTTTTTGTGCATATAACTTCTAACACATTAAAAACTGTCTTACAGCATTGCAGAAAACATTTTATTTCATAAGACATGAGCAAGTTTCAGTTTGGCAAGATTTGCACTGAATACTGAATGAAACAGCTTTCTCTAATAGAGAGAAAAGCTTTTGAGCAGATTTGGGCTTGATTTCACTTCATTTCAACAGAAACACTATTTCAGCATTACTGGACTCAGAAAGCTGTAAACTGACAATCTTGATCATTGAAGTCCTAACATAAGTTTTTGTGCATATAACTTCTAACACATTAAAAACTGTCTTACAGCATTGCAGAAAACATTGTACTTCATAAGGCATAAGCTTGTTTCAGTTTGGCAAGATTTGCACTGAATACTGAATGAAACAGCTGTATCTAATAGAGAGAAAAGCTTTTGAGCAGATTTGGGCTTGATTTCACTTCATTTCAACAGAAACACTATTTCAGCATTACTGGACTCAGAAAGCTGTAAACTGACAATCTTGATCATTGAAGTCCTAACATAAGTTTTTGTGCATATAACTTCTAACACATTAAAAACTGTCTTACAGCATTGCAGAAAACATTGTACTTCATAAGGCATAAGCTTGTTTCAGTTTGGCAAGATTTGCACTGAATATTGAATGAAACAGCTTTATCTAATAGAGAGAAAAGCCTTTGAGCAGATTTGGGCTTGATTTCACTTCATTTGAACAGAAACACTATTTCAACATTACTGGACTCAGAAAGCTGTAAACTGACAATCTTGATCATTGCAGTCCTAAAATTAGTTTTTGTGCATATAACTTCTAACACATTAAAAACTGTCTTACAGCATTGCAGAAAACATTTTATTTCATAAGACATGAGCAAGTTTCAGTTTGGCAAGATTTGCACTGAATACTGAATGAAACAGCTTTCTCTAATAGAGAGAAAAGCTTTTGAGCAGATTTGGGCTTGATTTCACTTCATTTCAACAGAAACACTATTTCAGCATTACTGGACTCAGAAAGCTGTAAACTGACAATCTTGATCATTGAAGTCCTAACATAAGTTTTTGTGCATATAACTTCTAACACATTAAAAACTGTCTTACAGCATTGCAGAAAACATTGTACTTCATAAGGCATAAGCTTGTTTCAGTTTGGCAAGATTTGCACTGAATATTGAATGAAACAGCTTTCTCTAATAGAGAGATAAGCTTTTGAGCAGATTTGGGCTTGATTTCACTTCATTTGAACAGAAACACTATTTCAACATTACTGGACTCAGAAAGCTGTAAACTGACAATCTTGATCATTGAAGTCCTAACATAAGTTTTTGTGCATATAACTTCTAACACATTAAAAACTGTCTTACAGCATTGCAGAAAACATTGTACTTCATAAGGCATAAGCTTGTTTCAGTTTGGCAAGATTTGCACTGAATATTGAATGAAACAGCTTTATCTAATAGAGAGAAAAGCTTTTGAGCAGATTTGGGCTTGATTTCACTTCATTTGAACAGAAACACTATTTCAACATTACTGGACTCAGAAAGCTGTAAACTGACAATCTTGATCATTGCAGTCCTAAAATTAGTTTTTGTGCATATAACTTCTAACACATTAAAAACTGTCTTACAGCATTGCAGAAAACATTTTATTTCATAAGACATGAGCAAGTTTCAGTTTGGCAAGATTTGCACTGAATACTGAATGAAACAGCTTTCTCTAATAGAGAGAAAAGCTTTTGAGCAGATTTGGGCTTGATTTCACTTCATTTCAACAGAAACACTATTTCAGCATTACTGGACTCAGAAAGCTGTAAACTGACAATCTTGATCATTGAAGTCCTAACATAAGTTTTTGTGCATATAACTTCTAACACATTAAAAACTGTCTTACAGCATTGCAGAAAACATTGTACTTCATAAGGCATAAGCTTGTTTCAGTTTGGCAAGATTTGCACTGAATACTGAATGAAAGAGCTTTCTCTAATAGAGAGAAAAGCTTTTGAGCAGATTTGGGCTTGATTTCACTTCATTTCAACAGAAACACTATTTCAGCATTACTGGACTCAGAAAGCTGTAAACTGACAATCTTGATCATTGAAGTCCTAACATAAGTTTTTGTGCATATAACTTCTAACACATTAAAAACTGTCTTACAGCATTGCAGAAAACATTGTACTTCATAAGGCATAAGCTTGTTTCAGTTTGGCAAGATTTGCACTGAATACTGAATGGAACAGCTTTATCTAATAGAGAGAAAAGCTTTTGAGCAGATTTGGGCTTGATTTCACTTCATTTGAACAGAAATACTATTTCAGCATTACTGGACTCAGAAAGCTGTAAACTGACAATCTTGATCATTGAAGTCCTAACAAAAGTTTTTGTGCATATAACTTCTAACACATTAAAAACTGTCTTACAGCATTGCAGAAAACATTGTACTTCATAAGACATAAGCTTGTTTCAGTTTGGCAAGATTTGCACTGAATACTGAATGAAACAGCTTTATCTAATAGAGAGAAAAGCTTTTGAGCAGATTTGGGCTTGATTTCACTTCATTTCAACAGAAACACTATTTCAGCATTACTGGACTCAGAAAGCTGTAAACTGACAATCTTGATCATTGAAGTCCTAACATAAGTTTTTGTGCATATAACTTCTAACACATTAAAAACTGTCTTACAGCATTGCAGAAAACATTGTACTTCATAAGGCATAAGCTTGTTTCAGTTTGGCAAGATTTGCACTGAATATTGAATGAAACAGCTTTCTCTAATAGAGAGAAAAGCTTTTGAGCAGATTTGGGCTTGATTTCACTTCATTTGAACAGAAACACTATTTCAACATTACTGGACTCAGAAAGCTGTAAACTGACAATCTTGATCATTGCAGTCCTGACATTAGTTTTTGTGCATATAACTTCTAACACATTAAAAACTGTCTTACAACATTGCAGAAAACATTTTATTTCATAAGACATAAGCAAGTTTCAGTTTGGCAAGATTTGCACTGAATACTGAATGAAACAGCTTTCTCTAATAGAGAGAAAAGCTTTTGAGCAGATTTGGGCTTGATTTCACTTCATTTGAACAGAAACACTATTTCAGCATTACTGGACTCAGAAAGCTGTAAACTGACAATCTTGATCATTGAAGTCCTAAAATAAGTTTTTGTGCATATAACTTCTAACACATTAAAAACTGTCTTACAGCATTGCAGAAAACATTGTACTTCATAAGACATAAGCTTGTTTCAGTTTGGCAAGATTTGCACTGAATACTGAATGAAACAGCTTTATCTAATAGAGAGAAAAGCTTTTGAGCAGATTTGGGCTTGATTTCACTTCATTTGAACAGAAACACTATTTCAACATTACTGGACTCAGAAAGCTGTAAACTGACAATCTTGATCATTGCAGTCCTAACATTAGTTTTTGTGCATATAACTTCTAACACATTAAAAACTGTCTTACAGCATTGCAGAAAACATTTTATTTCATAAGACATGAGCAAGTTTCAGTTTGGCAAGATTTGCACTGAATACTGAATGAAACAGCTTTCTCTAATAGAGAGAAAAGCTTTTGAGCAGATTTGGGCTTGATTTCACTTCATTTCAACAGAAACACTATTTCAGCATTACTGGACTCAGAAAGCTGTAAACTGACAATCTTGATCATTGAAGTCCTAACATAAGTTTTTGTGCATATAACTTCTAACACATTAAAAACTGTCTTACAGCATTGCAGAAAACATTGTATTTCATAAGGCATAAGCTTGTTTCAGTTTGGCAAGATTTGCACTGAATACTGAATGAAACAGCTTTCTCTAATAGAGAGAAAAGCTTTTGAGCAGATTTGGGCTTGATTTCACTTCATTTCAACAGAAACACTATTTCAGCATTACTGGACTCAGAAAGCTGTAAACTGACAATCTTGATCATTGAAGTCCTAACATAAGTTTTTGTGCATATAACTTCTAACACATTAAAAACTGTCTTACAGCATTGCAGAAAACATTGTACTTCATAAGGCATAAGCTTGTTTCAGTTTGGCAAGATTTGCACTGAATACTGAATGAAACAGCTTTCTCTAATAGAGAGAAAAGCTTTTGAGCAGATTTGGGCTTGATTTCACTTCATTTCAACAGAAACACTATTTCAGCATTACTGGACTCAGAAAGCTGTAAACTGACAATCTTGATCATTGAAGTCCTAACATAAGTTTTTGTGCATATAACTTCTAACACATTAAAAACTGTCTTACAGCATTGCAGAAAACATTGTACTTCATAAGGCATAAGCTTGTTTCAGTTTGGCAAGATTTGCACTGAATATTGAATGAAACAGCTTTATCTAATAGAGAGAAAAGCTTTTGAGCAGATTTGGGCTTGATTTCACTTCATTTGAACAGAAACACTATTTCAACATTACTGGACTCAGAAAGCTGTAAACTGACAATCTTGATCATTGCAGTCCTAACATTAGTTTTTGTGCATATAACTTCTAACACATTAAAAACTGTCTTACAGCATTGCAGAAAACATTTTATTTCATAAGACATGAGCAAGTTTCAGTTTGGCAAGATTTGCACTGAATACTGAATGAAACAGCTTTCTCTAATAGAGAGAAAAGCTTTTGAGCAGATTTGGGCTTGATTTCACTTCATTTCAACAGAAACACTATTTCAGCATTACTGGACTCAGAAAGCTGTAAACTGACAATCTTGATCATTGAAGTCCTAACATAAGTTTTTGTGCATATAACTTCTAACACATTAAAAACTGTCTTACAGCATTGCAGAAAACATTGTACTTCATAAGGCATAAGCTTGTTTCAGTTTGGCAAGATTTGCACTGAATACTGAATGAAACAGCTTTCTCTAATAGAGAGAAAAGCTTTTGAGCAGATTTGGGCTTGATTTCACTTCATTTCAACAGAAACACTATTTCAGCATTACTGGACTCAGAAAGCTGTAAACTGACAATCTTGATCATTGAAGTCCTAACATAAGTTTTTGTGCATATAACTTCTAACACATTAAAACTGTCTTACAGCATTGCAGAAAACATTGTACTTCATAAGGCATAAGCTTGTTTCAGTTTGGCAAGATTTGCACTGAATATTGAATGAAACAGCTTTATCTAATAGAGAGAAAAGCTTTTGAGCAGATTTGGGCTTGATTTCACTTCATTTGAACAGAAACACTATTTCAACATTACTGGACTCAGAAAGCTGTAAACTGACAATCTTGATCATTGCAGTCCTAACATTAGTTTTTGTGCATATAACTTCTAACACATTAAAAACTGTCTTACAGCATTGCAGAAAACATTTTATTTCATAAGACATAAGCAAGTTTCAGTTTGGCAAGATTTGCACTGAATACTGAATGAAACAGCTTTCTCTAATAGAGAGAAAAGCTTTTGAGCAGATTTGGGCTTGATTTCACTTCATTTCAACAGAAACACTATTTCAGCATTACTGGACTCAGAAAGCTGTAAACTGACAATCTTGATCATTGAAGTCCTAACATAAGTTTTTGTGCATATAACTTCTAACACATTAAAAACTGTCTTACAGCATTGCAGAAAACATTGTACTTCATAAGGCATAAGCTTGTTTCAGTTTGGCAAGATTTGCACTGAATACTGAATGAAACAGCTTTCTCTAATAGAGAGAAAAGCTTTTGAGCAGATTTGGGCTTGATTTCACTTCATTTCAACAGAAACACTATTTCAGCATTACTGGACTCAGAAAGCTGTAAACTGACAATCTTGATCATTGAAGTCCTAACATAAGTTTTTGTGCATATAACTTCTAACACATTAAAAACTGTCTTACAGCATTGCAGAAAACATTTTATTTCATAAGACATAAGCAAGTTTCAGTTTGGCAAGATTTGCACTGAATACTGAATGAAACAGCTTTCTCTAATAGAGAGAAAAGCTTTTGAGCAGATTTGGGCTTGATTTCACTTCATTTGAACAGAAACACTATTTCAGCATTACTGGACTCAGAAAGCTGTAAACTGACAATCTTGATCATTGAAGTCCTAACATAAGTTTTTGTGCATATAACTTCTAACACATTAAAAACTGTCTTACAGCATTGCAGAAAACATTGTACTTCATAAGGCATAAGCTTGTTTCAGTTTGGCAAGATTTGCACTGAATACTGAATGAAACAGATTTATCTAATAGAGAGAAAAGCTTTTGAGCAGATTTGGGCTTGATTTCACTTCATTTCAACAGAAACACTATTTCAGCATTACTGGACTCAGAAAGCTGTAAACTGACAATCTTGATCATTGAAGTCCTAACATAAGTTTTTGTGCATATAACTTCTAACACATTAAAAACTGTCTTACAGCATTGCAGAAAACATTGTACTTCATAAGGCATAAGCTTGTTTCAGTTTGGCAAGATTTGCACTGAATATTGAATGAAACAGCTTTATCTAATAGAGAGAAAAGCTTTTGAGCAGATTTGGGCTTGATTTCACTTCATTTGAACAGAAACACTATTTCAACATTACTGGACTCAGAAAGCTGTAAACTGACAATCTTGATCATTGCAGTCCTAACATTAGTTTTTGTGCATATAACTTCTAACACATTAAAAACTGTCTTACAGCATTGCAGAAAACATTTTATTTCATAAGACATGAGCAAGTTTCAGTTTGGCAAGATTTGCACTGAATACTGAATGAAACAGCTTTCTCTAATAGAGAGAAAAGCTTTTGAGCAGATTTGGGCTTGATTTCACTTCATTTCAACAGAAACACTATTTCAGCATTACTGGACTCAGAAAGCTGTAAACTGACAATCTTGATCATTGAAGTCCTAACATAAGTTTTTGTGCATATAACTTCTAACACATTAAAAACTGTCTTACAGCATTGCAGAAAACATTGTACTTCATAAGACATAAGCTTGTTTCAGTTTGGCAAGATTTGCACTGAATACTGAATGAAACAGCTTTATCTAATAGAGAGAAAAGCTTTTGAGCAGATTTGGGCTTGATTTCACTTCATTTCAACAGAAACACTATTTCAGCATTACTGGACTCAGAAAGCTGTAAACTGACAATCTTGATCATTGAAGTCCTAACATAAGTTTTTGTGCATATAACTTCTAACACATTAAAAACTGTCTTACAGCATTGCAGAAAACATTGTACTTCATAAGGCATAAGCTTGTTTCAGTTTGGCAAGATTTGCACTGAATATTGAATGAAACAGCTTTATCTAATAGAGAGAAAAGCTTTTGAGCAGATTTGGGCTTGATTTCACTTCATTTGAACAGAAACACTATTTCAACATTACTGGACTCAGAAAGCTGTAAACTGACAATCTTGATCATTGCAGTCCTAACATTAGTTTTTGTGCATATAACTTCTAACACATTAAAAACTGTCTTACAGCATTGCAGAAAACATTTTATTTCATAAGACATGAGCAAGTTTCAGTTTGGCAAGATTTGCACTGAATACTGAATGAAACAGCTTTCTCTAATAGAGAGAAAAGCTTTTGAGCAGATTTGGGCTTGATTTCACTTCATTTCAACAGAAACACTATTTCAGCATTACTGGACTCAGAAAGCTGTAAACTGACAATCTTGATCATTGAAGTCCTAACATAAGTTTTTGTGCATATAACTTCTAACACATTAAAAACTGTCTTACAGCATTGCAGAAAACATTGTATTTCATAAGGCATAAGCTTGTTTCAGTTTGGCAAGATTTGCACTGAATACTGAATGAAACAGCTTTCTCTAATAGAGAGAAAAGCTTTTGAGCAGATTTGGGCTTGATTTCACTTCATTTCAACAGAAACACTATTTCAGCATTACTGGACTCAGAAAGCTGTAAACTGACAATCTTGATCATTGAAGTCCTAACATAAGTTTTTGTGCATATAACTTCTAACACATTAAAAACTGTCTTACAGCATTGCAGAAAACATTGTACTTCATAAGACATAAGCTTGTTTCAGTTTGGCAAGATTTGCACTGAATACTGAATGAAACAGCTTTATCTAATAGAGAGAAAAGCTTTTGAGCAGATTTGGGCTTGATTTCACTTCATTTCAACAGAAACACTATTTCAGCATTACTGGACTCAGAAAGCTGTAAACTGACAATCTTGATCATTGAAGTCCTAACATAAGTTTTTGTGCATATAACTTCTAACACATTAAAAACTGTCTTACAGCATTGCAGAAAACATTGTACTTCATAAGGCATAAGCTTGTTTCAGTTTGGCAAGATTTGCACTGAATATTGAATGAAACAGCTTTCTCTAATAGAGAGAAAAGCTTTTGAGCAGATTTGGGCTTGATTTCACTTCATTTGAACAGAAACACTATTTCAACATTACTGGACTCAGAAAGCTGTAAACTGACAATCTTGATCATTGCAGTCCTAACATTAGTTTTTGTGCATATAACTTCTAACACATTAAAAACTGTCTTACAACATTGCAGAAAACATTTTATTTCATAAGACATAAGCAAGTTTCAGTTTGGCAAGATTTGCCCTGAATACTGAATGAAACAGCTTTCTCTAATAGAGAGAAAAGCTTTTGAGCAGATTTGGGCTTGATTTCACTTCATTTGAACAGAAACACTATTTCAGCATTACTGGACTCAGAAAGCTGTAAACTGACAATCTTGATCATTGAAGTCCTAACATAAGTTTTTGTGCATATAACTTCTAACACATTAAAAACTGTCTTACAGCATTGCAGAAAACATTGTACTTCATAAGGCATAAGCTTGTTTCAGTTTGGCAAGATTTGCACTGAATACTGAATGAAACAGATTTATCTAATAGAGAGAAAAGCTTTTGAGCAGATTTGGGCTTGATTTCACTTCATTTCAACAGAAACACTATTTCAGCATTACTGGACTCAGAAAGCTGTAAACTGACAATCTTGATCATTGAAGTCCTAACATAAGTTTTTGTGCATATAACTTCTAACACATTAAAAACTGTCTTACAGCATTGCAGAAAACATTGTACTTCATAAGGCATAAGCTTGTTTCAGTTTGGCAAGATTTGCACTGAATACTGAATGAAACAGCTTTATCTAATAGAGAGAAAAGCTTTTGAGCAGATTTGGGCTTGATTTCACTTCATTTGAACAGAAACACTATTTCAGCATTACTGGACTCAGAAAGCTGTAAACTGACAATCTTGATCATTGAAGTCCTAACATAAGTTTTTGTGCATATAACTTCTAACACATTAAAAACTGTCTTACAGCATTGCAGAAAACATTGTACTTCATAAGACATAAGCTTGTTTCAGTTTGGCAAGATTTGCACTGAATACTGAATGAAACAGCTTTATCTAATAGAGAGAAAAGCTTTTGAGCAGATTTGGGCTTGATTTCACTTCATTTCAACAGAAACACTATTTCAGCATTACTGGACTCAGAAAGCTGTAAACTGACAATCTTGATCATTGAAGTCCTAACATAAGTTTTTGTGCATATAACTTCTAACACATTAAAAACTGTCTTACAGCATTGCAGAAAACATTGTACTTCATAAGGCATAAGCTTGTTTCAGTTTGGCAAGATTTGCACTGAATATTGAATGAAACAGCTTTATCTAATAGAGAGAAAAGCTTTTGAGCAGATTTGGGCTTGATTTCACTTCATTTGAACAGAAACACTATTTCAACATTACTGGACTCAGAAAGCTGTAAACTGACAATCTTGATCATTGCAGTCCTAACATTAGTTTTTGTGCATATAACTTCTAACACATTAAAAACTGTCTTACAGCATTGCAGAAAACATTTTATTTCATAAGACATGAGCAAGTTTCAGTTTGGCAAGATTTGCACTGAATACTGAATGAAACAGCTTTCTCTAATAGAGAGAAAAGCTTTTGAGCAGATTTGGGCTTGATTTCACTTCATTTCAACAGAAACACTATTTCAGCATTACTGGACTCAGAAAGCTGTAAACTGACAATCTTGATCATTGAAGTCCTAACATAAGTTTTTGTGCATATAACTTCTAACACATTAAAAACTGTCTTACAGCATTGCAGAAAACATTGTACTTCATAAGGCATAAGCTTGTTTCAGTTTGGCAAGATTTGCACTGAATACTGAATGAAACAGCTTTCTCTAATAGAGAGAAAAGCTTTTGAGCAGATTTGGGCTTGATTTCACTTCATTTCAACAGAAACACTATTTCAGCATTACTGGACTCAGAAAGCTGTAAACTGACAATCTTGATCATTGAAGTCCTAACATAAGTTTTTGTGCATATAACTTCTAACACATTAAAACTGTCTTACAGCATTGCAGAAAACATTGTACTTCATAAGGCATAAGCTTGTTTCAGTTTGGCAAGATTTGCACTGAATATTGAATGAAACAGCTTTATCTAATAGAGAGAAAAGCTTTTGAGCAGATTTGGGCTTGATTTCACTTCATTTGAACAGAAACACTATTTCAACATTACTGGACTCAGAAAGCTGTAAACTGACAATCTTGATCATTGCAGTCCTAACATTAGTTTTTGTGCATATAACTTCTAACACATTAAAAACTGTCTTACAGCATTGCAGAAAACATTTTATTTCATAAGACATGAGCAAGTTTCAGTTTGGCAAGATTTGCACTGAATACTGAATGAAACAGCTTTCTCTAATAGAGAGAAAAGCTTTTGAGCAGATTTGGGCTTGATTTCACTTCATTTCAACAGAAACACTATTTCAGCATTACTGGACTCAGAAAGCTGTAAACTGACAATCTTGATCATTGAAGTCCTAACATAAGTTTTTGTGCATATAACTTCTAACACATTAAAAACTGTCTTACAGCATTGCAGAAAACATTGTACTTCATAAGGCATAAGCTTGTTTCAGTTTGGCAAGATTTGCACTGAATACTGAATGAAACAGCTTTCTCTAATAGAGAGAAAAGCTTTTGAGCAGATTTGGGCTTGATTTCACTTCATTTCAACAGAAACACTATTTCAGCATTACTGGACTCAGAAAGCTGTAAACTGACAATCTTGATCATTGAAGTCCTAACATAAGTTTTTGTGCATATAACTTCTAACACATTAAAAACTGTCTTACAGCATTGCAGAAAACATTGTACTTCATAAGGCATAAGCTTGTTTCAGTTTGGCAAGATTTGCACTGAATATTGAATGAAACAGCTTTATCTAATAGAGAGAAAAGCTTTTGAGCAGATTTGGGCTTGATTTCACTTCATTTGAACAGAAACACTATTTCAACATTACTGGACTCAGAAAGCTGTAAACTGACAATCTTGATCATTGCAGTCCTAACATTAGTTTTTGTGCATATAACTTCTAACACATTAAAAACTGTCTTACAGCATTGCAGAAAACATTTTATTTCATAAGACATGAGCAAGTTTCAGTTTGGCAAGATTTGCACTGAATACTGAATGAAACAGCTTTCTCTAATAGAGAGAAAAGCTTTTGAGCAGATTTGGGCTTGATTTCACTTCATTTCAACAGAAACACTATTTCAGCATTACTGGACTCAGAAAGCTGTAAACTGACAATCTTGATCATTGAAGTCCTAACATAAGTTTTTGTGCATATAACTTCTAACACATTAAAAACTGTCTTACAGCATTGCAGAAAACATTGTACTTCATAAGGCATAAGCTTGTTTCAGTTTGGCAAGATTTGCACTGAATACTGAATGAAACAGCTTTCTCTAATAGAGAGAAAAGCTTTTGAGCAGATTTGGGCTTGATTTCACTTCATTTCAACAGAAACACTATTTCAGCATTACTGGACTCAGAAAGCTGTAAACTGACAATCTTGATCATTGAAGTCCTAACATAAGTTTTTGTGCATATAACTTCTAACACATTAAAACTGTCTTACAGCATTGCAGAAAACATTGTACTTCATAAGGCATAAGCTTGTTTCAGTTTGGCAAGATTTGCACTGAATATTGAATGAAACAGCTTTATCTAATAGAGAGAAAAGCTTTTGAGCAGATTTGGGCTTGATTTCACTTCATTTGAACAGAAACACTATTTCAACATTACTGGACTCAGAAAGCTGTAAACTGACAATCTTGATCATTGCAGTCCTAACATTAGTTTTTGTGCATATAACTTCTAACACATTAAAAACTGTCTTACAGCATTGCAGAAAACATTTTATTTCATAAGACATGAGCAAGTTTCAGTTTGGCAAGATTTGCACTGAATACTGAATGAAACAGCTTTCTCTAATAGAGAGAAAAGCTTTTGAGCAGATTTGGGCTTGATTTCACTTCATTTCAACAGAAACACTATTTCAGCATTACTGGACTCAGAAAGCTGTAAACTGACAATCTTGATCATTGAAGTCCTAACATAAGTTTTTGTGCATATAACTTCTAACACATTAAAAACTGTCTTACAGCATTGCAGAAAACATTGTACTTCATAAGGCATAAGCTTGTTTCAGTTTGGCAAGATTTGCACTGAATACTGAATGAAACAGCTTTCTCTAATAGAGAGAAAAGCTTTTGAGCAGATTTGGGCTTGATTTCACTTCATTTCAACAGAAACACTATTTCAGCATTACTGGACTCAGAAAGCTGTAAACTGACAATCTTGATCATTGAAGTCCTAACATAAGTTTTTGTGCATCTAACACATTAAAAACTGTCTTACAGCATTGCAGAAAACATTGTACTTCATAAGGCATAAGCTTGTTTCAGTTTGGCAAGATTTGCACTGAATATTGAATGAAACAGCTTTCTCTAATAGAGAGAAAAGCTTTTGAGCAGATTTGGGCTTGATTTCACTTCATTTGAACAGAAACACTATTTCAACATTACTGGACTCAGAAAGCTGTAAACTGACAATCTTGATCATTGCAGTCCTAACATTAGTTTTTGTGCATATAACTTCTAACACATTAAAAACTGTCTTACAGCATTGCAGAAAACATTTTATTTCATAAGACATAAGCAAGTTTCAGTTTGGCAAGATTTGCACTGAATACTGAATGAAACAGCTTTCTCTAATAGAGAGAAAAGCTTTTGAGCAGATTTGGGCTTGATTTCACTTCATTTGAACAGAAACACTATTTCAGCATTACTGGACTCAGAAAGCTGTAAACTGACAATCTTGATCATTGAAGTCCTAACATAAGTTTTTGTGCATATAACTTCTAACACATTAAAAACTGTCTTACAGCATTGCAGAAAACATTGTACTTCATAAGGCATAAGCTTGTTTCAGTTTGGCAAGATTTGCACTGAATACTGAATGAAACAGATTTATCTAATAGAGAGAAAAGCTTTTGAGCAGATTTGGGCTTGATTTCACTTCATTTCAACAGAAACACTATTTCAGCATTACTGGACTCAGAAAGCTGTAAACTGACAATCTTGATCATTGAAGTCCTAACATAAGTTTTTGTGCATATAACTTCTAACACATTAAAAACTGTCTTACAGCATTGCAGAAAACATTGTACTTCATAAGGCATAAGCTTGTTTCAGTTTGGCAAGATTTGCACTGAATACTGAATGAAACAGCTTTCTCTAATAGAGAGAAAAGCTTTTGAGCAGATTTGGGCTTGATTTCACTTCATTTGAACAGAAACACTATTTCAGCATTACTGGACTCAGAAAGCTGTAAACTGACAATCTTGATCATTGAAGTCCTAACATAAGTTTTTGTGCATATAACTTCTAACACATTAAAAACTGTCTTACAGCATTGCAGAAAACATTGTACTTCATAAGACATAAGCTTGTTTCAGTTTGGCAAGATTTGCACTGAATACTGAATGAAACAGCTTTCTCTAATAGAGAGAAAAGCTTTTGAGCAGATTTGGGCTTGATTTCACTTCATTTGAACAGAAACACTATTTCAACATTACTGGACTCAGAAAGCTGTAAACTGACAATCTTGATCATTGCAGTCCTAACATTAGTTTTTGTGCATATAACTTCTAACACATTAAAAACTGTCTTACAACATTGCAGAAAACATTTTATTTCATAAGACATAAGCAAGTTTCAGTTTGGCAAGATTTGCACTGAATACTGAATGAAACAGCTTTCTCTAATAGAGAGAAAAGCTTTTGAGCAGATTTGGGCTTGATTTCACTTCATTTCAACAGAAACACTATTTCAGCATTACTGGACTCAGAAAGCTGTAAACTGACAATCTTGATCATTGAAGTCCTAACATAAGTTTTTGTGCATATAACTTCTAACACATTAAAAACTGTCTTACAGCATTGCAGAAAACATTGTACTTCATAAGGCATAAGCTTGTTTCAGTTTGGCAAGATTTGCACTGAATATTGAATGAAACAGCTTTCTCTAATAGAGAGAAAAGCTTTTGAGCAGATTTGGGCTTGATTTCACTTCATTTGAACAGAAACACTATTTCAACATTACTGGACTCAGAAAGCTGTAAACTGACAATCTTGATCATTGCAGTCCTAACATTAGTTTTTGTGCATATAACTTCTAACACATTAAAAACTGTCTTACAACATTGCAGAAAACATTTTATTTCATAAGACATAAGCAAGTTTCAGTTTGGCAAGATTTGCCCTGAATACTGAATGAAACAGCTTTCTCTAATAGAGAGAAAAGCTTTTGAGCAGATTTGGGCTTGATTTCACTTCATTTGAACAGAAACACTATTTCAGCATTACTGGACTCAGAAAGCTGTAAACTGACAATCTTGATCATTGAAGTCCTAACATAAGTTTTTGTGCATATAACTTCTAACACATTAAAAACTGTCTTACAGCATTGCAGAAAACATTGTACTTCATAAGGCATAAGCTTGTTTCAGTTTGGCAAGATTTGCACTGAATACTGAATGAAACAGATTTATCTAATAGAGAGAAAAGCTTTTGAGCAGATTTGGGCTTGATTTCACTTCATTTCAACAGAAACACTATTTCAGCATTACTGGACTCAGAAAGCTGTAAACTGACAATCTTGATCATTGAAGTCCTAACATAAGTTTTTGTGCATATAACTTCTAACACATTAAAAACTGTCTTACAGCATTGCAGAAAACATTGTACTTCATAAGGCATAAGCTTGTTTCAGTTTGGCAAGATTTGCACTGAATACTGAATGAAACAGCTTTATCTAATAGAGAGAAAAGCTTTTGAGCAGATTTGGGCTTGATTTCACTTCATTTGAACAGAAACACTATTTCAGCATTACTGGACTCAGAAAGCTGTAAACTGACAATCTTGATCATTGAAGTCCTAACATAAGTTTTTGTGCATATAACTTCTAACACATTAAAAACTGTCTTACAGCATTGCAGAAAACATTGTACTTCATAAGACATAAGCTTGTTTCAGTTTGGCAAGATTTGCACTGAATACTGAATGAAACAGCTTTATCTAATAGAGAGAAAAGCTTTTGAGCAGATTTGGGCTTGATTTCACTTCATTTCAACAGAAACACTATTTCAGCATTACTGGACTCAGAAAGCTGTAAACTGACAATCTTGATCATTGAAGTCCTAACATAAGTTTTTGTGCATATAACTTCTAACACATTAAAAACTGTCTTACAGCATTGCAGAAAACATTGTACTTCATAAGGCATAAGCTTGTTTCAGTTTGGCAAGATTTGCACTGAATATTGAATGAAACAGCTTTATCTAATAGAGAGAAAAGCTTTTGAGCAGATTTGGGCTTGATTTCACTTCATTTGAACAGAAACACTATTTCAACATTACTGGACTCAGAAAGCTGTAAACTGACAATCTTGATCATTGCAGTCCTAACATTAGTTTTTGTGCATATAACTTCTAACACATTAAAAACTGTCTTACAGCATTGCAGAAAACATTTTATTTCATAAGACATGAGCAAGTTTCAGTTTGGCAAGATTTGCACTGAATACTGAATGAAACAGCTTTCTCTAATAGAGAGAAAAGCTTTTGAGCAGATTTGGGCTTGATTTCACTTCATTTCAACAGAAACACTATTTCAGCATTACTGGACTCAGAAAGCTGTAAACTGACAATCTTGATCATTGAAGTCCTAACATAAGTTTTTGTGCATATAACTTCTAACACATTAAAAACTGTCTTACAGCATTGCAGAAAACATTGTACTTCATAAGGCATAAGCTTGTTTCAGTTTGGCAAGATTTGCACTGAATACTGAATGAAACAGCTTTCTCTAATAGAGAGAAAAGCTTTTGAGCAGATTTGGGCTTGATTTCACTTCATTTCAACAGAAACACTATTTCAGCATTACTGGACTCAGAAAGCTGTAAACTGACAATCTTGATCATTGAAGTCCTAACATAAGTTTTTGTGCATATAACTTCTAACACATTAAAACTGTCTTACAGCATTGCAGAAAACATTGTACTTCATAAGGCATAAGCTTGTTTCAGTTTGGCAAGATTTGCACTGAATATTGAATGAAACAGCTTTATCTAATAGAGAGAAAAGCTTTTGAGCAGATTTGGGCTTGATTTCACTTCATTTGAACAGAAACACTATTTCAACATTACTGGACTCAGAAAGCTGTAAACTGACAATCTTGATCATTGCAGTCCTAACATTAGTTTTTGTGCATATAACTTCTAACACATTAAAAACTGTCTTACAGCATTGCAGAAAACATTTTATTTCATAAGACATGAGCAAGTTTCAGTTTGGCAAGATTTGCACTGAATACTGAATGAAACAGCTTTCTCTAATAGAGAGAAAAGCTTTTGAGCAGATTTGGGCTTGATTTCACTTCATTTCAACAGAAACACTATTTCAGCATTACTGGACTCAGAAAGCTGTAAACTGACAATCTTGATCATTGAAGTCCTAACATAAGTTTTTGTGCATATAACTTCTAACACATTAAAAACTGTCTTACAGCATTGCAGAAAACATTGTACTTCATAAGGCATAAGCTTGTTTCAGTTTGGCAAGATTTGCACTGAATACTGAATGAAACAGCTTTCTCTAATAGAGAGAAAAGCTTTTGAGAAGATTTGGGCTTGATTTCACTTCATTTCAACAGAAACACTATTTCAGCATTACTGGACTCAGAAAGCTGTAAACTGACAATCTTGATCATTGAAGTCCTAACATAAGTTTTTGTGCATATAACTTCTAACACATTAAAAACTGTCTTACAGCATTGCAGAAAACATTGTACTTCATAAGGCATAAGCTTGTTTCAGTTTGGCAAGATTTGCACTGAATATTGAATGAAACAGCTTTATCTAATAGAGAGAAAAGCTTTTGAGCAGATTTGGGCTTGATTTCACTTCATTTGAACAGAAACACTATTTCAACATTACTGGACTCAGAAAGCTGTAAACTGACAATCTTGATCATTGCAGTCCTAACATTAGTTTTTGTGCATATAACTTCTAACACATTAAAAACTGTCTTACAGCATTGCAGAAAACATTTTATTTCATAAGACATGAGCAAGTTTCAGTTTGGCAAGATTTGCACTGAATACTGAATGAAACAGCTTTCTCTAATAGAGAGAAAAGCTTTTGAGCAGATTTGGGCTTGATTTCACTTCATTTCAACAGAAACACTATTTCAGCATTACTGGACTCAGAAAGCTGTAAACTGACAATCTTGATCATTGAAGTCCTAACATAAGTTTTTGTGCATATAACTTCTAACACATTAAAAACTGTCTTACAGCATTGCAGAAAACATTGTACTTCATAAGGCATAAGCTTGTTTCAGTTTGGCAAGATTTGCACTGAATACTGAATGAAACAGCTTTCTCTAATAGAGAGAAAAGCTTTTGAGCAGATTTGGGCTTGATTTCACTTCATTTCAACAGAAACACTATTTCAGCATTACTGGACTCAGAAAGCTGTAAACTGACAATCTTGATCATTGAAGTCCTAACATAAGTTTTTGTGCATATAACTTCTAACACATTAAAACTGTCTTACAGCATTGCAGAAAACATTGTACTTCATAAGGCATAAGCTTGTTTCAGTTTGGCAAGATTTGCACTGAATATTGAATGAAACAGCTTTATCTAATAGAGAGAAAAGCTTTTGAGCAGATTTGGGCTTGATTTCACTTCATTTGAACAGAAACACTATTTCAACATTACTGGACTCAGAAAGCTGTAAACTGACAATCTTGATCATTGCAGTCCTAACATTAGTTTTTGTGCATATAACTTCTAACACATTAAAAACTGTCTTACAGCATTGCAGAAAACATTTTATTTCATAAGACATGAGCAAGTTTCAGTTTGGCAAGATTTGCACTGAATACTGAATGAAACAGCTTTCTCTAATAGAGAGAAAAGCTTTTGAGCAGATTTGGGCTTGATTTCACTTCATTTCAACAGAAACACTATTTCAGCATTACTGGACTCAGAAAGCTGTAAACTGACAATCTTGATCATTGAAGTCCTAACATAAGTTTTTGTGCATATAACTTCTAACACATTAAAAACTGTCTTACAGCATTGCAGAAAACATTGTACTTCATAAGGCATAAGCTTGTTTCAGTTTGGCAAGATTTGCACTGAATACTGAATGAAACAGCTTTCTCTAATAGAGAGAAAAGCTTTTGAGCAGATTTGGGCTTGATTTCACTTCATTTCAACAGAAACACTATTTCAGCATTACTGGACTCAGAAAGCTGTAAACTGACAATCTTGATCATTGAAGTCCTAACATAAGTTTTTGTGCATCTAACACATTAAAAACTGTCTTACAGCATTGCAGAAAACATTGTACTTCATAAGGCATAAGCTTGTTTCAGTTTGGCAAGATTTGCACTGAATATTGAATGAAACAGCTTTCTCTAATAGAGAGAAAAGCTTTTGAGCAGATTTGGGCTTGATTTCACTTCATTTGAACAGAAACACTATTTCAACATTACTGGACTCAGAAAGCTGTAAACTGACAATCTTGATCATTGCAGTCCTAACATTAGTTTTTGTGCATATAACTTCTAACACATTAAAAACTGTCTTACAGCATTGCAGAAAACATTTTATTTCATAAGACATAAGCAAGTTTCAGTTTGGCAAGATTTGCACTGAATACTGAATGAAACAGCTTTCTCTAATAGAGAGAAAAGCTTTTGAGCAGATTTGGGCTTGATTTCACTTCATTTGAACAGAAACACTATTTCAGCATTACTGGACTCAGAAAGCTGTAAACTGACAATCTTGATCATTGAAGTCCTAACATAAGTTTTTGTGCATATAACTTCTAACACATTAAAAACTGTCTTACAGCATTGCAGAAAACATTGTACTTCATAAGGCATAAGCTTGTTTCAGTTTGGCAAGATTTGCACTGAATACTGAATGAAACAGATTTATCTAATAGAGAGAAAAGCTTTTGAGCAGATTTGGGCTTGATTTCACTTCATTTCAACAGAAACACTATTTCAGCATTACTGGACTCAGAAAGCTGTAAACTGACAATCTTGATCATTGAAGTCCTAACATAAGTTTTTGTGCATATAACTTCTAACACATTAAAAACTGTCTTACAGCATTGCAGAAAACATTGTACTTCATAAGGCATAAGCTTGTTTCAGTTTGGCAAGATTTGCACTGAATACTGAATGAAACAGCTTTCTCTAATAGAGAGAAAAGCTTTTGAGCAGATTTGGGCTTGATTTCACTTCATTTGAACAGAAACACTATTTCAGCATTACTGGACTCAGAAAGCTGTAAACTGACAATCTTGATCATTGAAGTCCTAACATAAGTTTTTGTGCATATAACTTCTAACACATTAAAAACTGTCTTACAGCATTGCAGAAAACATTGTACTTCATAAGACATAAGCTTGTTTCAGTTTGGCAAGATTTGCACTGAATACTGAATGAAACAGCTTTCTCTAATAGAGAGAAAAGCTTTTGAGCAGATTTGGGCTTGATTTCACTTCATTTGAACAGAAACACTATTTCAACATTACTGGACTCAGAAAGCTGTAAACTGACAATCTTGATCATTGCAGTCCTAACATTAGTTTTTGTGCATATAACTTCTAACACATTAAAAACTGTCTTACAACATTGCAGAAAACATTTTATTTCATAAGACATAAGCAAGTTTCAGTTTGGCAAGATTTGCACTGAATACTGAATGAAACAGCTTTCTCTAATAGAGAGAAAAGCTTTTGAGCAGATTTGGGCTTGATTTCACTTCATTTGAACAGAAACACTATTTCAGCATTACTGGACTCAGAAAGCTGTAAACTGACAATCTTGATCATTGAAGTCCTAAAATAAGTTTTTGTGCATATAACTTCTAACACATTAAAAACTGTCTTACAGCATTGCAGAAAACATTGTACTTCATAAGGCATAAGCTTGTTTCAGTTTGGCAAGATTTGCACTGAATACTGAATGAAACAGATTTATCTAATAGAGAGAAAAGCTTTTGAGCAGATTTGGGCTTGATTTCACTTCATTTCAACAGAAACACTATTTCAGCATTACTGGACTCAGAAAGCTGTAAACTGACAATCTTGATCATTGAAGTCCTAACATAAGTTTTTGTGCATATAACTTCTAACACATTAAAAACTGTCTTACAGCATTGCAGAAAACATTGTACTTCATAAGGCATAAGCTTGTTTCAGTTTGGCAAGATTTGCACTGAATACTGAATGAAACAGCTTTCTCTAATAGAGAGAAAAGCTTTTGAGCAGATTTGGGCTTGATTTCACTTCATTTCAACAGAAACACTATTTCAGCATTACTGGACTCAGAAAGCTGTAAACTGACAATCTTGATCATTGAAGTCCTAACATAAGTTTTTGTGCATATAACTTCTAACACATTAAAAACTGTCTTACAGCATTGCAGAAAACATTGTACTTCATAAGACATAAGCTTGTTTCAGTTTGGCAAGATTTGCACTGAATACTGAATGAAACAGCTTTATCTAATAGAGAGAAAAGCTTTTGAGCAGATTTGGGCTTGATTTCACTTCATTTCAACAGAAACACTATTTCAGCATTACTGGACTCAGAAAGCTGTAAACTGACAATCTTGATCATTGAAGTCCTAACATAAGTTTTTGTGCATATAACTTCTAACACATTAAAAACTGTCTTACAGCATTGCAGAAAACATTGTACTTCATAAGGCATAAGCTTGTTTCAGTTTGGCAAGATTTGCACTGAATATTGAATGAAACAGCTTTATCTAATAGAGAGAAAAGCTTTTGAGCAGATTTGGGCTTGATTTCACTTCATTTGAACAGAAACACTATTTCAACATTACTGGACTCAGAAAGCTGTAAACTGACAATCTTGATCATTGCAGTCCTAACATTAGTTTTTGTGCATATAACTTCTAACACATTAAAAACTGTCTTACAGCATTGCAGAAAACATTTTATTTCATAAGACATGAGCAAGTTTCAGTTTGGCAAGATTTGCACTGAATACTGAATGAAACAGCTTTCTCTAATAGAGAGAAAAGCTTTTGAGCAGATTTGGGCTTGATTTCACTTCATTTCAACAGAAACACTATTTCAGCATTACTGGACTCAGAAAGCTGTAAACTGACAATCTTGATCATTGAAGTCCTAACATAAGTTTTTGTGCATATAACTTCTAACACATTAAAAACTGTCTTACAGCATTGCAGAAAACATTGTACTTCATAAGGCATAAGCTTGTTTCAGTTTGGCAAGATTTGCACTGAATACTGAATGAAACAGCTTTCTCTAATAGAGAGAAAAGCTTTTGAGCAGATTTGGGCTTGATTTCACTTCATTTCAACAGAAACACTATTTCAGCATTACTGGACTCAGAAAGCTGTAAACTGACAATCTTGATCATTGAAGTCCTAACATAAGTTTTTGTGCATATAACTTCTAACACATTAAAAACTGTCTTACAGCATTGCAGAAAACATTGTACTTCATAAGGCATAAGCTTGTTTCAGTTTGGCAAGATTTGCACTGAATATTGAATGAAACAGCTTTATCTAATAGAGAGAAAAGCTTTTGAGCAGATTTGGGCTTGATTTCACTTCATTTGAACAGAAACACTATTTCAACATTACTGGACTCAGAAAGCTGTAAACTGACAATCTTGATCATTGCAGTCCTAACATTAGTTTTTGTGCATATAACTTCTAACACATTAAAAACTGTCTTACAGCATTGCAGAAAACATTTTATTTCATAAGACATGAGCAAGTTTCAGTTTGGCAAGATTTGCACTGAATACTGAATGAAACAGCTTTCTCTAATAGAGAGAAAAGCTTTTGAGCAGATTTGGGCTTGATTTCACTTCATTTCAACAGAAACACTATTTCAGCATTACTGGACTCAGAAAGCTGTAAACTGACAATCTTGATCATTGAAGTCCTAACATAAGTTTTTGTGCATATAACTTCTAACACATTAAAAACTGTCTTACAGCATTGCAGAAAACATTGTACTTCATAAGACATAAGCAAGTTTCAGTTTGGCAAGATTTGCACTGAATACTGAATGAAACAGCTTTCTCTAATAGAGAGAAAAGCTTTTGAGCAGATTTGGGCTTGATTTCACTTCATTTGAACAGAAACACTATTTCAGCATTACTGGACTCAGAAAGCTGTAAACTGACAATCTTGATCATTGAAGTCCTAACATAAGTTTTTGTGCATATAACTTCTAACACATTAAAAACTGTCTTACAGCATTGCAGAAAACATTGTACTTCATAAGGCATAAGCTTGTTTCAGTTTGGCAAGATTTGCACTGAATACTGAATGAAACAGCTTTATCTAATAGAGAGAAAAGCTTTTGAGCAGATTTGGGCTTGATGTCACTTCATTTGAACAGAAACACTATTTCAGCATTACTGGACTCAGAAAGCTGTAAACTGACAATCTTGATCATTGAAGTCCTAACATAAGTTTTTGTGCATATAACTTCTAACACATTAAAAACTGTCTTACAGCATTGCAGAAAACATTGTACTTCATAAGGCATAAGCTTGTTTCAGTTTGGCAAGATTTGCACTGAATACTGAATGAAACAGCTTTATCTAATAGAGAGAAAAGCTTTTGAGCAGATTTGGGCTTGATTTCACTTCATTTCAACAGAAACACTATTTCAGCATTACTGGACTCAGAAAGCTGTAAACTGACAATCTTGATCATTGAAGTCCTAACATAAGTTTTTGTGCATATAACTTCTAACACATTAAAAACTGTCTTACAGCATTGCAGAAAACATTGTACTTCATAAGGCATAAGCTTGTTTCAGTTTGGCAAGATTTGCACTGAATACTGAATGAAACAGCTTTCTCTAATAGAGAGAAAAGCTTTTGAGCAGATTTGGGCTTGATTTCACTTCATTTGAACAGAAACACTATTTCAGCATTACTGGACTCAGAAAGCTGTAAACTGACAATCTTGATCATTGAAGTCCTAACATAAGTTTTTGTGCATATAACTTCTAACACATTAAAAACTGTCTTACAGCATTGCAGAAAACATTGTACTTCATAAGACATAAGCTTGTTTCAGTTTGGCAAGATTTGCACTGAATACTGAATGAAACAGCTTTATCTAATAGAGAGAAAAGCTTTTGAGCAGATTTGGGCTTGATTTCACTTCATTTCAACAGAAACACTATTTCAGCATTACTGGACTCAGAAAGCTGTAAACTGACAATCTTGATCATTGAAGTCCTAACATAAGTTTTTGTGCATATAACTTCTAACACATTAAAAACTGTCTTACAGCATTGCAGAAAACATTGTACTTCATAAGGCATAAGCTTGTTTCAGTTTGGCAAGATTTGCACTGAATACTGAATGAAACAGCTTTCTCTAATAGAGAGAAAAGCTTTTGAGCAGATTTGGGCTTGATTTCACTTCATTTGAACAGAAACACTATTTCAGCATTACTGGACTCAGAAAGCTGTAAACTGACAATCTTGATCATTGAAGTCCTAACATAAGTTTTTGTGCATATAACTTCTAACACATTAAAAACTGTCTTACAGCATTGCAGAAAACATTGTACTTCATAAGACATAAGCTTGTTTCAGTTTGGCAAGATTTGCACTGAATACTGAATGAAACAGCTTTATCTAATAGAGAGAAAAGCTTTTGAGCAGATTTGGGCTTGATTTCACTTCATTTCAACAGAAACACTATTTCAGCATTACTGGACTCAGAAAGCTGTAAACTGACAATCTTGATCATTGAAGTCCTAACATAAGTTTTTGTGCATATAACTTCTAACACATTAAAAACTGTCTTACAGCATTGCAGAAAACATTGTACTTCATAAGGCATAAGCTTGTTTCAGTTTGGCAAGATTTGCACTGAATATTGAATGAACCAGCTTTATCTAATAGAGAGAAAAGCTTTTGAGCAGATTTGGGCTTGATTTCACTTCATTTGAACAGAAACACTATTTCAGCATTACTGGACTCAGAAAGCTGTAAACTGACAATCTTGATCATTGAAGTCCTAACATAAGTTTTTGTGCATATAACTTCTAACACATTAAAAACTGTCTTACAGCATTGCAGAAAACATTGTACTTCATAAGACATAAGCTTGTTTCAGTTTGGCAAGATTTGCACTGAATACTGAATGAAACAGCTTTATCTAATAGAGAGAAAAGCTTTTGAGCAGATTTGGGCTTGATTTCACTTCATTTCAACAGAAACACTATTTCAGCATTACTGGACTCAGAAAGCTGTAAACTGACAATCTTGATCATTGAAGTCCTAACATAAGTTTTTGTGCATATAACTTCTAACACATTAAAAACTGTCTTACAGCATTGCAGAAAACATTGTACTTCATAAGGCATAAGCTTGTTTCAGTTTGGCAAGATTTGCACTGAATACTGAATGAAACAGCTTTCTCTAATAGAGAGAAAAGCTTTTGAGCAGATTTGGGCTTGATTTCACTTCATTTGAACAGAAACACTATTTCAGCATTACTGGACTCAGAAAGCTGTAAACTGACAATCTTGATCATTGAAGTCCTAACATAAGTTTTTGTGCATATAACTTCTAACACATTAAAAACTGTCTTACAGCATTGCAGAAAACATTGTACTTCATAAGACATAAGCTTGTTTCAGTTTGGCAAGATTTGCACTGAATACTGAATGAAACAGCTTTATCTAATAGAGAGAAAAGCTTTTGAGCAGATTTGGGCTTGATTTCACTTCATTTCAACAGAAACACTATTTCAGCATTACTGGACTCAGAAAGCTGTAAACTGACAATCTTGATCATTGAAGTCCTAACATAAGTTTTTGTGCATATAACTTCTAACACATTAAAAACTGTCTTACAGCATTGCAGAAAACATTGTACTTCATAAGGCATAAGCTTGTTTCAGTTTGGCAAGATTTGCACTGAATATTGAATGAACCAGCTTTATCTAATAGAGAGAAAAGCTTTTGAGCAGATTTGGGCTTGATTTCACTTCATTTGAACAGAAACACTATTTCAACATTACTGGACTCAGAAAGCTGTAAACTGACAATCTTGATCATTGCAGTCCTAACATTAGTTTTTGTGCATATAACTTCTAACACATTAAAAACTGTCTTACAGCATTGCAGAAAACATTTTATTTCATAAGACATGAGCAAGTTTCAGTTTGGCAAGATTTGCACTGAATATTGAATGAAACAGCTTTCTCTAATAGAGAGAAAAGCTTTTGAGCAGATTTGGGCTTGATTTCACTTCATTTCAACAGAAACACTATTTCAGCATTACTGGACTCAGAAAGCTGTAAACTGACAATCTTGATCATTGAAGTCCTAACATAAGTTTTTGTGCATATAACTTCTAACACATTAAAAACTGTCTTACAGCATTGCAGAAAACATTGTACTTCATAAGGCATAAGCTTGTTTCAGTTTGGCAAGATTTGCACTGAATACTGAATGAAACAGCTTTATCTAATAGAGAGAAAAGCTTTTGAGCAGATTTGGGCTTGATTTCACTTCATTTCAACAGAAACACTATTTCAGCATTACTGGACTCAGAAAGCTGTAAACTGACAATCTTGATCATTGAAGTCCTAACATAAGTTTTTGTGCATATAACTTCTAACACATTAAAAACTGTCTTACAGCATTGCAGAAAACATTGTACTTCATAAGACATAAGCTTGTTTCAGTTTGGCAAGATTTGCACTGAATACTGAATGAAACAGCTTTATCTAATAGAGAGAAAAGCTTTTGAGCAGATTTGGGCTTGATTTCACTTCATTTCAACAGAAACACTATTTCAGCATTACTGGACTCAGAAAGCTGTAAACTGACAATCTTGATCATTGAAGTCCTAACATAAGTTTTTGTGCATATAACTTCTAACACATTAAAAACTGTCTTACAGCATTGCAGAAAACATTGTACTTCATAAGGCATAAGCTTGTTTCAGTTTGGCAAGATTTGCACTGAATACTGAATGAAACAGCTTTATCTAATAGAGAGAAAAGCTTTTGAGCAGATTTGGGCTTGATTTCACTTCATTTCAACAGAAACACTATTTCAGCATTACTGGACTCAGAAAGCTGTAAACTGACAATCTTGATCATTGAAGTCCTAACATAAGTTTTTGTGCATATAACTTCTAACACATTAAAAACTGTCTTACAGCATTGCAGAAAACATTGTACTTCATAAGGCATAAGCTTGTTTCAGTTTGGCAAGATTTGCACTGAATACTGAATGAAACAGCTTTCTCTAATAGAGAGAAAAGCTTTTGAGCAGATTTGGGCTTGATTTCACTTCATTTGAACAGAAACACTATTTCAGCATTACTGGACTCAGAAAGCTGTAAACTGACAATCTTGATCATTGAAGTCCTAACATAAGTTTTTGTGCATATAACTTCTAACACATTAAAAACTGTCTTACAGCATTGCAGAAAACATTGTACTTCATAAGACATAAGCTTGTTTCAGTTTGGCAAGATTTGCACTGAATACTGAATGAAACAGCTTTATCTAATAGAGAGAAAAGCTTTTGAGCAGATTTGGGCTTGATTTCACTTCATTTCAACAGAAACACTATTTCAGCATTACTGGACTCAGAAAGCTGTAAACTGACAATCTTGATCATTGAAGTCCTAACATAAGTTTTTGTGCATATAACTTCTAACACATTAAAAACTGTCTTACAGCATTGCAGAAAACATTGTACTTCATAAGGCATAAGCTTGTTTCAGTTTGGCAAGATTTGCACTGAATATTGAATGAACCAGCTTTATCTAATAGAGAGAAAAGCTTTTGAGCAGATTTGGGCTTGATTTCACTTCATTTGAACAGAAACACTATTTCAACATTACTGGACTCAGAAAGCTGTAAACTGACAATCTTGATCATTGCAGTCCTAACATTAGTTTTTGTGCATATAACTTCTAACACATTAAAAACTGTCTTACAGCATTGCAGAAAACATTTTATTTCATAAGACATGAGCAAGTTTCAGTTTGGCAAGATTTGCACTGAATATTGAATGAAACAGCTTTCTCTAATAGAGAGAAAAGCTTTTGAGCAGATTTGGGCTTGATTTCACTTCATTTCAACAGAAACACTATTTCAGCATTACTGGACTCAGAAAGCTGTAAACTGACAATCTTGATCATTGAAGTCCTAACATAAGTTTTTGTGCATATAACTTCTAACACATTAAAAACTGTCTTACAGCATTGCAGAAAACATTGTACTTCATAAGGCATAAGCTTGTTTCAGTTTGGCAAGATTTGCACTGAATACTGAATGAAACAGCTTTATCTAATAGAGAGAAAAGCTTTTGAGCAGATTTGGGCTTGATTTCACTTCATTTCAACAGAAACACTATTTCAGCATTACTGGACTCAGAAAGCTGTAAACTGACAATCTTGATCATTGAAGTCCTAACATAAGTTTTTGTGCATATAACTTCTAACACATTAAAAACTGTCTTACAGCATTGCAGAAAACATTGTACTTCATAAGACATAAGCTTGTTTCAGTTTGGCAAGATTTGCACTGAATACTGAATGAAACAGCTTTATCTAATAGAGAGAAAAGCTTTTGAGCAGATTTGGGCTTGATTTCACTTCATTTCAACAGAAACACTATTTCAGCATTACTGGACTCAGAAAGCTGTAAACTGACAATCTTGATCATTGAAGTCCTAACATAAGTTTTTGTGCATATAACTTCTAACACATTAAAAACTGTCTTACAGCATTGCAGAAAACATTGTACTTCATAAGGCATAAGCTTGTTTCAGTTTGGCAAGATTTGCACTGAATATTGAATGAAACAGCTTTCTCTAATAGAGAGAAAAGCTTTTGAGCAGATTTGGGCTTGATTTCACTTCATTTGAACAGAAACACTATTTCAACATTACTGGACTCAGAAAGCTGTAAACTGACAATCTTGATCATTGCAGTCCTAACATTAGTTTTTGTGCAAATAACTTCTAACACATTAAAAACTGTCTTACAGCATTGCAGAAAACATTTTATTTCATAAGACATAAGCAAGTTTCAGTTTGGCAAGATTTGCACTGAATACTGAATGAAACAGCTTTCTCTAATAGAGAGAAAAGCTTTTGAGCAGATTTGGGCTTGATTTCACTTCATTTGAACAGAAACACTATTTCAGCATTACTGGACTCAGAAAGCTGTAAACTGACAATCTTGATCATTGAAGTCCTAACATAAGTTTTTGTGCATATAACTTCTAACACATTAAAAACTGTCTTACAGCATTGCAGAAAACATTGTACTTCATAAGGCATAAGCTTGTTTCAGTTTGGCAAGATTTGCACTGAATACTGAATGAAACAGCTTTATCTAATAGAGAGAAAAGCTTTTGAGCAGATTTGGGCTTGATTTCACTTCATTTGAACAGAAACACTATTTCAGCATTACTGGACTCAGAAAGCTGTAAACTGACAATCTTGATCATTGAAGTCCTAACATAAGTTTTTGTGCATATAACTTCTAACACATTAAAAACTGTCTTACAGCATTGCAGAAAACATTGTACTTCATAAGGCATAAGCTTGTTTCAGTTTGGCAAGATTTGCACTGAATACTGAATGAAACAGCTTTATCTAATAGAGAGAAAAGCTTTTGAGCAGATTTGGGCTTGATTTCACTTCATTTCAACAGAAACACTATTTCAGCATTACTGGACTCAGAAAGCTGTAAACTGACAATCTTGATCATTGAAGTCCTAACATAAGTTTTTGTGCATATAACTTCTAACACATTAAAAACTGTCTTACAGCATTGCAGAAAACATTGTACTTCATAAGGCATAAGCTTGTTTCAGTTTGGCAAGATTTGCACTGAATATTGAATGAAACAGCTTTCTCTAATAGAGAGAAAAGCTTTTGAGCAGATTTGGGCTTGATTTCACTTCATTTGAACAGAAACACTATTTCAACATTACTGGACTCAGAAAGCTGTAAACTGACAATCTTGATCATTGCAGTCCTAACATTAGTTTTTGTGCATATAACTTCTAACACATTAAAAACTGTCTTACAGCATTGCAGAAAACATTTTATTTCATAAGACATAAGCAAGTTTCAGTTTGGCAAGATTTGCACTGAATACTGAATGAAACAGCTTTCTCTAATAGAGAGAAAAGCTTTTGAGCAGATTTGGGCTTGATTTCACTTCATTTGAACAGAAACACTATTTCAGCATTACTGGACTCAGAAAGCTGTAAACTGACAATCTTGATCATTGAAGTCCTAACATAAGTTTTTGTGCATATAACTTCTAACACATTAAAAACTGTCTTACAGCATTGCAGAAAACATTGTACTTCATAAGGCATAAGCTTGTTTCAGTTTGGCAAGATTTGCACTGAATACTGAATGAAACAGCTTTATCTAATAGAGAGAAAAGCTTTTGAGCAGATTTGGGCTTGATTTCACTTCATTTCAACATAAACACTATTTCAGCATTACTGGACTCAGAAAGCTGTAAACTGACAATCTTGATCATTGAAGTCCTAACATAAGTTTTTGTGCATATAACTTCTAACACATTAAAAACTGTCTTACAGCATTGCAGAAAACATTGTACTTCATAAGGCATAAGCTTGTTTCAGTTTGGCAAGATTTGCACTGAATACTGAATGAAACAGCTTTATCTAATAGAGAGAAAAGCTTTTGAGCAGATTTGGGCTTGATTTCACTTCATTTGAACAGAAACACTATTTCAACATTACTGGACTCAGAAAGCTGTAAACTGACAATCTTGATCATTGCAGTCCTAACATAAGTTTTTGTGCATATAACTTCTAACACATTAAAAACTGTCTTACAGCATTGCAGAAAACATTGTACTTCATAAGGCATAAGCTTGTTTCAGTTTGGCAAGATTTGCACTGAATACTGAATGAAACAGCTTTCTCTAATAGAGAGAAAAGCTTTTGAGCAGATTTGGGCTTGATTTCACTTCATTTGAACAGAAACACTATTTCAGCATTACTGGACTCAGAAAGCTGTAAACTGACAATCTTGATCATTGAAGCCTTAACATAAGTTTTTGTGCATATAACTTCTAACACATTAAAAACTGTCTTACAGCATTGCAGAAAACATTGTACTTCATAAGACATAAGCTTGTTTCAGTTTGGCAAGATTTGCACTGAATACTGAATGAAACAGCTTTATCTAATAGAGAGAAAAGCTTTTGAGCAGATTTGGGCTTGATTTCACTTCATTTCAACAGAAACACTATTTCAGCATTACTGGACTCAGAAAGCTGTAAACTGACAATCTTGATCATTGAAGTCCTAACATAAGTTTTTGTGCATATAACTTCTAACACATTAAAAACTGTCTTACAGCATTGCAGAAAACATTGTACTTCATAAGGCATAAGCTTGTTTCAGTTTGGCAAGATTTGCACTGAATACTGAATGAAACAGCTTTCTCTAATAGAGAGAAAAGCTTTTGAGCAGATTTGGGCTTGATTTCACTTCATTTGAACAGAAACACTATTTCAGCATTACTGGACTCAGAAAGCTGTAAACTGACAATCTTGATCATTGAAGTCCTAACATAAGTTTTTGTGCATATAACTTCTAACACATTAAAAACTGTCTTACAGCATTGCAGAAAACATTGTACTTCATAAGACATAAGCTTGTTTCAGTTTGGCAAGATTTGCACTGAATACTGAATGAAACAGCTTTATCTAATAGAGAGAAAAGCTTTTGAGCAGATTTGGGCTTGATTTCACTTCATTTCAACAGAAACACTATTTCAGCATTACTGGACTCAGAAAGCTGTAAACTGACAATCTTGATCATTGAAGTCCTAAAATAAGTTTTTGTGCATATAACTTCTAACACATTAAAAACTGTCTTACAGCATTGCAGAAAACATTGTACTTCATAAGGCATAAGCTTGTTTCAGTTTGGCAAGATTTGCACTGAATATTGAATGAAACAGCTTTATCTAATAGAGAGAAAAGCTTTTGAGCAGATTTGGGCTTGATTTCACTTCATTTGAACAGAAACACTATTTCAACATTACTGGACTCAGAAAGCTGTAAACTGACAATCTTGATCATTGCAGTCCTAACATTAGTTTTTGTGCATATAACTTCTAACACATTAAAAACTGTCTTACAGCATTGCAGAAAACATTTTATTTCATAAGACATGAGCAAGTTTCAGTTTGGCAAGATTTGCACTGAATATTGAATGAAACAGCTTTCTCTAATAGAGAGAAAAGCTTTTGAGCAGATTTGGGCTTGATTTCACTTCATTTCAACAGAAACACTATTTCAGCATTACTGGACTCAGAAAGCTGTAAACTGACAATCTTGATCATTGAAGTCCTAACATAAGTTTTTGTGCATATAACTTCTAACACATTAAAAACTGTCTTACAGCATTGCAGAAAACATTGTACTTCATAAGGCATAAGCTTGTTTCAGTTTGGCAAGATTTGCACTGAATACTGAATGAAACAGCTTTATCTAATAGAGAGAAAAGCTTTTGAGCAGATTTGGGCTTGATTTCACTTCATTTCAACAGAAACACTATTTCAGCATTACTGGACTCAGAAAGCTGTAAACTGACAATCTTGATCATTGAAGTCCTAACATAAGTTTTTGTGCATATAACTTCTAACACATTAAAAACTGTCTTACAGCATTGCAGAAAACATTGTACTTCATAAGACATAAGCTTGTTTCAGTTTGGCAAGATTTGCACTGAATACTGAATGAAACAGCTTTATCTAATAGAGAGAAAAGCTTTTGAGCAGATTTGGGCTTGATTTCACTTCATTTCAACAGAAACACTATTTCAGCATTACTGGACTCAGAAAGCTGTAAACTGACAATCTTGATCATTGAAGTCCTAACATAAGTTTTTGTGCATATAACTTCTAACACATTAAAAACTGTCTTACAGCATTGCAGAAAACATTGTACTTCATAAGGCATAAGCTTGTTTCAGTTTGGCAAGATTTGCACTGAATATTGAATGAAACAGCTTTCTCTAATAGAGAGAAAAGCTTTTGAGCAGATTTGGGCTTGATTTCACTTCATTTGAACAGAAACACTATTTCAACATTACTGGACTCAGAAAGCTGTAAACTGACAATCTTGATCATTGCAGTCCTAACATTAGTTTTTGTGCAAATAACTTCTAACACATTAAAAACTGTCTTACAGCATTGCAGAAAACATTTTATTTCATAAGACATAAGCAAGTTTCAGTTTGGCAAGATTTGCACTGAATACTGAATGAAACAGCTTTCTCTAATAGAGAGAAAAGCTTTTGAGCAGATTTGGGCTTGATTTCACTTCATTTGAACAGAAACACTATTTCAGCATTACTGGACTCAGAAAGCTGTAAACTGACAATCTTGATCATTGAAGTCCTAACATAAGTTTTTGTGCATATAACTTCTAACACATTAAAAACTGTCTTACAGCATTGCAGAAAACATTGTACTTCATAAGGCATAAGCTTGTTTCAGTTTGGCAAGATTTGCACTGAATACTGAATGAAACAGCTTTATCTAATAGAGAGAAAAGCTTTTGAGCAGATTTGGGCTTGATTTCACTTCATTTCAACAGAAACACTATTTCAGCATTACTGGACTCAGAAAGCTGTAAACTGACAATCTTGATCATTGAAGTCCTAACATAAGTTTTTGTGCATATAACTTCTAACACATTAAAAACTGTCTTACAGCATTGCAGAAAACATTGTACTTCATAAGGCATAAGCTTGTTTCAGTTTGGCAAGATTTGCACTGAATATTGAATGAAACAGCTTTCTCTAATAGAGAGAAAAGCTTTTGAGCAGATTTGGGCTTGATTTCACTTCATTTGAACAGAAACACTATTTCAACATTACTGGACTCAGAAAGCTGTAAACTGACAATCTTGATCATTGCAGTCCTAACATTAGTTTTTGTGCATATAACTTCTAACACATTAAAAACTGTCTTACAGCATTGCAGAAAACATTTTATTTCATAAGACATAAGCAAGTTTCAGTTTGGCAAGATTTGCACTGAATACTGAATGAAACAGCTTTCTCTAATAGAGAGAAAAGCTTTTGAGCAGATTTGGGCTTGATTTCACTTCATTTGAACAGAAACACTATTTCAGCATTACTGGACTCAGAAAGCTGTAAACTGACAATCTTGATCATTGAAGTCCTAACATAAGTTTTTGTGCATATAACTTCTAACACATTAAAAACTGTCTTACAGCATTGCAGAAAACATTGTACTTCATAAGGCATAAGCTTGTTTCAGTTTGGCAAGATTTGCACTGAATACTGAATGAAACAGCTTTATCTAATAGAGAGAAAAGCTTTTGAGCAGATTTGGGCTTGATTTCACTTCATTTCAACATAAACACTATTTCAGCATTACTGGACTCAGAAAGCTGTAAACTGACAATCTTGATCATTGAAGTCCTAACATAAGTTTTTGTGCATATAACTTCTAACACATTAAAAACTGTCTTACAGCATTGCAGAAAACATTGTACTTCATAAGGCATAAGCTTGTTTCAGTTTGGCAAGATTTGCACTGAATACTGAATGAAACAGCTTTCTCTAATAGAGAGAAAAGCTTTTGAGCAGATTTGGGCTTGATTTCACTTCATTTGAACAGAAACACTATTTCAACATTACTGGACTCAGAAAGCTGTAAACTGACAATCTTGATCATTGCAGTCCTAACATTAGTTTTTGTGCATATAACTTCTAACACATTAAAAACTGTCTTACAGCATTGCAGAAAACATTTTATTTCATAAGACATAAGCAAGTTTCAGTTTGGCAAGATTTGCACTGAATACTGAATGAAACAGCTTTCTCTAATAGAGAGAAAAGCTTTTGAGCAGATGTGGGCTTGATTTCACTTCATTTGAACAGAAACACTATTTCAGCATTACTGGACTCAGAAAGCTGTAAACTGACAATCTTGATCATTGAAGTCCTAACATAAGTTTTTGTGCATATAAATTCTAACACATTAAAAACTGTCTTACAGCATTGCAGAAAACATTGTACTTCATGAGGCATAAGCTTGTTTCAGTTTGGCAAGATTTGCACTGAATACTGAATGAAACAGCTTTATCTAATAGAGAGAAAAGCTTTTGAGCAGATTTGGGCTTGATTTCACTTCATTTCAACAGAAACACTATTTCAGCATTACTGGACTCAGAAAGCTGTAAACTGACAATCTTGATCATTGAAGTCCTAACATAAGTTTTTGTGCATATAACTTCTAACACATTAAAAACTGTCTTACAGCATTGCAGAAAACATTGTACTTCATAAGACATAAGCTTGTTTCAGTTTGGCAAGATTTGCACTGAATACTGAATGAAACAGCTTTATCTAATAGAGAGAAAAGCTTTTGAGCAGATTTGGGCTTGATTTCACTTCATTTGAACAGAAACACTATTTCAGCATTACTGGACTCAGAAAGCTGTAAACTGACAATCTTGATCATTGCAGTCCTAACATTAGTTTTTGTGTATATAACTTCTAACACATTAAAAACTGTCTTACAGCATTGCAGAAAACATTTTATTTCATAAGACATAAGCAAGTTTCAGTTTGGCAAGATTTGCACTGAATACTGAATGAAACAGCTTTCTCTAATAGAGAGAAAAGCTTTTGAGCAGATTTGGGCTTGATTTCACTTCATTTGAACAGAAACACTATTTCAGCATTACTGGACTCAGAAAGCTGTAAACTGACAATCTTGATCATTGAAGTCCTAACATAAGTTTTTGTGCATATAACTTCTGACACATTAAAAACTGTCTTACAGCATTGCAGAAAACATTGTACTTCATAAGGCATAAGCTTGTTTCAGTTTGGCAAGATTTGCACTGAATACTGAATGAAACAGCTTTATCTAATAGAGAGAAAAGCTTTTGAGCAGATTTGGGCTTGATTTCACTTCATTTCAACAGAAACACTATTTCAGCATTACTGGACTCAGAAAGCTGTAAACTGACAATCTTGATCATTGAAGTCCTAACATAAGTTTTTGTGCATATAACTTCTAACACATTAAAAACTGTCTTACAGCATTGCAGAAAACATTGTACTTCATAAGACATAAGCTTGTTTCAGTTTGCCAAGATTTGCACTGAATATTGAAAGAAACAGCTTTATCTAATAGAGAGAAAAGCTTTTGAGCAGATTTGGGCTTGATTTCACTTCATTTCAACAGAAACACTATTTCAGCATTACTGGACTCAGAAAGCTGTAAACTGACAATCTTGATCATTGAAGTCCTAACATAAGTTTTTGTGCATATAACTTCTAACACATTAAAAACTGTCTTACAGCATTGCAGAAAACATTGTACTTCATAAGACATAAGCTTGTTTCAGTTTGGCAAGATTTGCACTGAATACTGAATGAAACAGCTTTATCTAATAGAGAGAAAAGCTTTTGAGCAGATTTGGGCTTGATTTCACTTCATTTGAACAGAAACACTATTTCAGCATTACTGGACTCAGAAAGCTGTAAACTGACAATCTTGATCATTGAAGTCCTAACATAAGTTTTTGTGCATATAACTTCTAACACATTAAAAACTGTCTTACAGCATTGCAGAAAACATTGTACTTCATAAGGCATAAGCTTGTTTCAGTTTGGCAAGATTTGCACTGAATACTGAATGAAACAGCTTTCTCTAATAGAGAGAAAAGCTTTTGAGCAGATTTGGGCTTGATTTCACTTCATTTGAACAGAAACACTATTTCAGCATTACTGGACTCAGAAAGCTGTAAACTGACAATCTTGATCATTGAAGTCCTAACATAAGTTTTTGTGCATATAACTTCTAACACATTAAAAACTGTCTTACAGCATTGCAGAAAACATTGTACTTCATAAGGCATAAGCTTGTTTCAGTTTGGCAAGATTTGCACTGAATACTGAATGAAACAGCTTTATCTAATAGAGAGAAAAGCTTTTGAGCAGATTTGGGCTTGATTTCACTTCATTTCAACAGAAACACTATTTCAGCATTACTGGACTCAGAAAGCTGTAAACTGACAATCTTGATCATTGAAGTCCTAACATAAGTTTTTGTGCATATAACTTCTAACACATTAAAAACTGTCTTACAGCATTGCAAAAAACATTGTACTTCATAAGACATAAGCTTGTTTCAGTTTGGCAAGATTTGCACTGAATACTGAATGAAACAGCTTTATCTAATAGAGAGAAAAGCTTTTGAGCAGATTTGGGCTTGATTTCACTTCATTTGAACAGAAACACTATTTCAGCATTACTGGACTCAGAAAGCTGTAAACTGACAATCTTGATCATTGCAGTCCTAACATTAGTTTTTGTGTATATAACTTCTAACACATTAAAAACTGTCTTACAGCATTGCAGAAAACATTGTACTTCATAAGGCATAAGCTTGTTTCAGTTTGGCAAGATTTGCACTGAATACTGAATGAAACAGCTTTATCTAATAGAGAGAAAAGCTTTTGAGCAGATTTGGGCTTGATTTCACTTCATTTCAACATAAACACTATTTCAGCATTACTGGACTCAGAAAGCTGTAAACTGACAATCTTGATCATTGAAGTCCTAACATAAGTTTTTGTGCATATAACTTCTAACACATTAAAAACTGTCTTACAGCATTGCAGAAAACATTGTACTTCATGAGGCATAAGCTTGTTTCAGTTTGGCAAGATTTGCACTGAATACTGAATGAAACAGCTTTCTCTAATAGAGAGAAAAGCTTTTGAGCAGATTTGGGCTTGATTTCACTTCATTTGAACAGAAACACTATTTCAACATTACTGGACTCAGAAAGCTGTAAACTGACAATCTTGATCATTGCAGTCCTAACATTAGTTTTTGTGCATATAACTTCTAACACATTAAAAACTGTCTTACAGCATTGCAGAAAACATTTTATTTCATAAGACATAAGCAAGTTTCAGTTTGGCAAGATTTGCACTGAATACTGAATGAAACAGCTTTCTCTAATAGAGAGAAAAGCTTTTGAGCAGATGTGGGCTTGATTTCACTTCATTTGAACAGAAACACTATTTCAGCATTACTGGACTCAGAAAGCTGTAAACTGACAATCTTGATCATTGAAGTCCTAACATAAGTTTTTGTGCATATAACTTCTAACACATTAAAAACTGTCTTACAGCATTGCAGAAAACATTGTACTTCATGAGGCATAAGCTTGTTTCAGTTTGGCAAGATTTGCACTGAATACTGAATGAAACAGCTTTATCTAATAGAGAGAAAAGCTTTTGAGCAGATTTGGGCTTGATTTCACTTCATTTCAACAGAAACACTATTTCAGCATTACTGGACTCAGAAAGCTGTAAACTGACAATCTTGATCATTGAAGTCCTAACATAAGTTTTTGTGCATATAACTTCTAACACATTAAAAACTGTCTTACAGCATTGCAGAAAACATTGTACTTCATAAGACATAAGCTTGTTTCAGTTTGGCAAGATTTGCACTGAATACTGAATGAAACAGCTTTATCTAATAGAGAGAAAAGCTTTTGAGCAGATTTGGGCTTGATTTCACTTCATTTCAACAGAAACACTATTTCAGCATTACTGGACTCAGAAAGCTGTAAACTGACAATCTTGATCATTGCAGTCCTAACATTAGTTTTTGTGTATATAACTTCTAACACATTAAAAACTGTCTTACAGCATTGCAGAAAACATTTTATTTCATAAGACATAAGCAAGTTTCAGTTTGGCAAGATTTGCACTGAATACTGAATGAAACAGCTTTCTCTAATAGAGAGAAAAGCTTTTGAGCAGATTTGGGCTTGATTTCACTTCATTTGAACAGAAACACTATTTCAGCATTACTGGACTCAGAAAGCTGTAAACTGACAATCTTGATCATTGAAGTCCTAACATAAGTTTTTGTGCATATAACTTCTGACACATTAAAAACTGTCTTACAGCATTGCAGAAAACATTGTACTTCATAAGGCATAAGCTTGTTTCAGTTTGGCAAGATTTGCACTGAATACTGAATGAACAGCTTTATCTAATAGAGAGAAAAGCTTTTGAGCAGATTTGGGCTTGATTTCACTTCATTTCAACAGAAACACTATTTCAGCATTACTGGACTCAGAAAGCTGTAAACTGACAATCTTGATCATTGAAGTCCTAACATAAGTTTTTGTGCATATAACTTCTAACACATTAAAAACTGTCTTACAGCATTGCAGAAAACATTGTACTTCATAAGACATAAGCTTGTTTCAGTTTGGCAAGATTTGCACTGAATACTGAATGAAACAGCTTTATCTAATAGAGAGAAAAGCTTTTGAGCAGATTTGGGCTTGATTTCACTTCATTTCAACAGAAACACTATTTCAGCATTACTGGACTCAGAAAGCTGTAAACTGACAATCTTGATCATTGAAGTCCTAACATAAGTTTTTGTGCATATAACTTCTAACACATTAAAAACTGTCTTACAGCATTGCAGAAAACATTGTACTTCATAAGGCATAAGCTTGTTTCAGTTTGGCAAGATTTGCACTGAATATTGAATGAAACAGCTTTCTCTAATAGAGAGAAAAGCTTTTGAGCAGATTTGGGCTTGATTTCACTTCATTTGAACAGAAACACTATTTCAACATTACTGGACTCAGAAAGCTGTAAACTGACAATCTTGATCATTGCAGTCCTAACATTAGTTTTTGTGCAAATAACTTCTAACACATTAAAAACTGTCTTACAGCATTGCAGAAAACATTTTATTTCATAAGACATAAGCAAGTTTCAGTTTGGCAAGATTTGCACTGAATACTGAATGAAACAGCTTTCTCTAATAGAGAGAAAAGCTTTTGAGCAGATTTGGGCTTGATTTCACTTCATTTGAACAGAAACACTATTTCAGCATTACTGGACTCAGAAAGCTGTAAACTGACAATCTTGATCATTGAAGTCCTAACATAAGTTTTTGTGCATATAACTTCTAACACATTAAAAACTGTCTTACAGCATTGCAGAAAACATTGTACTTCATAAGGCATAAGCTTGTTTCAGTTTGGCAAGATTTGCACTGAATACTGAATGAAACAGCTTTATCTAATAGAGAGAAAAGCTTTTGAGCAGATTTGGGCTTGATTTCACTTCATTTGAACAGAAACACTATTTCAGCATTACTGGACTCAGAAAGCTGTAAACTGACAATCTTGATCATTGAAGTCCTAACATAAGTTTTTGTGCATATAACTTCTAACACATTAAAAACTGTCTTACAGCATTGCAGAAAACATTGTACTTCATAAGGCATAAGCTTGTTTCAGTTTGGCAAGATTTGCACTGAATACTGAATGAAACAGCTTTATCTAATAGAGAGAAAAGCTTTTGAGCAGATTTGGGCTTGATTTCACTTCATTTCAACAGAAACACTATTTCAGCATTACTGGACTCAGAAAGCTGTAAACTGACAATCTTGATCATTGAAGTCCTAACATAAGTTTTTGTGCATATAACTTCTAACACATTAAAAACTGTCTTACAGCATTGCAGAAAACATTGTACTTCATAAGGCATAAGCTTGTTTCAGTTTGGCAAGATTTGCACTGAATATTGAATGAAACAGCTTTCTCTAATAGAGAGAAAAGCTTTTGAGCAGATTTGGGCTTGATTTCACTTCATTTGAACAGAAACACTATTTCAACATTACTGGACTCAGAAAGCTGTAAACTGACAATCTTGATCATTGCAGTCCTAACATTAGTTTTTGTGCATATAACTTCTAACACATTAAAAACTGTCTTACAGCATTGCAGAAAACATTTTATTTCATAAGACATAAGCAAGTTTCAGTTTGGCAAGATTTGCACTGAATACTGAATGAAACAGCTTTCTCTAATAGAGAGAAAAGCTTTTGAGCAGATTTGGGCTTGATTTCACTTCATTTGAACAGAAACACTATTTCAGCATTACTGGACTCAGAAAGCTGTAAACTGACAATCTTGATCATTGAAGTCCTAACATAAGTTTTTGTGCATATAACTTCTAACACATTAAAAACTGTCTTACAGCATTGCAGAAAACATTGTACTTCATAAGGCATAAGCTTGTTTCAGTTTGGCAAGATTTGCACTGAATACTGAATGAAACAGCTTTATCTAATAGAGAGAAAAGCTTTTGAGCAGATTTGGGCTTGATTTCACTTCATTTCAACATAAACACTATTTCAGCATTACTGGACTCAGAAAGCTGTAAACTGACAATCTTGATCATTGAAGTCCTAACATAAGTTTTTGTGCATATAACTTCTAACACATTAAAAACTGTCTTACAGCATTGCAGAAAACATTGTACTTCATAAGGCATAAGCTTGTTTCAGTTTGGCAAGATTTGCACTGAATACTGAATGAAACAGCTTTATCTAATAGAGAGAAAAGCTTTTGAGCAGATTTGGGCTTGATTTCACTTCATTTGAACAGAAACACTATTTCAACATTACTGGACTCAGAAAGCTGTAAACTGACAATCTTGATCATTGCAGTCCTAACATAAGTTTTTGTGCATATAACTTCTAACACATTAAAAACTGTCTTACAGCATTGCAGAAAACATTGTACTTCATAAGGCATAAGCTTGTTTCAGTTTGGCAAGATTTGCACTGAATACTGAATGAAACAGCTTTCTCTAATAGAGAGAAAAGCTTTTGAGCAGATTTGGGCTTGATTTCACTTCATTTGAACAGAAACACTATTTCAGCATTACTGGACTCAGAAAGCTGTAAACTGACAATCTTGATCATTGAAGCCTTAACATAAGTTTTTGTGCATATAACTTCTAACACATTAAAAACTGTCTTACAGCATTGCAGAAAACATTGTACTTCATAAGACATAAGCTTGTTTCAGTTTGGCAAGATTTGCACTGAATACTGAATGAAACAGCTTTATCTAATAGAGAGAAAAGCTTTTGAGCAGATTTGGGCTTGATTTCACTTCATTTCAACAGAAACACTATTTCAGCATTACTGGACTCAGAAAGCTGTAAACTGACAATCTTGATCATTGAAGTCCTAACATAAGTTTTTGTGCATATAACTTCTAACACATTAAAAACTGTCTTACAGCATTGCAGAAAACATTGTACTTCATAAGGCATAAGCTTGTTTCAGTTTGGCAAGATTTGCACTGAATACTGAATGAAACAGCTTTCTCTAATAGAGAGAAAAGCTTTTGAGCAGATTTGGGCTTGATTTCACTTCATTTGAACAGAAACACTATTTCAGCATTACTGGACTCAGAAAGCTGTAAACTGACAATCTTGATCATTGAAGTCCTAACATAAGTTTTTGTGCATATAACTTCTAACACATTAAAAACTGTCTTACAGCATTGCAGAAAACATTGTACTTCATAAGACATAAGCTTGTTTCAGTTTGGCAAGATTTGCACTGAATACTGAATGAAACAGCTTTATCTAATAGAGAGAAAAGCTTTTGAGCAGATTTGGGCTTGATTTCACTTCATTTCAACAGAAACACTATTTCAGCATTACTGGACTCAGAAAGCTGTAAACTGACAATCTTGATCATTGAAGTCCTAAAATAAGTTTTTGTGCATATAACTTCTAACACATTAAAAACTGTCTTACAGCATTGCAGAAAACATTGTACTTCATAAGGCATAAGCTTGTTTCAGTTTGGCAAGATTTGCACTGAATATTGAATGAAACAGCTTTATCTAATAGAGAGAAAAGCTTTTGAGCAGATTTGGGCTTGATTTCACTTCATTTGAACAGAAACACTATTTCAACATTACTGGACTCAGAAAGCTGTAAACTGACAATCTTGATCATTGCAGTCCTAACATTAGTTTTTGTGCATATAACTTCTAACACATTAAAAACTGTCTTACAGCATTGCAGAAAACATTTTATTTCATAAGACATGAGCAAGTTTCAGTTTGGCAAGATTTGCACTGAATATTGAATGAAACAGCTTTCTCTAATAGAGAGAAAAGCTTTTGAGCAGATTTGGGCTTGATTTCACTTCATTTCAACAGAAACACTATTTCAGCATTACTGGACTCAGAAAGCTGTAAACTGACAATCTTGATCATTGAAGTCCTAACATAAGTTTTTGTGCATATAACTTCTAACACATTAAAAACTGTCTTACAGCATTGCAGAAAACATTGTACTTCATAAGGCATAAGCTTGTTTCAGTTTGGCAAGATTTGCACTGAATACTGAATGAAACAGCTTTATCTAATAGAGAGAAAAGCTTTTGAGCAGATTTGGGCTTGATTTCACTTCATTTCAACAGAAACACTATTTCAGCATTACTGGACTCAGAAAGCTGTAAACTGACAATCTTGATCATTGAAGTCCTAACATAAGTTTTTGTGCATATAACTTCTAACACATTAAAAACTGTCTTACAGCATTGCAGAAAACATTGTACTTCATAAGACATAAGCTTGTTTCAGTTTGGCAAGATTTGCACTGAATACTGAATGAAACAGCTTTATCTAATAGAGAGAAAAGCTTTTGAGCAGATTTGGGCTTGATTTCACTTCATTTCAACAGAAACACTATTTCAGCATTACTGGACTCAGAAAGCTGTAAACTGACAATCTTGATCATTGAAGTCCTAACATAAGTTTTTGTGCATATAACTTCTAACACATTAAAAACTGTCTTACAGCATTGCAGAAAACATTGTACTTCATAAGGCATAAGCTTGTTTCAGTTTGGCAAGATTTGCACTGAATATTGAATGAAACAGCTTTCTCTAATAGAGAGAAAAGCTTTTGAGCAGATTTGGGCTTGATTTCACTTCATTTGAACAGAAACACTATTTCAACATTACTGGACTCAGAAAGCTGTAAACTGACAATCTTGATCATTGCAGTCCTAACATTAGTTTTTGTGCAAATAACTTCTAACACATTAAAAACTGTCTTACAGCATTGCAGAAAACATTTTATTTCATAAGACATAAGCAAGTTTCAGTTTGGCAAGATTTGCACTGAATACTGAATGAAACAGCTTTCTCTAATAGAGAGAAAAGCTTTTGAGCAGATTTGGGCTTGATTTCACTTCATTTGAACAGAAACACTATTTCAGCATTACTGGACTCAGAAAGCTGTAAACTGACAATCTTGATCATTGAAGTCCTAACATAAGTTTTTGTGCATATAACTTCTAACACATTAAAAACTGTCTTACAGCATTGCAGAAAACATTGTACTTCATAAGGCATAAGCTTGTTTCAGTTTGGCAAGATTTGCACTGAATACTGAATGAAACAGCTTTATCTAATAGAGAGAAAAGCTTTTGAGCAGATTTGGGCTTGATTTCACTTCATTTCAACAGAAACACTATTTCAGCATTACTGGACTCAGAAAGCTGTAAACTGACAATCTTGATCATTGAAGTCCTAACATAAGTTTTTGTGCATATAACTTCTAACACATTAAAAACTGTCTTACAGCATTGCAGAAAACATTGTACTTCATAAGGCATAAGCTTGTTTCAGTTTGGCAAGATTTGCACTGAATATTGAATGAAACAGCTTTCTCTAATAGAGAGAAAAGCTTTTGAGCAGATTTGGGCTTGATTTCACTTCATTTGAACAGAAACACTATTTCAACATTACTGGACTCAGAAAGCTGTAAACTGACAATCTTGATCATTGCAGTCCTAACATTAGTTTTTGTGCATATAACTTCTAACACATTAAAAACTGTCTTACAGCATTGCAGAAAACATTTTATTTCATAAGACATAAGCAAGTTTCAGTTTGGCAAGATTTGCACTGAATACTGAATGAAACAGCTTTCTCTAATAGAGAGAAAAGCTTTTGAGCAGATTTGGGCTTGATTTCACTTCATTTGAACAGAAACACTATTTCAGCATTACTGGACTCAGAAAGCTGTAAACTGACAATCTTGATCATTGAAGTCCTAACATAAGTTTTTGTGCATATAACTTCTAACACATTAAAAACTGTCTTACAGCATTGCAGAAAACATTGTACTTCATAAGGCATAAGCTTGTTTCAGTTTGGCAAGATTTGCACTGAATACTGAATGAAACAGCTTTATCTAATAGAGAGAAAAGCTTTTGAGCAGATTTGGGCTTGATTTCACTTCATTTCAACATAAACACTATTTCAGCATTACTGGACTCAGAAAGCTGTAAACTGACAATCTTGATCATTGAAGTCCTAACATAAGTTTTTGTGCATATAACTTCTAACACATTAAAAACTGTCTTACAGCATTGCAGAAAACATTGTACTTCATAAGGCATAAGCTTGTTTCAGTTTGGCAAGATTTGCACTGAATACTGAATGAAACAGCTTTCTCTAATAGAGAGAAAAGCTTTTGAGCAGATTTGGGCTTGATTTCACTTCATTTGAACAGAAACACTATTTCAACATTACTGGACTCAGAAAGCTGTAAACTGACAATCTTGATCATTGCAGTCCTAACATTAGTTTTTGTGCATATAACTTCTAACACATTAAAAACTGTCTTACAGCATTGCAGAAAACATTTTATTTCATAAGACATAAGCAAGTTTCAGTTTGGCAAGATTTGCACTGAATACTGAATGAAACAGCTTTCTCTAATAGAGAGAAAAGCTTTTGAGCAGATGTGGGCTTGATTTCACTTCATTTGAACAGAAACACTATTTCAGCATTACTGGACTCAGAAAGCTGTAAACTGACAATCTTGATCATTGAAGTCCTAACATAAGTTTTTGTGCATATAAATTCTAACACATTAAAAACTGTCTTACAGCATTGCAGAAAACATTGTACTTCATGAGGCATAAGCTTGTTTCAGTTTGGCAAGATTTGCACTGAATACTGAATGAAACAGCTTTATCTAATAGAGAGAAAAGCTTTTGAGCAGATTTGGGCTTGATTTCACTTCATTTCAACAGAAACACTATTTCAGCATTACTGGACTCAGAAAGCTGTAAACTGACAATCTTGATCATTGAAGTCCTAACATAAGTTTTTGTGCATATAACTTCTAACACATTAAAAACTGTCTTACAGCATTGCAGAAAACATTGTACTTCATAAGACATAAGCTTGTTTCAGTTTGGCAAGATTTGCACTGAATACTGAATGAAACAGCTTTATCTAATAGAGAGAAAAGCTTTTGAGCAGATTTGGGCTTGATTTCACTTCATTTGAACAGAAACACTATTTCAGCATTACTGGACTCAGAAAGCTGTAAACTGACAATCTTGATCATTGCAGTCCTAACATTAGTTTTTGTGTATATAACTTCTAACACATTAAAAACTGTCTTACAGCATTGCAGAAAACATTTTATTTCATAAGACATAAGCAAGTTTCAGTTTGGCAAGATTTGCACTGAATACTGAATGAAACAGCTTTCTCTAATAGAGAGAAAAGCTTTTGAGCAGATTTGGGCTTGATTTCACTTCATTTGAACAGAAACACTATTTCAGCATTACTGGACTCAGAAAGCTGTAAACTGACAATCTTGATCATTGAAGTCCTAACATAAGTTTTTGTGCATATAACTTCTGACACATTAAAAACTGTCTTACAGCATTGCAGAAAACATTGTACTTCATAAGGCATAAGCTTGTTTCAGTTTGGCAAGATTTGCACTGAATACTGAATGAAACAGCTTTATCTAATAGAGAGAAAAGCTTTTGAGCAGATTTGGGCTTGATTTCACTTCATTTCAACAGAAACACTATTTCAGCATTACTGGACTCAGAAAGCTGTAAACTGACAATCTTGATCATTGAAGTCCTAACATAAGTTTTTGTGCATATAACTTCTAACACATTAAAAACTGTCTTACAGCATTGCAGAAAACATTGTACTTCATAAGACATAAGCTTGTTTCAGTTTGCCAAGATTTGCACTGAATATTGAAAGAAACAGCTTTATCTAATAGAGAGAAAAGCTTTTGAGCAGATTTGGGCTTGATTTCACTTCATTTCAACAGAAACACTATTTCAGCATTACTGGACTCAGAAAGCTGTAAACTGACAATCTTGATCATTGAAGTCCTAACATAAGTTTTTGTGCATATAACTTCTAACACATTAAAAACTGTCTTACAGCATTGCAGAAAACATTGTACTTCATAAGACATAAGCTTGTTTCAGTTTGGCAAGATTTGCACTGAATACTGAATGAAACAGCTTTATCTAATAGAGAGAAAAGCTTTTGAGCAGATTTGGGCTTGATTTCACTTCATTTGAACAGAAACACTATTTCAGCATTACTGGACTCAGAAAGCTGTAAACTGACAATCTTGATCATTGAAGTCCTAACATAAGTTTTTGTGCATATAACTTCTAACACATTAAAAACTGTCTTACAGCATTGCAGAAAACATTGTACTTCATAAGGCATAAGCTTGTTTCAGTTTGGCAAGATTTGCACTGAATACTGAATGAAACAGCTTTCTCTAATAGAGAGAAAAGCTTTTGAGCAGATTTGGGCTTGATTTCACTTCATTTGAACAGAAACACTATTTCAGCATTACTGGACTCAGAAAGCTGTAAACTGACAATCTTGATCATTGAAGTCCTAACATAAGTTTTTGTGCATATAACTTCTAACACATTAAAAACTGTCTTACAGCATTGCAGAAAACATTGTACTTCATAAGGCATAAGCTTGTTTCAGTTTGGCAAGATTTGCACTGAATACTGAATGAAACAGCTTTATCTAATAGAGAGAAAAGCTTTTGAGCAGATTTGGGCTTGATTTCACTTCATTTCAACAGAAACACTATTTCAGCATTACTGGACTCAGAAAGCTGTAAACTGACAATCTTGATCATTGAAGTCCTAACATAAGTTTTTGTGCATATAACTTCTAACACATTAAAAACTGTCTTACAGCATTGCAAAAAACATTGTACTTCATAAGACATAAGCTTGTTTCAGTTTGGCAAGATTTGCACTGAATACTGAATGAAACAGCTTTATCTAATAGAGAGAAAAGCTTTTGAGCAGATTTGGGCTTGATTTCACTTCATTTGAACAGAAACACTATTTCAGCATTACTGGACTCAGAAAGCTGTAAACTGACAATCTTGATCATTGCAGTCCTAACATTAGTTTTTGTGTATATAACTTCTAACACATTAAAAACTGTCTTACAGCATTGCAGAAAACATTGTACTTCATAAGGCATAAGCTTGTTTCAGTTTGGCAAGATTTGCACTGAATACTGAATGAAACAGCTTTATCTAATAGAGAGAAAAGCTTTTGAGCAGATTTGGGCTTGATTTCACTTCATTTCAACATAAACACTATTTCAGCATTACTGGACTCAGAAAGCTGTAAACTGACAATCTTGATCATTGAAGTCCTAACATAAGTTTTTGTGCATATAACTTCTAACACATTAAAAACTGTCTTACAGCATTGCAGAAAACATTGTACTTCATGAGGCATAAGCTTGTTTCAGTTTGGCAAGATTTGCACTGAATACTGAATGAAACAGCTTTCTCTAATAGAGAGAAAAGCTTTTGAGCAGATTTGGGCTTGATTTCACTTCATTTGAACAGAAACACTATTTCAACATTACTGGACTCAGAAAGCTGTAAACTGACAATCTTGATCATTGCAGTCCTAACATTAGTTTTTGTGCATATAACTTCTAACACATTAAAAACTGTCTTACAGCATTGCAGAAAACATTTTATTTCATAAGACATAAGCAAGTTTCAGTTTGGCAAGATTTGCACTGAATACTGAATGAAACAGCTTTCTCTAATAGAGAGAAAAGCTTTTGAGCAGATGTGGGCTTGATTTCACTTCATTTGAACAGAAACACTATTTCAGCATTACTGGACTCAGAAAGCTGTAAACTGACAATCTTGATCATTGAAGTCCTAACATAAGTTTTTGTGCATATAACTTCTAACACATTAAAAACTGTCTTACAGCATTGCAGAAAACATTGTACTTCATGAGGCATAAGCTTGTTTCAGTTTGGCAAGATTTGCACTGAATACTGAATGAAACAGCTTTATCTAATAGAGAGAAAAGCTTTTGAGCAGATTTGGGCTTGATTTCACTTCATTTCAACAGAAACACTATTTCAGCATTACTGGACTCAGAAAGCTGTAAACTGACAATCTTGATCATTGAAGTCCTAACATAAGTTTTTGTGCATATAACTTCTAACACATTAAAAACTGTCTTACAGCATTGCAGAAAACATTGTACTTCATAAGACATAAGCTTGTTTCAGTTTGGCAAGATTTGCACTGAATACTGAATGAAACAGCTTTATCTAATAGAGAGAAAAGCTTTTGAGCAGATTTGGGCTTGATTTCACTTCATTTCAACAGAAACACTATTTCAGCATTACTGGACTCAGAAAGCTGTAAACTGACAATCTTGATCATTGCAGTCCTAACATTAGTTTTTGTGTATATAACTTCTAACACATTAAAAACTGTCTTACAGCATTGCAGAAAACATTTTATTTCATAAGACATAAGCAAGTTTCAGTTTGGCAAGATTTGCACTGAATACTGAATGAAACAGCTTTCTCTAATAGAGAGAAAAGCTTTTGAGCAGATTTGGGCTTGATTTCACTTCATTTGAACAGAAACACTATTTCAGCATTACTGGACTCAGAAAGCTGTAAACTGACAATCTTGATCATTGAAGTCCTAACATAAGTTTTTGTGCATATAACTTCTGACACATTAAAAACTGTCTTACAGCATTGCAGAAAACATTGTACTTCATAAGGCATAAGCTTGTTTCAGTTTGGCAAGATTTGCACTGAATACTGAATGAACAGCTTTATCTAATAGAGAGAAAAGCTTTTGAGCAGATTTGGGCTTGATTTCACTTCATTTCAACAGAAACACTATTTCAGCATTACTGGACTCAGAAAGCTGTAAACTGACAATCTTGATCATTGAAGTCCTAACATAAGTTTTTGTGCATATAACTTCTAACACATTAAAAACTGTCTTACAGCATTGCAGAAAACATTGTACTTCATAAGACATAAGCTTGTTTCAGTTTGGCAAGATTTGCACTGAATACTGAATGAAACAGCTTTCTCTAATAGAGAGAAAAGCTTTTGAGCAGATGTGGGCTTGATTTCACTTCATTTGAACAGAAACACTATTTCAGCATTACTGGACTCAGAAAGCTGTAAACTGACAATCTTGATCATTGAAGTCCTAACATAAGTTTTTGTGCATATAACTTCTAACACATTAAAAACTGTCTTACAGCATTGCAGAAAACATTGTACTTCATGAGGCATAAGCTTGTTTCAGTTTGGCAAGATTTGCACTGAATACTGAATGAAACAGCTTTATCTAATAGAGAGAAAAGCTTTTGAGCAGATTTGGGCTTGATTTCACTTCATTTCAACAGAAACACTATTTCAGCATTACTGGACTCAGAAAGCTGTAAACTGACAATCTTGATCATTGAAGTCCTAACATAAGTTTTTGTGCATATAACTTCTAACACATTAAAAACTGTCTTACAGCATTGCAGAAAACATTGTACTTCATAAGACATAAGCTTGTTTCAGTTTGGCAAGATTTGCACTGAATACTGAATGAAACAGCTTTATCTAATAGAGAGAAAAGCTTTTGAGCAGATTTGGGCTTGATTTCACTTCATTTGAACAGAAACACTATTTCAGCATTACTGGACTCAGAAAGCTGTAAACTGACAATCTTGATCATTGCAGTCCTAACATTAGTTTTTGTGTATATAACTTCTAACACATTAAAAACTGTCTTACAGCATTGCAGAAAACATTTTATTTCATAAGACATAAGCAAGTTTCAGTTTGGCAAGATTTGCACTGAATACTGAATGAAACAGCTTTCTCTAATAGAGAGAAAAGCTTTTGAGCAGATTTGGGCTTGATTTCACTTCATTTGAACAGAAACACTATTTCAGCATTACTGGACTCAGAAAGCTGTAAACTGACAATCTTGATCATTGAAGTCCTAACATAAGTTTTTGTGCATATAACTTCTGACACATTAAAAACTGTCTTACAGCATTGCAGAAAACATTGTACTTCATAAGGCATAAGCTTGTTTCAGTTTGGCAAGATTTGCACTGAATACTGAATGAAACAGCTTTATCTAATAGAGAGAAAAGCTTTTGAGCAGATTTGGGCTTGATTTCACTTCATTTCAACAGAAACACTATTTCAGCATTACTGGACTCAGAAAGCTGTAAACTGACAATCTTGATCATTGAAGTCCTAACATAAGTTTTTGTGCATATAACTTCTAACACATTAAAAACTGTCTTACAGCATTGCAGAAAACATTGTACTTCATAAGACATAAGCTTGTTTCAGTTTGCCAAGATTTGCACTGAATATTGAATGAAACAGCTTTCTCTAATAGAGAGAAAAGCTTTTGAGCAGATTTGGGCTTGATTTCACTTCATTTGAACAGAAACACTATTTCAACATTACTGGACTCAGAAAGCTGTAAACTGACAATCTTGATCATTGCAGTCCTAACATTAGTTTTTGTGCATATAACTTCTAACACATTAAAAACTGTCTTACAGCATTGCAGAAAACATTTTATTTCATAAGACATAAGCAAGTTTCAGTTTGGCAAGATTTGCACTGAATACTGAATGAAACAGCTTTCTCTAATAGAGAGAAAAGCTTTTGAGCAGATTTGGGCTTGATATCACTTCATTTGAACAGAAACACTATTTCAGCATTACTGGACTCAGAAAGCTGTAAACTGACAATCTTGATCATTGAAGTCCTAACATAAGTTTTTGTGCATATAACTTCTAACACATTAAAAACTGTCTTACAGCATTGCAGAAAACATTGTACTTCATAAGGCATAAGCTTGTTTCAGTTTGGCAAGATTTGCACTGAATACTGAATGAAACAGCTTTATCTAATAGAGAGAAAAGCTGTTGAGCAGATTTGGGCTTGATTTCACTTCATTTCAACAGAAACACTATTTCAGCATTACTGGACTCAGAAAGCTGTAAACTGACAATCTTGATCATTGAAGTCCTAACATAAGTTTTTGTGCATATAACTTCTAACACATTAAAAACTGTCTTACAGCATTGCAGAAAACATTGTACTTCATAAGACATAAGCTTGTTTCAGTTTGGCAAGATTTGCACTGAATACTGAATGAAACAGCTTTATCTAATAGAGAGAAAAGCTTTTGAGCAGATTTGGGCTTGATTTCACTTCATTTGAACAGAAACACTATTTCAGCATTACTGGACTCAGAAAGCTGTAAACTGACAATCTTGATCATTGAAGTCCTAACATAAGTTTTTGTGCATATAACTTCTAACACATTAAAAACTGTCTTACAGCATTGCAGAAAACATTGTACTTCATAAGGCATAAGCTTGTTTCAGTTTGGCAAGATTTGCACTGAATACTGAATGAAACAGCTTTCTCTAATAGAGAGAAAAGCTTTTGAGCAGATTTGGGCTTGATTTCACTTCATTTGAACAGAAACACTATTTCAGCATTACTGGACTCAGAAAGCTGTAAACTGACAATCTTGATCATTGAAGTCCTAACATAAGTTTTTGTGCATATAACTTCTAACACATTAAAAACTGTCTTACAGCATTGCAGAAAACATTGTACTTCATAAGGCATAAGCTTGTTTCAGTTTGGCAAGATTTGCACTGAATACTGAATGAAACAGCTTTATCTAATAGAGAGAAAAGCTTTTGAGCAGATTTGGGCTTGATTTCACTTCATTTCAACAGAAACACTATTTCAGCATTACTGGACTCAGAAAGCTGTAAACTGACAATCTTGATCATTGAAGTCCTAACATAAGTTTTTGTGCATATAACTTCTAAAACATTAAAAACTGTCTTACAGCATTGCAGAAAACATTGTACTTCATAAGGCATAAGCTTGTTTCAGTTTGGCAAGATTTGCACTGAATACTGAATGAAACAGCTTTATCTAATAGAGAGAAAAGCTTTTGAGCAGAATTGGGCTTGATTTCACTTCATTTCAACAGAAACACTATTTCAGCATTACTGGACTCAGAAAGCTGTAAACTGACCATCTTGATCATTGAAGTCCTAACATAAGTTTTTGTGCATATAACTTCTAACACATTAAAAACTGTCTTACAGCATTGCAGAAAACATTGTACTTCATAAGGCATAAGCTTGTTTCAGTTTGGCAAGATTTGCACTGAATATTGAATGAAACAGCTTTCTCTAATAGAGAGAAAAGCTTTTGAGCAGATTTGGGCTTGATTTCACTTCATTTGAACAGAAACACTATTTCAACATTACTGGACTCAGAAAGCTGTAAACTGACAATCTTGATCATTGCATTCCTAACATTAGTTTTTGTGCATATAACTTCTAACACATTAAAAACTGTCTTACAGCATTGCAGAAAACATTTTATTTCATAAGACATAAGCAAGTTTCAGTTTGGCAAGATTTGCACTGAATACTGAATGAAACAGCTTTCTCTAATAGAGAGAAAAGCTTTTGAGCAGATTTGGGCTTGATTTCACTTCATTTGAACAGAAACACTATTTCAACATTACTGGACTCAGAAAGCTGTAAACTGACAATCTTGATCATTGCAGTCCTAACATTAGTTTTTGTGCATATAACTTCTAACACATTAAAAACTGTCTTACAGCATTGCAGAAAACATTTTATTTCATAAGACATAAGCAAGTTTCAGTTTGGCAAGATTTGCACTGAATACTGAATGAAACAGCTTTCTCTAATAGAGAGAAAAGCTTTTGAGCAGATTTGGGCTTGATTTCACTTCATTTGAACAGAAACACTATTTCAGCATTACTGGACTCAGAAAGCTGTAAACTGACAATCTTGATCATTGAAGTCCTAACATAAGTTTTTGTGCATATAACTTCTAACACATTAAAAACTGTCTTACAGCATTGCAGAAAACATTGTACTTCATGAGGCATAAGCTTGTTTCAGTTTGGCAAGATTTGCACTGAATACTGAATGAAACAGCTTTATCTAATAGAGAGAAAAGCTTTTGAGCAGATTTGGGCTTGATTTCACTTCATTTCAACAGAAACACTATTTCAGCATTACTGGACTCAGAAAGCTGTAAACTGACAATCTTGATCATTGAAGTCCTAACATAAGTTTTTGTGCATATGCAGAAAACATTTTATTTCATAAGACATAAGCAAGTTTCAGTTTGGCAAGATTTGCACTGAATACTGAATGAAACAGCTTTCTCTAATAGAGAGAAAAGCTTTTGAGCAGATTTGGGCTTGATTTCACTTCATTTGAACAGAAACACTATTTCAGCATTACTGGACTCAGAAAGCTGTAAACTGACAATCTTGATCATTGAAGTCCTAACATAAGTTTTTGTGCATATAACTTCTAACACATTAAAAACTGTCTTACAGCATTGCAGAAAACATTGTACTTCATAAGGCATAAGCTTGTTTCAGTTTGGCAAGATTTGCACTGAATACTGAATGAAACAGCTTTATCTAATAGAGAGAAAAGCTTTTGAGCAGATTTGGGCTTGATTTCACTTCATTTCAACAGAAACACTATTTCAGCATTACTGGACTCAGAAAGCTGTAAACTGACAATCTTGATCATTGAAGTCCTAACATAAGTTTGATCATTGCAGTCCTAACATTAGTTTTTGTGCATATAACTTCTAACACATTAAAAACTGTCTTACAGCATTGCAGAAAACATTTTATTTCATAAGACATAAGCAAGTTTCAGTTTGGCAAGATTTGCACTGAATACTGAATGAAACAGCTTTCTCTAATAGAGAGAAAAGCTTTTGAGCAGATTTGGGCTTGATTTCACTTCATTTGAACAGAAACACTATTTCAGCATTACTGGACTCAGAAAGCTGTAAACTGACAATCTTGATCATTGAAGTCCTAACATAAGTTTTTGTGCATATAACTTCTAACACATTAAAAACTGTCTTACAGCATTGCAGAAAACATTGTACTTCATAAGGCATAAGCTTGTTTCAGTTTGGCAAGATTTGCACTGAATACTGAATGAAACAGCTTTATCTAATAGAGAGAAAAGCTTTTGAGCAGATTTGGGCTTGATTTCACTTCATTTCAACAGAAACACTATTTCAGCATTACTGGACTCAGAAAGCTGTAAACTGACAATCTTGATCATTGAAGTCCTAACATAAGTTTTTGTGCATATAACTTCTAACACATTAAAAACTGTCTTACAGCATTGCAGAAAACATTGTACTTCATAAGACATAAGCTTGTTTCAGTTTGGCAAGATTTGCACTGAATACTGAATGAAACAGCTTTATCTAATAGAGAGAAAAGCTTTTGAGCAGATTTGGGCTTGATTTCACTTCATTTGAACAGAAACACTATTTCAGCATTACTGGACTCAGAAAGCTGTAAACTGACAATCTTGATCATTGAAGTCCTAACATAAGTTTTTGTGCATATAACTTCTAACACATTAAAAACTGTCTTACAGCATTGCAGAAAACATTGTACTTCATAAGGCATAAGCTTGTTTCAGTTTGGCAAGATTTGCACTGAATACTGAATGAAACAGCTTTCTCTAATAGAGAGAAAAGCTTTTGAGCAGATTTGGGCTTGATTTCACTTCATTTGAACAGAAACACTATTTCAGCATTACTGGACTCAGAAAGCTGTAAACTGACAATCTTGATCATTGAAGTCCTAACATAAGTTTTTGTGCATATAACTTCTAACACATTAAAAACTGTCTTACAGCATTGCAGAAAACATTGTACTTCATAAGGCATAAGCTTGTTTCAGTTTGGCAAGATTTGCACTGAATACTGAATGAAACAGCTTTATCTAATAGAGAGAAAAGCTTTTGAGCAGATTTGGGCTTGATTTCACTTCATTTCAACAGAAACACTATTTCAGCATTACTGGACTCAGAAAGCTGTAAACTGACAATCTTGATCATTGAAGTCCTAACATAAGTTTTTGTGCATATAACTTCTAACACATTAAAAACTGTCTTACAGCATTGCAGAAAACATTGTACTTCATAAGGCATAAGCTTGTTTCAGTTTGGCAAGATTTGCACTGAATACTGAATGAAACAGCTTTATCTAATAGAGAGAAAAGCTTTTGAGCAGATTTGGGCTTGATTTCACTTCATTTCAACAGAAACACTATTTCAGCATTACTGGACTCAGAAAGCTGTAAACTGACAATCTTGATCATTGAAGTCCTAACATAAGTTTTTGTGCATATAACTTCTAACACATTAAAAACTGTCTTACAGCATTGCAGAAAACATTGTACTTCATAAGACATAAGCTTGTTTCAGTTTGGCAAGATTTGCACTGAATACTGAATGAAACAGCTTTATCTAATAGAGAGAAAAGCTTTTGAGCAGATTTGGGCTTGATTTCACTTCATTTCAACAGAAACACTATTTCAGCATTACTGGACTCAGAAAGCTGTAAACTGACAATCTTGATCATTGAAGTCCTAACATAAGTTTTTGTGCATATAACTTCTAACACATTAAAAACTGTCTTACAGCATTGCAGAAAACATTGTACTTCATAAGGCATAAGCTTGTTTCAGTTTGGCAAGATTTGCACTGAATACTGAATGAAACAGCTTTCTCTAATAGAGAGAAAAGCTTTTGAGCAGATTTGGGCTTGATTTCACTTCATTTGAACAGAAACACTATTTCAACATTACTGGACTCAGAAAGCTGTAAACTGACAATCTTGATCATTGCAGTCCTAACATTAGTTTTTGTGCATATAACTTCTAACACATTAAAAACTGTCTTACAGCATTGCAGAAAACATTTTATTTCATAAGACATAAGCAAGTTTCAGTTTGGCAAGATTTGCACTGAATACTGAATGAAACAGCTTTCTCTAATAGAGAGAAAAGCTTTTGAGCAGATTTGGGCTTGATTTCACTTCATTTGAACAGAAACACTATTTCAGCATTACTGGACTCAGAAAGCTGTAAACTGACAATCTTGATCATTGAAGTCCTAACATAAGTTTTTGTGCATATAACTTCTAACACATTAAAAACTGTCTTACAGCATTGCAGAAAACATTGTACTTCATAAGGCATAAGCTTGTTTCAGTTTGGCAAGATTTGCACTGAATACTGAATGAAACAGCTTTATCTAATAGAGAGAAAAGCTTTTGAGCAGATTTGGGCTTGATTTCACTTCATTTCAACAGAAACACTATTTCAGCATTACTGGACTCAGAAAGCTGTAAACTGACAATCTTGATCATTGAAGTCCTAACATAAGTTTTTGTGCATATAACTTCTAACACATTAAAAACTGTCTTACAGCATTGCAGAAAACATTGTACTTCATAAGACATAAGCTTGTTTCAGTTTGGCAAGATTTGCACTGAATACTGAATGAAACAGCTTTATCTAATAGAGAGAAAAGCTTTTGAGCAGATTTGGGCTTGATTTCACTTCATTTGAACAGAAACACTATTTCAGCATTACTGGACTCAGAAAGCTGTAAACTGACAATCTTGATCATTGAAGTCCTAACATAAGTTTTTGTGCATATAACTTCTAACACATTAAAAACTGTCTTACAGCATTGCAGAAAACATTGTACTTCATAAGGCATAAGCTTGTTTCAGTTTGGCAAGATTTGCACTGAATACTGAATGAAACAGCTTTATCTAATAGAGAGAAAAGCTTTTGAGCAGATTTGGGCTTGATTTCACTTCATTTCAACAGAAACACTATTTCAGCATTACTGGACTCAGAAAGCTGTAAACTGACAATCTTGATCATTGAAGTCCTAACATAAGTTTTTGTGCATATAACTTCTAACACATTAAAAACTGTCTTACAGCATTGCAGAAAACATTGTACTTCATAAGACATAAGCTTGTTTCAGTTTGGCAAGATTTGCACTGAATACTGAATGAAACAGCTTTATCTAATAGAGAGAAAAGCTTTTGAGCAGATTTGGGCTTGATTTCACTTCATTTCAACAGAAACACTATTTCAGCATTACTGGACTCAGAAAGCTGTAAACTGACAATCTTGATCATTGAAGTCCTAACATAAGTTTTTGTGCATATAACTTCTAACACATTAAAAACTGTCTTACAGCATTGCAGAAAACATTGTACTTCATAAGGCATAAGCTTGTTTCAGTTTGGCAAGATTTGCACTGAATATTGAATGAAACAGCTTTCTCTAATAGAGAGAAAAGCTTTTGAGCAGATTTGGGCTTGATTTCACTTCATTTGAACAGAAACACTATTTCAACATTACTGGACTCAGAAAGCTGGAAACTGACAATCTTGATCATTGCAGTCCTAACATTAGTTTTTGTGCATATAACTTCTAACACATTAAAAACTGTCTTACAGCATTGCAGAAAACATTTTATTTCATAAGACATAAGCAAGTTTCAGTTTGGCAAGATTTGCACTGAATACTGAATGAAACAGCTTTCTCTAATAGAGAGAAAAGCTTTTGAGCAGATTTGGGCTTGATTTCACTTCATTTGAACAGAAACACTATTTCAGCATTACTGGACTCAGAAAGCTGTAAACTGACAATCTTGATCATTGAAGTCCTAACATAAGTTTTTGTGCATATAACTTCTAACACATTAAAAACTGTCTTACAGCATTGCAGAAAACATTGTACTTCATAAGGCATAAGCTTGTTTCAGTTTGGCAAGATTTGCACTGAATACTGAATGAAACAGCTTTATCTAATAGAGAGAAAAGCTTTTGAGCAGATTTGGGCTTGATTTCACTTCATTTCAACAGAAACACTATTTCAGCATTACTGGACTCAGAAAGCTGTAAACTGACAATCTTGATCATTGAAGTCCTAACATAAGTTTTTGTGCATATAACTTCTAACACATTAAAAACTGTCTTACAGCATTGCAGAAAACATTGTACTTCATAAGACATAAGCTTGTTTCAGTTTGGCAAGATTTGCACTGAATACTGAATGAAACAGCTTTATCTAATAGAGAGAAAAGCTTTTGAGCAGATTTGGGCTTGATTTCACTTAATTTCAACAGAAACACTATTTCAGCATTACTGGACTCAGAAAGCTGTAAACTGACAATCTTGATCATTGAAGTCCTAACATAAGTTTTTGTGCATATAACTTCTAACACATTAAAAACTGTCTTACAGCATTGCAGAAAACATTGTACTTCATAAGGCATAAGCTTGTTTCAGTTTGGCAAGATTTGCACTGAATACTGAATGAAACAGCTTTCTCTAATAGAGAGAAAAGCTTTTGAGCAGATTTGGGCTTGATTTCACTTCATTTGAACAGAAACACTATTTCAGCATTACTGGACTCAGAAAGCTGTAAACTGACAATCTTGATCATTGAAGTCCTAACATAAGTTTTTGTGCATATAACTTCTAACACATTAAAAACTGTCTTACAGCATTGCAGAAAACATTGTACTTCATAAGGCATAAGCTTGTTTCAGTTTGGCAAGATTTGCACTGAATACTGAATGAAACAGCTTTATCTAATAGAGAGAAAAGCTTTTGAGCAGATTTGGGCTTGATTTCACTTCATTTCAACAGAAACACTATTTCAGCATTACTGGACTCAGAAAGCTGTAAACTGACAATCTTGATCATTGAAGTCCTAACATAAGTTTTTGTGCATATAACTTCTAACACATTAAAAACTGTCTTACAGCATTGCAGAAAACATTGTACTTCATAAGGCATAAGCTTGTTTCAGTTTGGCAAGATTTGCACTGAATACTGAATGAAACAGCTTTCTCTAATAGAGAGAAAAGCTTTTGAGCAGATTTGGGCTTGATTTCACTTCATTTGAACAGAAACACTATTTCAGCATTACTGGACTCAGAAAGCTGTAAACTGACAATCTTGATCATTGAAGTCCTAACATAAGTTTTTGTGCATATAACTTCTAACACATTAAAAACTGTCTTACAGCATTGCAGAAAACATTGTACTTCATAAGGCATAAGCTTGTTTCAGTTTGGCAAGATTTGCACTGAATACTGAATGAAACAGCTTTATCTAATAGAGAGAAAAGCTTTTGAGCAGATTTGGGCTTGATTTCACTTCATTTCAACAGAAACACTATTTCAGCATTACTGGACTCAGAAAGCTGTAAACTGACAATCTTGATCATTGAAGTCCTAACATAAGTTTTTGTGCATATAACTTCTAACACATTAAAAACTGTCTTACAGCATTGCAGAAAACATTGTACTTCATAAGACATAAGCTTGTTTCAGTTTGGCAAGATTTGCACTGAATACTGAATGAAACAGCTTTATCTAATAGAGAGAAAAGCTTTTGAGCAGATTTGGGCTTGATTTCACTTCATTTGAACAGAAACACTATTTCAACATTACTGGACTCAGAAAGCTGTAAACTGACAATCTTGATCATTGCAGTCCTAACATTAGTTTTTGTGCATATAACTTCTAACACATTAAAAACTGTCTTACAGCATTGCAGAAAACATTTTATTTCATAAGACATAAGCAAGTTTCAGTTTGGCAAGATTTGCACTGAATACTGAATGAAACAGCTTTCTCTAATAGAGAGAAAAGCTTTTGAGCAGATTTGGGCTTGATTTCACTTCATTTGAACAGAAACACTATTTCAGCATTACTGGACTCAGAAAGCTGTAAACTGACAATCTTGATCATTGAAGTCCTAACATAAGTTTTTGTGCATATAACTTCTAACACATTAAAAACTGTCTTACAGCATTGCAGACAACATTGTACTTCATAAGGCATAAGCTTGTTTCAGTTTGGCAAGATTTGCACTGAATACTGAATGAAACAGCTTTATCTAATAGAGAGAAAAGCTTTTGAGCAGATTTGGGCTTGATTTCACTTCATTTCAACAGAAACACTATTTCAGCATTACTGGACTCAGAAAGCTGTAAACTGACAATCTTGATCATTGAAGTCCTAACATAAGTTTTTGTGCATATAACTTCTAACACATTAAAAACTGTCTTACAGCATTGCAGAAAACATTGTACTTCATAAGGCATAAGCTTGTTTCAGTTTGGCAAGATTTGCACTGAATATTGAATGAAACAGCTTTCTCTAATAGAGAGAAAAGCTTTTGAGCAGATTTGGGCTTGATTTCACTTCATTTGAACAGAAACACTATTTCAACATTACTGGACTCAGAAAGCTGTAAACTGACAATCTTGATCATTGCAGTCCTAACATTAGTTTTTGTGCATATAACTTCTAACACATTAAAAACTGTCTTACAGCATTGCAGAAAACATTTTATTTCATAAGACATAAGCAAGTTTCAGTTTGGCAAGATTTGCACTGAATACTGAATGAAACAGCTTTCTCTAATAGAGAGAAAAGCTTTTGAGCAGATTTGGGCTTGATTTCACTTCATTTGAACAGAAACACTATTTCAGCATTACTGGACTCAGAAAGCTGTAAACTGACAATCTTGATCATTGAAGTCCTAACATAAGTTTTTGTGCATATAACTTCTAACACATTAAAAACTGTCTTACAGCATTGCAGAAAACATTGTACTTCATAAGGCATAAGCTTGTTTCAGTTTGGCAAGATTTGCACTGAATACTGAATGAAACAGCTTTATCTAATAGAGAGAAAAGCTTTTGAGCAGATTTGGGCTTGATTTCACTTCATTTCAACAGAAACACTATTTCAGCATTACTGGACTCAGAAAGCTGTAAACTGACAATCTTGATCATTGAAGTCCTAACATAAGTTTTTGTGCATATAACTTCTAACACATTAAAAACTGTCTTACAGCATTGCAGAAAACATTGTACTTCATAAGACATAAGCTTGTTTCAGTTTGGCAAGATTTGCACTGAATACTGAATGAAACAGCTTTATCTAATAGAGAGAAAAGCTTTTGAGCAGATTTGGGCTTGATTTCACTTCATTTGAACAGAAACACTATTTCAGCATTACTGGACTCAGAAAGCTGTAAACTGACAATCTTGATCATTGAAGTCCTAACATAAGTTTTTGTGCATATAACTTCTAACACATTAAAAACTGTCTTACAGCATTGCAGAAAACATTGTACTTCATAAGGCATAAGCTTGTTTCAGTTTGGCAAGATTTGCACTGAATACTGAATGAAACAGCTTTCTCTAATAGAGAGAAAAGCTTTTGAGCAGATTTGGGCTTGATTTCACTTCATTTCAACAGAAACACTATTTCAGCATTACTGGACTCAGAAAGCTGTAAACTGACAATCTTGATCATTGAAGTCCTAACATAAGTTTTTGTGCATATAACTTCTAACACATTAAAAACTGTCTTACAGCATTGCAGAAAACATTGTACTTCATAAGGCATAAGCTTGTTTCAGTTTGGCAAGATTTGCACTGAATACTGAATGAAACAGCTTTATCTAATAGAGAGAAAAGCTTTTGAGCAGATTTGGGCTTGATTTCACTTCATTTCAACAGAAACACTATTTCAACATTACTGGACTCAGAAAGCTGTAAACTGACAATCTTGATCATTGAAGTCCTAACATAAGTTTTTGTGCATATAACTTCTAACACATTAAAAACTGTCTTACAGCATTGCAGAAAACATTTTATTTCATAAGACATAAGCAAGTTTCAGTTTGGCAAGATTTGCACTGAATACTGAATGAAACAGCTTTCTCTAATAGAGAGAAAAGCTTTTGAGCAGATTTGGGCTTGATTTCACTTCATTTGAACAGAAACACTATTTCAGCATTACTGGACTCAGAAAGCTGTAAACTGACAATCTTGATCATTGAAGTCCTAACATAAGTTTTTGTGCATATAACTTCTAACACATTAAAAACTGTCTTACAGCATTGCAGAAAACATTGTACTTCATAAGGCATAAGCTTGTTTCAGTTTGGCAAGATTTGCACTGAATACTGAATGAAACAGCTTTATCTAATAGAGAGAAAAGCTTTTGAGCAGATTTGGGCTTGATTTCACTTCATTTGAACAGAAACACTATTTCAGCATTACTGGACTCAGAAAGCTGTAAACTGACAATCTTGATCATTGAAGTCCTAACATAAGTTTTTGTGCATATAACTTCTAACACATTAAAAACTGTCTTACAGCATTGCAGAAAACATTGTACTTCATAAGGCATAAGCTTGTTTCAGTTTGGCAAGATTTGCACTGAATACTGAATGAAACAGCTTTCTCTAATAGAGAGAAAAGCTTTTGAGCAGATTTGGGCTTGATTTCACTTCATTTGAACAGAAACACTATTTCAGCATTACTGGACTCAGAAAGCTGTAAACTGACAATCTTGATCATTGAAGTCCTAACATAAGTTTTTGTGCATATAACTTCTAACACATTAAAAACTGTCTTACAGCATTGCAGAAAACATTGTACTTCATAAGGCATAAGCTTGTTTCAGTTTGGCAAGATTTGCACTGAATACTGAATGAAACAGCTTTCTCTAATAGAGAGAAAAGCTTTTGAGCAGATTTGGGCTTGATTTCACTTCATTTCAACAGAAACACTATTTCAGCATTACTGGACTCAGAAACCTGTAAACTGACAATCTTGATCATTGAAGTCCTAACATAAGTTTTTGTGCATATAACTTCTAACACATTAAAAACTGTCTTACAGCATTGCAGAAAACATTGTACTTCATAAGGCATAAGCTTGTTTCAGTTTGGCAAGATTTGCACTGAATACTGAATGAAACAGCTTTATCTAATAGAGAGAAAAGCTTTTGAGCAGATTTGGGCTTGATTTCACTTCATTTCAACAGAAACACTATTTCAGCATTACTGGACTCAGAAAGCTGTAAACTGACAATCTTGATCATTGAAGTCCTAACATAAGTTTTTGTGCATATAACTTCTAACACATTAAAAACTGTCTTACAGCATTGCAGAAAACATTGTACTTCATAAGGCATAAGCTTGTTTCAGTTTGGCAAGATTTGCACTGAATACTGAATGAAACAGCTTTCTCTAATAGAGAGAAAAGCTTTTGAGCAGATTTGGGCTTGATTTCACTTCATTTGAACAGAAACACTATTTCAGCATTACTGGACTCAGAAAGCTGTAAACTGACAATCTTGATCATTGAAGTCCTAACATAAGTTTTTGTGCATATAACTTCTAACACATTAAAAACTGTCTTACAGCATTGCAGAAAACATTGTACTTCATAAGGCATAAGCTTGTTTCAGTTTGGCAAGATTTGCACTGAATACTGAATGAAACAGCTTTATCTAATAGAGAGAAAAGCTTTTGAGCAGATTTGGGCTTGATTTCACTTCATTTCAACAGAAACACTATTTCAGCATTACTGGACTCAGAAAGCTGTAAACTGACAATCTTGATCATTGAAGTCCTAACATAAGTTTTTTGTGCATATAACTTCTAACACATTAAAAACTGTCTTACAGCATTGCAGAAAACATTGTACTTCATAAGGCATAAGCTTGTTTCAGTTTGGCAAGATTTGCACTGAATATTGAATGAAACAGCTTTCTCTAATAGAGAGAAAAGCTTTTGAGCAGATTTGGGCTTGATTTCACTTCATTTGAACAGAAACACTATTTCAACATTACTGGACTCAGAAAGCTGGAAACTGACAATCTTGATCATTGCAGTCCTAACATTAGTTTTTGTGCATATAACTTCTAACACATTAAAAACTGTCTTACAGCATTGCAGAAAACATTTTATTTCATAAGACATAAGCAAGTTTCAGTTTGGCAAGATTTGCACTGAATACTGAATGAAACAGCTTTCTCTAATAGAGAGAAAAGCTTTTGAGCAGATTTGGGCTTGATTTCACTTCATTTGAACAGAAACACTATTTCAGCATTACTGGACTCAGAAAGCTGTAAACTGACAATCTTGATCATTGAAGTCCTAACATAAGTTTTTGTGCATATAACTTCTAACACATTAAAAACTGTCTTACAGCATTGCAGAAAACATTGTACTTCATAAGGCATAAGCTTGTTTCAGTTTGGCAAGATTTGCACTGAATACTGAATGAAACAGCTTTATCTAATAGAGAGAAAAGCTTTTGAGCAGATTTGGGCTTGATTTCACTTCATTTCAACAGAAACACTATTTCAGCATTACTGGACTCAGAAAGCTGTAAACTGACAATCTTGATCATTGAAGTCCTAACATAAGTTTTTGTGCATATAACTTCTAACACATTAAAAACTGTCTTACAGCATTGCAGAAAACATTGTACTTCATAAGACATAAGCTTGTTTCAGTTTGGCAAGATTTGCACTGAATACTGAATGAAACAGCTTTATCTAATAGAGAGAAAAGCTTTTGAGCAGATTTGGGCTTGATTTCACTTAATTTCAACAGAAACACTATTTCAGCATTACTGGACTCAGAAAGCTGTAAACTGACAATCTTGATCATTGAAGTCCTAACATAAGTTTTTGTGCATATAACTTCTAACACATTAAAAACTGTCTTACAGCATTGCAGAAAACATTGTACTTCATAAGGCATAAGCTTGTTTCAGTTTGGCAAGATTTGCACTGAATACTGAATGAAACAGCTTTCTCTAATAGAGAGAAAAGCTTTTGAGCAGATTTGGGCTTGATTTCACTTCATTTGAACAGAAACACTATTTCAGCATTACTGGACTCAGAAAGCTGTAAACTGACAATCTTGATCATTGAAGTCCTAACATAAGTTTTTGTGCATATAACTTCTAACACATTAAAAACTGTCTTACAGCATTGCAGAAAACATTGTACTTCATAAGGCATAAGCTTGTTTCAGTTTGGCAAGATTTGCACTGAATACTGAATGAAACAGCTTTATCTAATAGAGAGAAAAGCTTTTGAGCAGATTTGGGCTTGATTTCACTTCATTTCAACAGAAACACTATTTCAGCATTACTGGACTCAGAAAGCTGTAAACTGACAATCTTGATCATTGAAGTCCTAACATAAGTTTTTGTGCATATAACTTCTAACACATTAAAAACTGTCTTACAGCATTGCAGAAAACATTGTACTTCATAAGGCATAAGCTTGTTTCAGTTTGGCAAGATTTGCACTGAATACTGAATGAAACAGCTTTCTCTAATAGAGAGAAAAGCTTTTGAGCAGATTTGGGCTTGATTTCACTTCATTTGAACAGAAACACTATTTCAGCATTACTGGACTCAGAAAGCTGTAAACTGACAATCTTGATCATTGAAGTCCTAACATAAGTTTTTGTGCATATAACTTCTAACACATTAAAAACTGTCTTACAGCATTGCAGAAAACATTGTACTTCATAAGGCATAAGCTTGTTTCAGTTTGGCAAGATTTGCACTGAATACTGAATGAAACAGCTTTATCTAATAGAGAGAAAAGCTTTTGAGCAGATTTGGGCTTGATTTCACTTCATTTCAACAGAAACACTATTTCAGCATTACTGGACTCAGAAAGCTGTAAACTGACAATCTTGATCATTGAAGTCCTAACATAAGTTTTTGTGCATATAACTTCTAACACATTAAAAACTGTCTTACAGCATTGCAGAAAACATTGTACTTCATAAGACATAAGCTTGTTTCAGTTTGGCAAGATTTGCACTGAATACTGAATGAAACAGCTTTATCTAATAGAGAGAAAAGCTTTTGAGCAGATTTGGGCTTGATTTCACTTCATTTGAACAGAAACACTATTTCAACATTACTGGACTCAGAAAGCTGTAAACTGACAATCTTGATCATTGCAGTCCTAACATTAGTTTTTGTGCATATAACTTCTAACACATTAAAAACTGTCTTACAGCATTGCAGAAAACATTTTATTTCATAAGACATAAGCAAGTTTCAGTTTGGCAAGATTTGCACTGAATACTGAATGAAACAGCTTTCTCTAATAGAGAGAAAAGCTTTTGAGCAGATTTGGGCTTGATTTCACTTCATTTGAACAGAAACACTATTTCAGCATTACTGGACTCAGAAAGCTGTAAACTGACAATCTTGATCATTGAAGTCCTAACATAAGTTTTTGTGCATATAACTTCTAACACATTAAAAACTGTCTTACAGCATTGCAGACAACATTGTACTTCATAAGGCATAAGCTTGTTTCAGTTTGGCAAGATTTGCACTGAATACTGAATGAAACAGCTTTATCTAATAGAGAGAAAAGCTTTTGAGCAGATTTGGGCTTGATTTCACTTCATTTCAACAGAAACACTATTTCAGCATTACTGGACTCAGAAAGCTGTAAACTGACAATCTTGATCATTGAAGTCCTAACATAAGTTTTTGTGCATATAACTTCTAACACATTAAAAACTGTCTTACAGCATTGCAGAAAACATTGTACTTCATAAGGCATAAGCTTGTTTCAGTTTGGCAAGATTTGCACTGAATATTGAATGAAACAGCTTTCTCTAATAGAGAGAAAAGCTTTTGAGCAGATTTGGGCTTGATTTCACTTCATTTGAACAGAAACACTATTTCAACATTACTGGACTCAGAAAGCTGTAAACTGACAATCTTGATCATTGCAGTCCTAACATTAGTTTTTGTGCATATAACTTCTAACACATTAAAAACTGTCTTACAGCATTGCAGAAAACATTTTATTTCATAAGACATAAGCAAGTTTCAGTTTGGCAAGATTTGCACTGAATACTGAATGAAACAGCTTTCTCTAATAGAGAGAAAAGCTTTTGAGCAGATTTGGGCTTGATTTCACTTCATTTGAACAGAAACACTATTTCAGCATTACTGGACTCAGAAAGCTGTAAACTGACAATCTTGATCATTGAAGTCCTAACATAAGTTTTTGTGCATATAACTTCTAACACATTAAAAACTGTCTTACAGCATTGCAGAAAACATTGTACTTCATAAGGCATAAGCTTGTTTCAGTTTGGCAAGATTTGCACTGAATACTGAATGAAACAGCTTTATCTAATAGAGAGAAAAGCTTTTGAGCAGATTTGGGCTTGATTTCACTTCATTTCAACAGAAACACTATTTCAGCATTACTGGACTCAGAAAGCTGTAAACTGACAATCTTGATCATTGAAGTCCTAACATAAGTTTTTGTGCATATAACTTCTAACACATTAAAAACTGTCTTACAGCATTGCAGAAAACATTGTACTTCATAAGACATAAGCTTGTTTCAGTTTGGCAAGATTTGCACTGAATACTGAATGAAACAGCTTTATCTAATAGAGAGAAAAGCTTTTGAGCAGATTTGGGCTTGATTTCACTTCATTTGAACAGAAACACTATTTCAGCATTACTGGACTCAGAAAGCTGTAAACTGACAATCTTGATCATTGAAGTCCTAACATAAGTTTTTGTGCATATAACTTCTAACACATTAAAAACTGTCTTACAGCATTGCAGAAAACATTGTACTTCATAAGGCATAAGCTTGTTTCAGTTTGGCAAGATTTGCACTGAATACTGAATGAAACAGCTTTCTCTAATAGAGAGAAAAGCTTTTGAGCAGATTTGGGCTTGATTTCACTTCATTTCAACAGAAACACTATTTCAGCATTACTGGACTCAGAAAGCTGTAAACTGACAATCTTGATCATTGAAGTCCTAACATAAGTTTTTGTGCATATAACTTCTAACACATTAAAAACTGTCTTACAGCATTGCAGAAAACATTGTACTTCATAAGGCATAAGCTTGTTTCAGTTTGGCAAGATTTGCACTGAATACTGAATGAAACAGCTTTATCTAATAGAGAGAAAAGCTTTTGAGCAGATTTGGGCTTGATTTCACTTCATTTCAACAGAAACACTATTTCAACATTACTGGACTCAGAAAGCTGTAAACTGACAATCTTGATCATTGAAGTCCTAACATAAGTTTTTGTGCATATAACTTCTAACACATTAAAAACTGTCTTACAGCATTGCAGAAAACATTTTATTTCATAAGACATAAGCAAGTTTCAGTTTGGCAAGATTTGCACTGAATACTGAATGAAACAGCTTTCTCTAATAGAGAGAAAAGCTTTTGAGCAGATTTGGGCTTGATTTCACTTCATTTGAACAGAAACACTATTTCAGCATTACTGGACTCAGAAAGCTGTAAACTGACAATCTTGATCATTGAAGTCCTAACATAAGTTTTTGTGCATATAACTTCTAACACATTAAAAACTGTCTTACAGCATTGCAGAAAACATTGTACTTCATAAGGCATAAGCTTGTTTCAGTTTGGCAAGATTTGCACTGAATACTGAATGAAACAGCTTTATCTAATAGAGAGAAAAGCTTTTGAGCAGATTTGGGCTTGATTTCACTTCATTTGAACAGAAACACTATTTCAGCATTACTGGACTCAGAAAGCTGTAAACTGACAATCTTGATCATTGAAGTCCTAACATAAGTTTTTGTGCATATAACTTCTAACACAATAAAAACTGTCTTACAGCATTGCAGAAAACATTGTACTTCATAAGGCATAAGCTTGTTTCAGTTTGGCAAGATTTGCACTGAATACTGAATGAAACAGCTTTCTCTAATAGAGAGAAAAGCTTTTGAGCAGATTTGGGCTTGATTTCACTTCATTTGAACAGAAACACTATTTCAGCATTACTGGACTCAGAAAGCTGTAAACTGACAATCTTGATCATTGAAGTCCTAACATAAGTTTTTGTGCATATAACTTCTAACACATTAAAAACTGTCTTACAGCATTGCAGAAAACATTGTACTTCATAAGGCATAAGCTTGTTTCAGTTTGGCAAGATTTGCACTGAATACTGAATGAAACAGCTTTCTCTAATAGAGAGAAAAGCTTTTGAGCAGATTTGGGCTTGATTTCACTTCATTTCAACAGAAACACTATTTCAGCATTACTGGACTCAGAAACCTGTAAACTGACAATCTTGATCATTGAAGTCCTAACATAAGTTTTTGTGCATATAACTTCTAACACATTAAAAACTGTCTTACAGCATTGCAGAAAACATTGTACTTCATAAGGCATAAGCTTGTTTCAGTTTGGCAAGATTTGCACTGAATACTGAATGAAACAGCTTTATCTAATAGAGAGAAAAGCTTTTGAGCAGATTTGGGCTTGATTTCACTTCATTTCAACAGAAACACTATTTCAGCATTACTGGACTCAGAAAGCTGTAAACTGACAATCTTGATCATTGAAGTCCTAACATAAGTTTTTGTGCATATAACTTCTAACACATTAAAAACTGTCTTACAGCATTGCAGAAAACATTGTACTTCATAAGGCATAAGCTTGTTTCAGTTTGGCAAGATTTGCACTGAATACTGAATGAAACAGCTTTCTCTAATAGAGAGAAAAGCTTTTGAGCAGATTTGGGCTTGATTTCACTTCATTTGAACAGAAACACTATTTCAGCATTACTGGACTCAGAAAGCTGTAAACTGACAATCTTGATCATTGAAGTCCTAACATAAGTTTTTGTGCATATAACTTCTAACACATTAAAAACTGTCTTACAGCATTGCAGAAAACATTGTACTTCATAAGGCATAAGCTTGTTTCAGTTTGGCAAGATTTGCACTGAATACTGAATGAAACAGCTTTATCTAATAGAGAGAAAAGCTTTTGAGCAGATTTGGGCTTGATTTCACTTCATTTCAACAGAAACACTATTTCAGCATTACTGGACTCAGAAAGCTGTAAACTGACAATCTTGATCATTGAAGTCCTAACATAAGTTTTTGTGCATATAACTTCTAACACATTAAAAACTGTCTTACAGCATTGCAGAAAACATTGTACTTCATAAGACATAAGCTTGTTTCAGTTTGGCAAGATTTGCACTGAATATTGAATGAAACAGCTTTCTCTAATAGAGAGAAAAGCTTTTGAGCAGATTTGGGCTTGATTTCACTTCATTTGAACAGAAACACTATTTCAACATTACTGGACTCAGAAAGCTGTAAACTGACAATCTTGATCATTGCAGTCCTAACATTAGTTTTTGTGCATATAACTTCTAACACATTAAAAACTGTCTTACAGCATTGCAGAAAACATTTTATTTCATAAGACATAAGCAAGTTTCAGTTTGGCAAGATTTGCACTGAATACTGAATGAAACAGCTGTATCTAATAGAGAGAAAAGCTTTTGAGCAGATTTGGGCTTGATTTCACTTCATTTCAACAGAAACACTATTTCAGCATTACTGGACTCAGAAAGCTGTAAACTGACAATCTTGATCATTGCAGTCCTAACATTAGTTTTTGTGCATATAACTTCTAACACATTAAAAACTGTCTTACAGCATTGCAGAAAACATTTTATTTCATAAGACATAAGCAAGTTTCAGTTTGGCAAGATTTGCACTGTATACTGAATGAAACAGCTTTCTCTAATAGAGAGAAAAGCTTTTGAGCAGATTTGGGCTTGATTTCACTTCATTTGAACAGAAACACTATTTCAGCATTACTGGACTCAGAAAGCTGTAAACTGACAATCTTGATCATTGAAGTCCTAACATAAGTTTTTGTGCATATAACTTCTAACACATTAAAAACTGTCTTACAGCATTGCAGAAAACATTGTACTTCATAAGGCATAAGCTTGTTTCAGTTTGGCAAGATTTGCACTGAATACTGAATGAAACAGCTTTATCTAATAGAGAGAAAAGCTTTTGAGCAGATTTGGGCTTAATTTCACTTCATTTCAACAGAAACACTATTTCAGCATTACTGGACTCAGAAAGCTGTAAACTGACAATCTTGATCATTGCAGTCCTAACATTAGTTTTTGTGCATATAACTTCTAACACATTAAAAACTGTCTTACAGCATTGCAGAAAACATTTTATTTCATAAGACATAAGCAAGTTTCAGTTTGGCAAGATTTGCACTGTATACTGAATGAAACAGCTTTCTCTAATAGAGAGAAAAGCTTTTGAGCAGATTTGGGCTTGATTTCACTTCATTTGAACAGAAACACTATTTCAGCATTACTGGACTCAGAAAGCTGTAAACTGACAATCTTGATCATTGAAGTCCTAACATAAGTTTTTGTGCATATAACTTCTAACACATTAAAAACTGTCTTACAGCATTGCAGAAAACATTGTACTTCATAAGGCATAAGCTTGTTTCAGTTTGGCAAGATTTGCACTGAATACTGAATGAAACAGCTTTATCTAATAGAGAGAAAAGCTTTTGAGCAGATTTGGGCTTGATTTCACTTCATTTCAACAGAAACACTATTTCAGCATTACTGGACTCAGAAAGCTGTAAACTGACAATCTTGATCATTGAAGTCCTAACATAAGTTTTTGTGCATATAACTTCTAACACATTAAAAACTGTCTTACAGCATTGCAGAAAACATTGTACTTCATAAGACATAAGCTTGTTTCAGTTTGGCAAGATTTGCACTGAATACTGAATGAAACAGCTTTATCTAATAGAGAGAAAAGCTTTTGAGCAGATTTGGGCTTGATTTCACTTCATTTGAACAGAAACACTATTTCAGCATTACTGGACTCAGAAAGCTGTAAACTGACAATCTTGATCATTGAAGTCCTAACATAAGTTTTTGTGCATATAACTTCTAACACATTAAAAACTGTCTTACAGCATTGCAGAAAACATTGTACTTCATAAGGCATAAGCTTGTTTCAGTTTGGCAAGATTTGCACTGAATATTGAATGAAACAGCTTTCTCTAATAGAGAGAAAAGCTTTTGAGCAGATTTGGGCTTGATTTCACTTCATTTGAACAGAAACACTATTTCAACATTACTGGACTCAGAAAGCTGTAAACTGACAATCTTGATCATTGCAGTCCTAACATTAGTTTTTGTGCATATAACTTCTAACACATTAAAAACTGTCTTACAGCATTGCAGAAAACATTTTATTTCATAAGACATAAGCAAGTTTCAGTTTGGCAAGATTTGCACTGAATACTGAATGAAACAGCTTTCTCTAATAGAGAGAAAAGCTTTTGAGCAGATTTGGGCTTGATTTCACTTCATTTCAACAGAAACACTATTTCAGCATTACTGGACTCAGAAAGCTGTAAACTGACAATCTTGATCATTGAAGTCCTAACATAAGTTTTTGTGCAAATAACTTCTAACACATTAAAAACTGTCTTACAGCATTGCAGAAAACATTGTACTTCATAAGGCATAAGCTTGTTTCAGTTTGGCAAGATTTGCACTGAATATTGAATGAAACAGCTTTCTCTAATAGAGAGAAAAGCTTTTGAGCAGATTTGGGCTTGATTTCACTTCATTTGAACAGAAACACTATTTCAACATTACTGGACTCAGAAAGCTGTAAACTGACAATCTTGATCATTGCAGTCCTAACATTAGTTTTTGTGCATATAACTTCTAACACATTAAAAACTGTCTTACAGCATTGCAGAAAACATTTTATTTCATAAGACATAAGCAAGTTTCAGTTTGGCAAGATTTGCACTGAATACTGAATGAAACAGCTGTATCTAATAGAGAGAAAAGCTTTTGAGCAGATTTGGGCTTGATTTCACTTCATTTCAACAGAAACACTATTTCAGCATTACTGGACTCAGAAAGCTGTAAACTGACAATCTTGATCATTGCAGTCCTAACATTAGTTTTTGTGCATATAACTTCTAACACATTAAAAACTGTCTTACAGCATTGCAGAAAACATTTTATTTCATAAGACATAAGCAAGTTTCAGTTTGGCAAGATTTGCACTGAATACTGAATGAAACAGCTTTCTCTAATAGAGAGAAAAGCTTTTGAGCAGATTTGGGCTTGATTTCACTTCATTTCAACAGAAACACTATTTCAGCATTACTGGACTCAGAAAGCTGTAAACTGACAATCTTGATCATTGAAGTCCTAACATAAGTTTTTGTGCATATAACTTCTAACACATTAAAAACTGTCTTACAGCATTGCAGAAAACATTGTACTTCATAAGGCATAAGCTTGTTTCAGTTTGGCAAGATTTGCACTGAATATTGAATGAAACAGCTTTCTCTAATAGAGAGAAAAGCTTTTGAGCAGATTTGGGCTTGATTTCACTTCATTTGAACAGAAACACTATTTCAACATTACTGGACTCAGAAAGCTGTAAACTGACAATCTTGATCATTGCAGTCCTAACATTAGTTTTTGTGCATATAACTTCTAACACATTAAAAACTGTCTTACAGCATTGCAGAAAACATTTTATTTCATAAGACATAAGCAAGTTTCAGTTTGGCAAGATTTGCACTGAATACTGAATGAAACAGCTGTATCTAATAGAGAGAAAAGCTTTTGAGCAGATTTGGGCTTGATTTCACTTCATTTCAACAGAAACACTATTTCAGCATTACTGGACTCAGAAAGCTGTAAACTGACAATCTTGATCATTGCAGTCCTAACATTAGTTTTTGTGCATATAACTTCTAACACATTAAAAACTGTCTTACAGCATTGCAGAAAACATTTTATTTCATAAGACATAAGCAAGTTTCAGTTTGGCAAGATTTGCACTGAATACTGAATGAAACAGCTTTCTCTAATAGAGAGAAAAGCTTTTGAGCAGATTTGGGCTTGATTTCACTTCATTTCAACAGAAACACTATTTCAGCATTACTGGACTCAGAAAGCTGTAAACTGACAATCTTGATCATTGAAGTCCTAACATAAGTTTTTGTGCATATAACTTCTAACACATTAAAAACTGTCTTACAGCATTGCAGAAAACATTGTACTTCATAAGGCATAAGCTTGTTTCAGTTTGGCAAGATTTGCACTGAATATTGAATGAAACAGCTGTATCTAATAGAGAGAAAAGCTTTTGAGCAGATTTGGGCTTGATTTCACTTCATTTCAACAGAAACACTATTTCAGCATTACTGGACTCAGAAAGCTGTAAACTGACAATCTTGATCATTGCAGTCCTAACATTAGTTTTTGTGCATATAACTTCTAACACATTAAAAACTGTCTTACAGCATTGCAGAAAACATTTTATTTCATAAGACATAAGCAAGTTTCAGTTTGGCAAGATTTGCACTGAATACTGAATGAAACAGCTTTCTCTAATAGAGAGAAAAGCTTTTGAGCAGATTTGGGCTTGATTTCACTTCATTTCAACAGAAACACTATTTCAGCATTACTGGACTCAGAAAGCTGTAAACTGACAATCTTGATCATTGAAGTCCTAACATAAGTTTTTGTGCATATAACTTCTAACACATTAAAAACTGTCTTACAGCATTGCAGAAAACATTGTACTTCATAAGGCATAAGCTTGTTTCAGTTTGGCAAGATTTGCACTGAATATTGAATGAAACAGCTTTCTCTAATAGAGAGAAAAGCTTTTGAGCAGATTTGGGCTTGATTTCACTTCATTTGAACAGAAACACTATTTCAACATTACTGGACTCAGAAAGCTGTAAACTGACAATCTTGATCATTGCAGTCCTAACATTAGTTTTTGTGCATATAACTTCTAACACATTAAAAACTGTCTTACAGCATTGCAGAAAACATTTTATTTCATAAGACATAAGCAAGTTTCAGTTTGGCAAGATTTGCACTGAATACTGAATGAAACAGCTGTATCTAATAGAGAGAAAAGCTTTTGAGCAGATTTGGGCTTGATTTCACTTCATTTCAACAGAAACACTATTTCAGCATTACTGGACTCAGAAAGCTGTAAACTGACAATCTTGATAATTGCAGTCCTAACATTAGTTTTTGTGCATATAACTTCTAACACATTAAAAACTGTCTTACAGCATTGCAGAAAACATTTTATTTCATAAGACATAAGCAAGTTTCAGTTTGGCAAGATTTGCACTGAATACTGAATGAAACAGCTTTCTCTAATAGAGAGAAAAGCTTTTGAGCAGATTTGGGCTTGATTTCACTTCATTTCAACAGAAACACTATTTCAGCATTACTGGACTCAGAAAGCTGTAAACTGACAATCTTGATCATTGAAGTCCTAACATAAGTTTTTGTGCATATAACTTCTAACACATTAAAAACTGTCTTACAGCATTGCAGAAAACATTGTACTTCATAAGGCATAAGCTTGTTTCAGTTTGGCAAGATTTGCACTGAATATTGAATGAAACAGCTTTCTCTAATAGAGAGAAAAGCTTTTGAGCAGATTTGGGCTTGATTTCACTTCATTTGAACAGAAACACTATTTCAACATTACTGGACTCAGAAAGCTGTAAACTGACAATCTTGATCATTGCAGTCCTAACATTAGTTTTTGTGCATATAACTTCTAACACATTAAAAACTGTCTTACAGCATTGCAGAAAACATTTTATTTCATAAGACATAAGCAAGTTTCAGTTTGGCAAGATTTGCACTGAATACTGAATGAAACAGCTTTCTCTAATAGAGAGAAAAGCTTTTGAGCAGATTTGGGCTTGATTTCACTTCATTTCAACAGAAACACTATTTCAGCATTACTGGACTCAGAAAGCTGTAAACTGACAATCTTGATCATTGAAGTCCTAACATAAGTTTTTGTGCATATAACTTCTAACACATTAAAAACTGTCTTACAGCATTGCAGAAAACATTGTACTTCATAAGGCATAAGCTTGTTTCAGTTTGGCAAGATTTGCACTGAATATTGAATGAAACAGCTTTCTCTAATAGAGAGAAAAGCTTTTGAGCAGATTTGGGCTTGATTTCACTTCATTTGAACAGAAACACTATTTCAACATTACTGGACTCAGAAAGCTGTAAACTGACAATCTTGATCATTGCAGTCCTAACATTAGTTTTTGTGCATATAACTTCTAACACATTAAAAACTGTCTTACAGCATTGCAGAAAACATTTTATTTCATAAGACATAAGCAAGTTTCAGTTTGGCAAGATTTGCACTGAATACTGAATGAAACAGCTGTATCTAATAGAGAGAAAAGCTTTTGAGCAGATTTGGGCTTGATTTCACTTCATTTCAACAGAAACACTATTTCAGCATTACTGGACTCAGAAAGCTGTAAACTGACAATCTTGATCATTGCAGTCCTAACATTAGTTTTTGTGCATATAACTTCTAACACATTAAAAACTGTCTTACAGCATTGCAGAAAACATTTTATTTCATAAGACATAAGCAAGTTTCAGTTTGGCAAGATTTGCACTGAATACTGAATGAAACAGCTTTCTCTAATAGAGAGAAAAGCTTTTGAGCAGATTTGGGCTTGATTTCACTTCATTTGAACAGAAACACTATTTCAGCATTACTGGACTCAGAAAGCTGTAAACTGACAATCTTGATCATTGAAGTCCTAACATAAGTTTTTGTGCATATAACTTCTAACACATTAAAAACTGTCTTACAGCATTGCAGAAAACATTGTACTTCATAAGGCATAAGCTTGTTTCAGTTTGGCAAGATTTGCACTGAATACTGAATGAAACAGCTTTATCTAATAGAGAGAAAAGCTTTTGAGCAGATTTGGGCTTGATTTCACTTCATTTCAACAGAAACACTATTTCAGCATTACTGGACTCAGAAAGCTGTAAACTGACAATCTTGATCATTGAAGTCCTAACATAAGTTTTTGTGCATATAACTTCTAACACATTAAAAACTGTCTTACAGCATTGCAGAAAACATTGTACTTCATAAGACATAAGCTTGTTTCAGTTTGGCAAGATTTGCACTGAATACTGAATGAAACAGCTTTATCTAATAGAGAGAAAAGCTTTTGAGCAGATTTGGGCTTGATTTCACTTCATTTCAACAGAAACACTATTTCAGCATTACTGGACTCAGAAAGCTGTAAACTGACAATCTTGATCATTGAAGTCCTAACATAAGTTTTTGTGCATATAACTTCTAACACATTAAAAACTGTCTTACAGCATTGCAGAAAACATTGTACTTCATAAGGCATAAGCTTGTTTCAGTTTGGCAAGATTTGCACTGAATATTGAATGAAACAGCTTTCTCTAATAGAGAGAAAAGCTTTTGAGCAGATTTGGGCTTGATTTCACTTCATTTGAACAGAAACACTATTTCAACATTACTGGACTCAGAAAGCTGTAAACTGACAATCTTGATCATTGCAGTCCTAACATTAGTTTTTGTGCATATAACTTCTAACACATTAAAAACTGTCTTACAGCATTGCAGAAAACATTTTATTTCATAAGACATAAGCAAGTTTCAGTTTGGCAAGATTTGCACTGAATACTGAATGAAACAGCTTTCTCTAATAGAGAGAAAAGCTTTTGAGCAGATTTGGGCTTGATTTCACTTCATTTCAACAGAAACACTATTTCAGCATTACTGGACTCAGAAAGCTGTAAACTGACAATCTTGATCATTGAAGTCCTAACATAAGTTTTTGTGCAAATTACTTCTAACACATTAAAAACTGTCTTACAGCATTGCAGAAAACATTGTACTTCATAAGGCATAAGCTTGTTTCAGTTTGGCAAGATTTGCACTGAATATTGAATGAAACAGCTTTCTCTAATAGAGAGAAAAGCTTTTGAGCAGATTTGGGCTTGATTTCACTTCATTTGAACAGAAACACTATTTCAACATTACTGGACTCAGAAAGCTGTAAACTGACAATCTTGATCATTGCAGTCCTAACATTAGTTTTTGTGCATATAACTTCTAACACATTAAAAACTGTCTTACAGCATTGCAGAAAACATTTTATTTCATAAGACATAAGCAAGTTTCAGTTTGGCAAGATTTGCACTGAATACTGAATGAAACAGCTGTATCTAATAGAGAGAAAAGCTTTTGAGCAGATTTGGGCTTGATTTCACTTCATTTCAACAGAAACACTATTTCAGCATTACTGGACTCATAAAGCTGTAAACTGACAATCTTGATCATTGCAGTCCTAACATTAGTTTTTGTGCATATAACTTCTAACACATTAAAAACTGTCTTACAGCATTGCAGAAAACATTTTATTTCATAAGACATAAGCAAGTTTCAGTTTGGCAAGATTTGCACTGAATACTGAATGAAACAGCTTTCTCTAATAGAGAGAAAAGCTTTTGAGCAGATTTGGGCTTGATTTCACTTCATTTCAACAGAAACACTATTTCAGCATTACTGGACTCAGAAAGCTGTAAACTGACAATCTTGATCATTGAAGTCCTAACATAAGTTTTTGTGCATATAACTTCTAACACATTAAAAACTGTCTTACAGCATTGCAGAAAACATTGTACTTCATAAGGCATAAGCTTGTTTCAGTTTGGCAAGATTTGCACTGAATATTGAATGAAACAGCTTTCTCTAATAGAGAGAAAAGCTTTTGAGCAGATTTGGGCTTGATTTCACTTCATTTGAACAGAAACACTATTTCAACATTACTGGACTCAGAAAGCTGTAAACTGACAATCTTGATCATTGCAGTCCTAACATTAGTTTTTGTGCATATAACTTCTAACACATTAAAAACTGTCTTACAGCATTGCAGAAAACATTTTATTTCATAAGACATAAGCAAGTTTCAGTTTGGCAAGATTTGCACTGAATACTGAATGAAACAGCTTTCTCTAATAGAGAGAAAAGCTTTTGAGCAGATTTGGGCTTGATTTCACTTCATTTGAACAGAAACACTATTTCAGCATTACTGGACTCAGAAAGCTGTAAACTGACAATCTTGATCATTGAAGTCCTAACATAAGTTTTTGTGCATTTAACTTCTAACACATTAAAAACTGTCTTACGGCATTGCAGAAAACATTGTACTTCATAGGGCATAAGCTTGTTTCAGTTTGGCAAGATTTGCACTGAATACTGAATGAAACAGCTTTATCTAATAGAGAGAAAAGCTTTTGAGCAGATTTGGGCTTGATTTCACTTCATTTCAACAGAAACACTATTTCAGCATTACTGGACTCAGAAAGCTGTAAACTGACAATCTTGATCATTGAAGTCCTAACATTAGTTTTTGTGCATATAACTTCTAACACATTAAAAACTGTCTTACAGCATTGCAGAAAACATTTTATTTCATAAGACATAAGCAAGTTTCAGTTTGGCAAGATTTGCACTGAATACTGAATGAAACAGCTTTCTCTAATAGAGAGAAAAGCTTTTGAGCAGATTTGGGCTTGATTTCACTTCATTTCAACAGAAACACTATTTCAGCATTACTGGACTCAGAAAGCTGTAAACTGACAATCTTGATCATTGAAGTCCTAACATAAGTTTTTGTGCATATAACTTCTAACACATTAAAAACTGTCTTACAGCATTGCAGAAAACATTGTACTTCATAAGGCATAAGCTTGTTTCAGTTTGGCAAGATTTGCACTGAATATTGAATGAAACAGCTTTCTCTAATAGAGAGAAAAGCTTTTGAGCAGATTTGGGCTTGATTTCACTTCATTTGAACAGAAACACTATTTCAACATTACTGGACTCAGAAAGCTGTAAACTGACAATCTTGATCATTGCAGTCCTAACATTAGTTTTTGTGCATATAACTTCTAACACATTAAAAACTGTCTTACAGCATTGCAGAAAACATTTTATTTCATAAGACATAAGCAAGTTTCAGTTTGGCAAGATTTGCACTGAATACTGAATGAAACAGCTTTCTCTAATAGAGAGAAAAGCTTTTGAGCAGATTTGGGCTTGATTTCACTTCATTTGAACAGAAACACTATTTCAGCATTACTGGACTCAGAAAGCTGTAAACTGACAATCTTGATCATTGAAGTCCTAACATAAGTTTTTGTGCATTTAACTTCTAACACATTAAAAACTGTCTTACGGCATTGCAGAAAACATTGTACTTCATAGGGCATAAGCTTGTTTCAGTTTGGCAAGATTTGCACTGAATACTGAATGAAACAGCTTTATCTAATAGAGAGAAAAGCTTTTGAGCAGATTTGGGCTTGATTTCACTTCATTTCAACAGAAACACTATTTCAGCATTACTGGACTCAGAAAGCTGTAAACTGACAATCTTGATCATTGAAGTCCTAACATAAGTTTTTGTGCATATAACTTCTAACACATTAAAAACTGTCTTACAGCATTGCAGAAAACATTGTACTTCATAAGACATAAGCTTGTTTCAGTTTGGCAAGATTTGCACTGAATACTGAATGAAACAGCTTTATCTAATAGAGAGAAAAGCTTTTGAGCAGATTTGGGCTTGATTTCACTTCATTTGAACAGAAACACTATTTCAGCATTACTGGACTCAGAAAGCTGTAAACTGACAATCTTGATCATTGCAGTCCTAACATTAGTTTTTGTGTATATAACTTCTAACACATTAAAAACTGTCTTACAGCATTGCAGAAAACATTTTATTTCATAAGACATAAGCAAGTTTCAGTTTGGCAAGATTTGCACTGAATACTGAATGAAACAGCTTTCTCTAATAGAGAGAAAAGCTTTTGAGCAGATTTGGGCTTGATTTCACTTCATTTGAACAGAAACACTATTTCAGCATTACTGGACTCAGAAAGCTGTAAACTGACAATCTTGATCATTGAAGTCCTAACATAAGTTTTTGTGCATATAACTTCTAACACATTAAAAACTGTCTTACAGCATTGCAGAAAACATTGTACTTCATAAGGCATAAGCTTGTTTCAGTTTGGCAAGATTTGCACTGAATACTGAATGAAACAGCTGTATCTAATAGAGAGAAAAGCTTTTGAGCAGATTTGGGCTTGATTTCACTTCATTTCAACAGAAACACTATTTCAGCATTACTGGACTCAGAAAGCTGTAAACTGACAATCTTGATCATTGAAGTCCTAACATAAGTTTTTGTGCATATAACTTCTAACACATTAAAAACTGTCTTACAGCATTGCAGAAAACATTGTACTTCATAAGACATAAGCTTGTTTCAGTTTGGCAAGATTTGCACTGAATACTGAATGAAACAGCTTTATCTAATAGAGAGAAAAGCTTTTGAGCAGATTTGGGCTTGATTTCACTTCATTTCAACAGAAACACTATTTCAGCATTACTGGACTCAGAAAGCTGTAAACTGACAATCTTGATCATTGAAGTCCTAACATAAGTTTTTGTGCATATAACTTCTAACACATTAAAAACTGTCTTACAGCATTGCAGAAAACATTGTACTTCATAGGGCATAAGCTTGTTTCAGTTTGGCAAGATTTGCACTGAATATTGAATGAAACAGCTTTCTCTAATAGAGAGAAAAGCTTTTGAGCAGATTTGGGCTTGATTTCACTTCATTTGAACAGAAACACTATTTCAACATTACTGGACTCAGAAAGCTGTAAACTGACAATCTTGATCATTGCAGTCCTAACATTAGTTTTTGTGCATATAACTTCTAACACATTAAAAACTGTCTTACAGCATTGCAGAAAACATTTTATTTCATAAGACATAAGCAAGTTTCAGTTTGGCAAGATTTGCACTGAATACTGAATGAAACAGCTTTCTCTAATAGAGAGAAAAGCTTTTGAGCAGATTTGGGCTTGATTTCACTTCATTTGAACAGAAACACTATTTCAGCATTACTGGACTCAGAAAGCTGTAAACTGACAATCTTGATCATTGAAGTCCTAACATAAGTTTTTGTGCATATAACTTCTAACACATTAAAAACTGTCTTACAGCATTGCAGAAAACATTGTACTTCATAGGGCATAAGCTTGTTTCAGTTTGGCAAGATTTGCACTGAATACTGAATGAAACAGCTTTATCTAATAGAGAGAAAAGCTTTTGAGCAGATTTGGGCTTGATTTCACTTCATTTGAACAGAAACACTATTTCAGCATTACTGGACTCAGAAAGCTGTAAACTGACAATCTTGATCATTGCAGTCCTAACATTAGTTTTTGTGTATATAACTTCTAACACATTAAAAACTGTCTTACAGTATTGCAGAAAACATTTTATTTCATAAGACATAAGCAAGTTTCAGTTTGGCAAGATTTGCACTGAATACTGAATGAAACAGCTTTCTCTAATAGAGAGAAAAGCTTTTGAGCAGATTTGGGCTTGATTTCACTTCATTTGAACAGAAACACTATTTCAGCATTACTGGACTCAGAAAGCTGTAAACTGACAATCTTGATCATTGAAGTCCTAACATAAGTTTTTGTGCATATAACTTCTAACACATTAAAAACTGTCTTACAGCATTGCAGAAAACATTGTACTTCATAAGGCATAAGCTTGTTTCAGTTTGGCAAGATTTGCACTGAATACTGAATGAAACAGCTGTATCTAATAGAGAGAAAAGCTTTTGAGCAGATTTGGGCTTGATTTCACTTCATTTCAACAGAAACACTATTTCAGCATTACTGGACTCAGAAAGCTGTAAACTGACAATCTTGATCATTGAAGTCCTAACATAAGTTTTTGTGCATATAACTTCTAACACATTAAAAACTGTCTTACAGCATTGCAGAAAACATTGTACTTCATAAGACATAAGCTTGTTTCAGTTTGGCAAGATTTGCACTGAATACTGAATGAAACAGCTTTATCTAATAGAGAGAAAAGCTTTTGAGCAGATTTGGGCTTGATTTCACTTCATTTCAACAGAAACACTATTTCAGCATTACTGGACTCAGAAAGCTGTAAACTGACAATCTTGATCATTGAAGTCCTAACATAAGTTTTTGTGCATATAACTTCTAACACATTAAAAACTGTCTTACAGCATTGCAGAAAACATTGTACTTCATAAGGCATAAGCTTGTTTCAGTTTGGCAAGATTTGCACTGAATATTGAATGAAACAGCTTTCTCTAATAGAGAGAAAAGCTTTTGAGCAGATTTGGGCTTGATTTCACTTCATTTGAACAGAAACACTATTTCAACATTACTGGACTCAGAAAGCTGTAAACTGACAATCTTGATCATTGCAGTCCTAACATTAGTTTTTGTGCATATAACTTCTAACACATTAAAAACTGTCTTACAGCATTGCAGAAAACATTTTATTTCATAAGACATAAGCAAGTTTCAGTTTGGCAAGATTTGCACTGAATACTGAATGAAACAGCTTTCTCTAATAGAGAGAAAAGCTTTTGAGCAGATTTGGGCTTGATTTCACTTCATTTGAACAGAAACACTATTTCAGCATTACTGGACTCAGAAAGCTGTAAACTGACAATCTTGATCATTGAAGTCCTAACATAAGTTTTTGTGCATATAACTTCTAACACATTAAAAACTGTCTTACAGCATTGCAGAAAACATTGTACTTCATAAGGCATAAGCTTGTTTCAGTTTGGCAAGATTTGCACTGAATACTGAACGAAACAGCTTTATCTAATAGAGAGAAAAGCTTTTGAGCAGATTTGGGCTTGATTTCACTTCATTTCAACAGAAACACTATTTCAGCATTACTGGACTCAGAAAGCTGTAAACTGACAATCTTGATCATTGAAGTCCTAACATAAGTTTTTGTGCATATAACTTCTAACACATTAAAAACTGTCTTACAGCATTGCAGAAAACATTGTACTTCATAAGACATAAGCTTGTTTCAGTTTGGCAAGATTTGCACTGAATACTGAATGAAACAGCTTTATCTAATAGAGAGAAAAGCTTTTGAGCAGATTTGGGCTTGATTTCAATTCATTTCAACAGAAACACTATTTCAGCATTACTGGACTCAGAAAGCTGTAAACTGACAATCTTGATCATTGAAGTCCTAACATAAGTTTTTGTGCATATAACTTCTAACACATTAAAAACTGTCTTACAGCATTGCAGAAAACATTTTATTTCATAAGACATAAGCAAGTTTCAGTTTGGCAAGATTTGCACTGAATACTGAATGAAACAGCTTTCTCTAATAGAGAGAAAAGCTTTTGAGCAGATTTGGGCTTGATTTCACTTCATTTGAACAGAAACACTATTTCAGCATTACTGGACTCAGAAAGCTGTAAACTGACAATCTTGATCATTGAAGTCCTAACATAAGTTTTTGTGCATATAACTTCTAACACATTAAAAACTGTCTTACAGCATTGCAGAAAGCATTGTACTTCATAAGGCATAAGCTTGTTTCAGTTTGGCAAGATTTGCACTGAATACTGAATGAAACAGCTTTATCTAATAGAGAGAAAAGCTTTTGAGCAGATTTGGGCTTGATTTCACTTCATTTCAACAGAAACACTATTTCAGCATTACTGGACTCAGAAAGCTGTAAACTGACAATCTTGATCATTGAAGTCCTAACATAAGTTTTTGTGCATATAACTTCTAACACATTAAAAACTGTCTTACAGCATTGCAGAAAACATTGTACTTCATAAGGCATAAGCTTGTTTCAGTTTGGCAAGATTTGCACTGAATACTGAATGAAACAGCTTTCTCTAATAGAGAGAAAAGCTTTTGAGCAGATTTGGGCTTGATTTCACTTCATTTCAACAGAAACACTATTTCAGCATTACTGGACTCAGAAAGCTGTAAACTGACAATCTTGATCATTGAAGTCCTAACATAAGTTTTTGTGCATATAACTTCTAACACATTAAAAACTGTCTTACAGCATTGCAGAAAACATTGTACTTCATAAGGCATAAGCTTGTTTCAGTTTGGCAAGATTTGCACTGAATACTGAATGAAACAGCTTTATCTAATAGAGAGAAAAGCTTTTGAGCAGATTTGGGCTTGATTTCACTTCATTTCAACAGAAACACTATTTCAGCATTACTGGACTCAGAAAGCTGTAAACTGACAATCTTGATCATTGAAGTCCTAACATAAGTTTTTGTGCATATAACTTCTAACACATTAAAAACTGTCTTACAGCATTGCAGAAAACATTGTACTTCATAAGGCATAAGCTTGTTTCAGTTTGGCAAGATTTGCACTGAATACTGAATGAAACAGCTTTATCTAATAGAGAGAAAAGCTTTTGAGCAGATTTGGGCTTGATTTCACTTCATTTCAACAGAAACACTATTTCAGCATTACTGGACTCAGAAAGCTGTAAACTGACAATCTTGATCATTGAAGTCCTAACATAAGTTTTTGTGCATATAACTTCTAACACATTAAAAACTGTCTTACAGCATTGCAGAAAACATTGTACTTCATAAGACATAAGCTTGTTTCAGTTTGGCAAGATTTGCACTGAATACTGAATGAAACAGCTTTATCTAATAGAGAGAAAAGCTTTTGAGCAGATTTGGGCTTGATTTCACTTCATTTCAACAGAAACACTATTTCAGCATTACTGGACTCAGAAAGCTGTAAACTGACAATCTTGATCATTGAAGTCCTAACATAAGTTTTTGTGCATATAACTTCTAACACATTAAAAACTGTCTTACAGCATTGCAGAAAACATTGTACTTCATAAGGCATAAGCTTGTTTCAGTTTGGCAAGATTTGCACTGAATATTGAATGAAACAGCTTTCTCTAATAGAGAGAAAAGCTTTTGAGCAGATTTGGGCTTGATTTCACTTCATTTGAACAGAAACACTATTTCAACATTACTGGACTCAGAAAGCTGTAAACTGACAATCTTGATCATTGCAGTCCTAACATTAGTTTTTGTGCATATAACTTCTAACACATTAAAAACTGTCTTACAGCATTGCAGAAAACATTTTATTTCATAAGACATAAGCAAGTTTCAGGTTGGCAAGATTTGCACTGAATACTGAATGAAACAGCTTTCTCTAATAGAGAGAAAAGCTTTTGAGCAGATTTGGGCTTGATTTCACTTCATTTGAACAGAAACACTATTTCAGCATTACTGGACTCAGAAAGCTGTAAACTGACAATCTTGATCATTGAAGTCCTAACATAAGTTTTTGTGCATATAACTTCTAACACATTAAAAACTGTCTTACAGCATTGCAGAAAACATTGTACTTCATAGGGCATAAGCTTGTTTCAGTTTGGCAAGATTTGCACTGAATACTGAATGAAACAGCTTTATCTAATAGAGAGAAAAGCTTTTGAGCAGATTTGGGCTTGATTTCACTTCATTTCAACAGAAACACTATTTCAGCATTACTGGACTCAGAAAGCTGTAAACTGACAATCTTGATCATTGAAGTCCTAACATAAGTTTTTGTGCATATAACTTCTAACACATTAAAAACTGTCTTACAGCATTGCAGAAAACATTGTACTTCATAAGACATAAGCTTGTTTCAGTTTGGCAAGATTTGCACTGAATACTGAATGAAACAGCTTTATCTAATAGAGAGAAAAGCTTTTGAGCAGATTTGGGCTTGATTTCACTTCATTTGAACAGAAACACTATTTCAGCATTACTGGACTCAGAAAGCTGTAAACTGACAATCTTGATCATTGCAGTCCTAACATTAGTTTTTGTGTATATAACTTCTAACACATTAAAAACTGTCTTACAGTATTGCAGAAAACATTTTATTTCATAAGACATAAGCAAGTTTCAGTTTGGCAAGATTTGCACTGAATACTGAATGAAACAGCTTTCTCTAATAGAGAGAAAAGCTTTTGAGCAGATTTGGGCTTGATTTCACTTCATTTGAACAGAAACACTATTTCAGCATTACTGGACTCAGAAAGCTGTAAACTGACAATCTTGATCATTGAAGTCCTAACATAAGTTTTTGTGCATATAACTTCTAACACATTAAAAACTGTCTTACAGCATTGCAGAAAACATTGTACTTCATAAGGCATAAGCTTGTTTCAGTTTGGCAAGATTTGCACTGAATACTGAATGAAACAGCTGTATCTAATAGAGAGAAAAGCTTTTGAGCAGATTTGGGCTTGATTTCACTTCATTTCAACAGAAACACTATTTCAGCATTACTGGACTCAGAAAGCTGTAAACTGACAATCTTGATCATTGAAGTCCTAACATAAGTTTTTGTGCATATAACTTCTAACACATTAAAAACTGTCTTACAGCATTGCAGAAAACATTGTACTTCATAAGGCATAAGCTTGTTTCAGTTTGGCAAGATTTGCACTGAATATTGAATGAAACAGCTTTCTCTAATAGAGAGAAAAGCTTTTGAGCAGATTTGGGCTTGATTTCACTTCATTTGAACAGAAACACTATTTCAACATTACTGGACTCAGAAAGCTGTAAACTGACAATCTTGATCATTGCAGTCCTAACATTAGTTTTTGTGCATATAACTTCTAACACATTAAAAACTGTCTTACAGCATTGCAGAAAACATTTTATTTCATAAGACATAAGCAAGTTTCAGTTTGGCAAGATTTGCACTGAATACTGAATGAAACAGCTTTATCTAATAGAGAGAAAAGCTTTTGAGCAGATTTGGGCTTGATTTCACTTCATTTGAACAGAAACACTATTTCAGCATTACTGGACTCAGAAAGCTGTAAACTGACAATCTTGATCATTGAAGTCCTAACATAAGTTTTTGTGCATATAACTTCTAACACATTAAAAACTGTCTTACAGCATTGCAGAAAACATTGTACTTCATAAGGCATAAGCTTGTTTCAGTTTGGCAAGATTTGCACTGAATACTGAATGAAACAGCTTTATCTAATAGAGAGAAAAGCTTTTGAGCAGATTTGGGCTTGATTTCACTTCATTTCAACAGAAACACTATTTCAGCATTACTGGACTCAGAAAGCTGTAAACTGACAATCTTGATCATTGAAGTCCTAACATAAGTTTTTGTGCATATAACTTCTAACACATTAAAAACTGTCTTACAGCATTGCAGAAAACATTGTACTTCATAAGACATAAGCTTGTTTCAGTTTGGCAAGATTTGCACTGAATACTGAATGAAACAGCTTTATCTAATAGAGAGAAAAGCTTTTGAGCAGATTTGGGCTTGATTTCACTTCATTTCAACAGAAACACTATTTCAGCATTACTGGACTCAGAAAGCTGTAAACTGACAATCTTGATCATTGAAGTCCTAACATAAGTTTTTGTGCATATAACTTCTAACACATTAAAAACTGTCTTACAGCATTGCAGAAAACATTGTACTTCATAAGGCATAAGCTTGTTTCAGTTTGGCAAGATTTGCACTGAATACTGAATGAAACAGCTTTCTCTAATAGAGAGAAAAGCTTTTGAGCAGATTTGGGCTTGATTTCACTTCATTTCAACAGAAACACTATTTCAGCATTACTGGACTCAGAAAGCTGTAAACTGACAATCTTGATCATTGAAGTCCTAACATAAGTTTTTGTGCATATAACTTCTAACACATTAAAAACTGTCTTACAGCATTGCAGAAAACATTGTACTTCATAAGGCATAAGCTTGTTTCAGTTTGGCAAGATTTGCACTGAATACTGAATGAAACAGCTTTATCTAATAGAGAGAAAAGCTTTTGAGCAGATTTGGGCTTGATTTCACTTCATTTCAACAGAAACACTATTTCAGCATTACTGGACTCAGAAAGCTGTAAACTGACAATCTTGATCATTGAAGTCCTAACATAAGTTTTTGTGCATATAACTTCTAACACATTAAAAACTGTCTTACAGCATTGCAGAAAACATTTTATTTCATAAGACATAAGCAAGTTTCAGTTTGGCAAGATTTGCACTGAATACTGAATGAAACAGCTTTCTCTAATAGAGAGAAAAGCTTTTGAGCAGATTTGGGCTTGATTTCACTTCATTTGAACAGAAACACTATTTCAGCATTACTGGACTCAGAAAGCTGTAAACTGACAATCTTGATCATTGAAGTCCTAACATAAGTTTTTGTGCATATAACTTCTAACACATTAAAAACTGTCTTACAGCATTGCAGAAAGCATTGTACTTCATAAGGCATAAGCTTGTTTCAGTTTGGCAAGATTTGCACTGAATACTGAATGAAACAGCTTTATCTAATAGAGAGAAAAGCTTTTGAGCAGATTTGGGCTTGATTTCACTTCATTTCAACAGAAACACTATTTCAGCATTACTGGACTCAGAAAGCTGTAAACTGACAATCTTGATCATTGAAGTCCTAACATAAGTTTTTGTGCATATAACTTCTAACACATTAAAAACTGTCTTACAGCATTGCAGAAAACATTGTACTTCATAAGGCATAAGCTTGTTTCAGTTTGGCAAGATTTGCACTGAATACTGAATGAAACAGCTTTCTCTAATAGAGAGAAAAGCTTTTGAGCAGATTTGGGCTTGATTTCACTTCATTTGAACAGAAACACTATTTCAGCATTACTGGACTCAGAAAGCTGTAAACTGACAATCTTGATCATTGAAGTCCTAACATAAGTTTTTGTGCATATAACTTCTAACACATTAAAAACTGTCTTACAGCATTGCAGAAAACATTGTACTTCATAAGACATAAGCTTGTTTCAGTTTGGCAAGATTTGCACTGAATACTGAATGAAACAGCTTTATCTAATAGAGAGAAAAGCTTTTGAGCAGATTTGGGCTTGATTTCGCTTCATTTCAACAGAAACACTATTTCAGCATTACTGGACTCAGAAAGCTGTAAACTGACAATCTTGATCATTGAAGTCCTAACATAAGTTTTTGTGCATATAACTTCTAACACATTAAAAACTGTCTTACAGCATTGCAGAAAACATTGTACTTCATAAGACATAAGCTTGTTTCAGTTTGGCAAGATTTGCACTGAATACTGAATGAAACAGCTTTCTCTAATAGAGAGAAAAGCTTTTGAGCAGATTTGGGCTTGATTTCACTTCATTTGAACAGAAACACTATTTCAGCATTACTGGACTCAGAAAGCTGTAAACTGACAATCTTGATCATTGCAGTCCTAACATTAGTTTTTGTGAATATAACTTCTAACACATTAAAAACTGTCTTACAGCATTGCAGAAAACATTTTATTTCATAAGACATAAGCAAGTTTCAGTTTGGCAAGATTTGCACTGAATACTGAATGAAACAGCTTTCTCTAATAGAGAGAAAAGCTTTTGAGCAGATTTGGGCTTGATTTCACTTCATTTGAACAGAAACACTATTTCAGCATTACTGGACTCAGAAAGCTGTAAACTGACAATCTTGATCATTGAAGTCCTAACATAAGTTTTTGTGCATATAACTTCTAACACATTAAAAACTGTCTTACAGCATTGCAGAAAACATTGTACTTCATAAGGCATAAGCTTGTTTCAGTTTGGCAAGATTTGCACTGAATACTGAATGAAACAGCTTTATCTAATAGAGAGAAAAGCTTTTGAGCAGATTTGGGCTTGATTTCACTTCATTTCAACAGAAACACTATTTCAGCATTACTGGACTCAGAAAGCTGTAAACTGACAATCTTGATCATTGAAGTCCTAACATAAGTTTTTGTGCATATAACTTCTAACACATTAAAAACTGTCTTACAGCATTGCAGAAAACATTGTACTTCATAAGACATAAGCTTGTTTCAGTTTGGCAAGATTTGCACTGAATACTGAATGAAACAGCTTTATCTAATAGAGAGAAAAGCTTTTGAGCAGATTTGGGCTTGATTTCACTTCATTTCAACAGAAACACTATTTCAGCATTACTGGACTCAGAAAGCTGTAAACTGACAATCTTGATCATTGAAGTCCTAACATAAGTTTTTGTGCATATAACTTCTAACACATTAAAAACTGTCTTACAGCATTGCAGAAAACATTGTACTTCATAAGACATAAGCTTGTTTCAGTTTGGCAAGATTTGCACTGAATACTGAATGAAACAGCTTTCTCTAATAGAGAGAAAAGCTTTTGAGCAGATTTGGGCTTGATTTCACTTCATTTGAACAGAAACACTATTTCAGCATTACTGGACTCAGAAAGCTGTAAACTGACAATCTTGATCATTGAAGTCCTAACATAAGTTTTTGTGCATATAACTTCTAACACATTAAAAACTGTCTTACAGCATTGCAGAAAACATTGTACTTCATAAGGCATAAGCTTGTTTCAGTTTGGCAAGATTTGCACTGAATACTGAATGAAACAGCTTTCTCTAATAGAGAGAAAAGCTTTTGAGCAGATTTGGGCTTGATTTCACTTCATTTGAACAGAAACACTATTTCAGCATTACTGGACTCAGAAAGCTGTAAACTGACAATCTTGATCATTGAAGTCCTAACATAAGTTTTTGTGCATATAACTTCTAACACATTAAAAACTGTCTTACAGCATTGCAGAAAACATTGTACTTCATAAGGCATAAGCTTGTTTCAGTTTGGCAAGATTTGCACTGAATACTGAATGAAACAGCTTTATCTAATAGAGAGAAAAGCTTTTGAGCAGATTTGGGCTTGATTTCACTTCATTTCAACAGAAACACTATTTCAGCATTACTGGACTCAGAAAGCTGTAAACTGACAATCTTGATCATTGAAGTCCTAACATAAGTTTTTGTGCATATAACTTCTAACACATTAAAAACTGTCTTACAGCATTGCAGAAAACATTGTACTTCATAAGACATAAGCTTGTTTCAGTTTGGCAAGATTTGCACTGAATACTGAATGAAACAGCTTTATCTAATAGAGAGAAAAGCTTTTGAGCAGATTTGGGCTTGATTTCACTTCATTTCAACAGAAACACTATTTCAGCATTACTGGACTCAGAAAGCTGTAAACTGACAATCTTGATCATTGAAGTCCTAACATTAGTTTTTGTGCATATAACTTCTAACACATTAAAAACTGTCTTACAGCATTGCAGAAAACATTTTATTTAATAAGACATAAGCAAGTTTCAGTTTGGCAAGATTTGCACTGAATACTGAATGAAACAGCTTTCTCTAATAGAGAGAAAAGCTTTTGAGCAGATTTGGGCTTGATTTCACTTCATTTGAACAGAAACACTATTTCAGCATTACTGGACTCAGAAAGCTGTAAACTGACAATCTTGATCATTGAAGTCCTAACATAAGTTTTTGTGCATATAACTTCTAACACATTAAAAACTGTCTTACAGCATTGCAGAAAACATTGTACTTCATAAGGCATAAGCTTGTTTCAGTTTTGCAAGATTTGCACTGAATACTGAATGAAACAGCTTTATCTAATAGAGAGAAAAGCTTTTGAGCAGATTTGGGCTTGATTTCACTTCATTTGAACAGAAACACTATTTCAGCATTACTGGACTCAGAAAGCTGTAAACTGACAATCTTGATCATTGAAGTCCTAACATAAGTTTTTGTGCATATAACTTCTAACACATTAAAAACTGTCTTACAGCATTGCAGAAAACATTGTACTTCATAAGACATAAGCTTGTTTCAGTTTGGCAAGATTTGCACTGAATACTGAATGAAACAGCTTTATCTAATAGAGAGAAAAGCTTTTGAGCAGATTTGGGCTTGATTTCACTTCATTTCAACAGAAACACTATTTCAGCATTACTGGACTCAGAAAGCTGTAAACTGACAATCTTGATCATTGAAGTCCTAACATAAGTTTTTGTGCATATAACTTCTAACACATTAAAAACTGTCTTACAGCATTGCAGAAAACATTGTACTTCATAAGGCATAAGCTTGTTTCAGTTTGGCAAGATTTGCACTGAATACTGAATGAAACAGCTTTCTCTAATAGAGAGAAAAGCTTTTGAGCAGATTTGGGCTTGATTTCACTTCATTTCAACAGAAACACTATTTCAGCATTACTGGACTCAGAAAGCTGTAAACTGACAATCTTGATCATTGAAGTCCTAACATAAGTTTTTGTGCATATAACTTCTAACACATTAAAAACTGTCTTACAGCATTGCAGAAAACATTGTACTTCATAAGGCATAAGCTTGTTTCAGTTTGGCAAGATTTGCACTGAATACTGAATGAAACAGCTTTCTCTAATAGAGAGAAAAGCTTTTGAGCAGATTTGGGCTTGATTTCACTTCATTTGAACAGAAACACTATTTCAGCATTACTGGACTCAGAAAGCTGTAAACTGACAATCTTGATCATTGAAGTCCTAACATAAGTTTTTGTGCATATAACTTCTAACACATTAAAAACTGTCTTACAGCATTGCAGAAAACATTGTACTTCATAAGGCATAAGCTTGTTTCAGTTTGGCAAGATTTGCACTGAATACTGAATGAAACAGCTTTCTCTAATAGAGAGAAAAGCTTTTGAGCAGATTTGGGCTTGATTTCACTTCATTTCAACAGAAACACTATTTCAGCATTACTGGACTCAGAAAGCTGTAAACTGACAATCTTGATCATTGAAGTCCTAACATAAGTTTTTGTGCATATAACTTCTAACACATTAAAAACTGTCTTACAGCATTGCAGAAAACATTGTACTTCATAAGGCATAAGCTTGTTTCAGTTTGGCAAGATTTGCACTGAATACTGAATGAAACAGCTTTATCTAATAGAGAGAAAAGCTTTTGAGCAGATTTGGGGTTGATTTCACTTCATTTCAACAGAAACACTATTTCAGCATTACTGGACTCAGAAAGCTGTAAACTGACAATCTTGATCATTGAAGTCCTAACATAAGTTTTTGTGCATATAACTTCTAACACATTAAAAACTGTCTTACAGCATTGCAGAAAACATTGTACTTCATAAGACATAAGCTTGTTTCAGTTTGGCAAGATTTGCACTGAATACTGAATGAAACAGCTTTATCTAATAGAGAGAAAAGCTTTTGAGCAGATTTGGGCTTGATTTCGCTTCATTTCAACAGAAACACTATTTCAGCATTACTGGACTCAGAAAGCTGTAAACTGACAATCTTGATCATTGAAGTCCTAACATAAGTTTTTGTGCATATAACTTCTAACACATTAAAAACTGTCTTACAGCATTGCAGAAAACATTGTACTTCATAAGACATAAGCTTGTTTCAGTTTGGCAAGATTTGCACTGAATACTGAATGAAACAGCTTTCTCTAATAGAGAGAAAAGCTTTTGAGCAGATTTGGGCTTGATTTCACTTCATTTGAACAGAAACACTATTTCAGCATTACTGGACTCAGAAAGCTGTAAACTGACAATCTTGATCATTGCAGTCCTAACATTAGTTTTTGTGAATATAACTTCTAACACATTAAAAACTGTCTTACAGCATTGCAGAAAACATTTTATTTCATAAGACATAAGCAAGTTTCAGTTTGGCAAGATTTGCACTGAATACTGAATGAAACAGCTTTCTCTAATAGAGAGAAAAGCTTTTGAGCAGATTTGGGCTTGATTTCACTTCATTTGAACAGAAACACTATTTCAGCATTACTGGACTCAGAAAGCTGTAAACTGACAATCTTGATCATTGAAGTCCTAACATAAGTTTTTGTGCATATAACTTCTAACACATTAAAAACTGTCTTACAGCATTGCAGAAAACATTGTACTTCATAAGGCATAAGCTTGTTTCAGTTTGGCAAGATTTGCACTGAATACTGAATGAAACAGCTTTATCTAATAGAGAGAAAAGCTTTTGAGCAGATTTGGGCTTGATTTCACTTCATTTCAACAGAAACACTATTTCAGCATTACTGGACTCAGAAAGCTGTAAACTGACAATCTTGATCATTGAAGTCCTAACATAAGTTTTTGTGCATATAACTTCTAACACATTAAAAACTGTCTTACAGCATTGCAGAAAACATTGTACTTCATAAGGCATAAGCTTGTTTCAGTTTGGCAAGATTTGCACTGAATACTGAATGAAACAGCTTTCTCTAATAGAGAGAAAAGCTTTTGAGCAGATTTGGGCTTGATTTCACTTCATTTCAACAGAAACACTATTTCAGCATTACTGGACTCAGAAAGCTGTAAACTGACAATCTTGATCATTGAAGTCCTAACATAAGTTTTTGTGCATATAACTTCTAACACATTAAAAACTGTCTTACAGCATTGCAGAAAACATTGTGCTTCATAAGGCATAAGCTTGTTTCAGTTTGGCAAGATTTGCACTGAATACTGAATGAAACAGCTTTCTCTAATAGAGAGAAAAGCTTTTGAGCAGATTTGGGCTTGATTTCACTTCATTTCAACAGAAACACTATTTCAGCATTACTGGACTCAGAAAGCTGTAAACTGACAATCTTGATCATTGAAGTCCTAACATAAGTTTTTGTGCATATAACTTCTAACACATTAAAAACTGTCTTACAGCATTGCAGAAAACATTGTACTTCATAAGACATAAGCTTGTTTCAGTTTGGCAAGATTTGCACTGAATACTGAATGAAACAGCTTTCTCTAATAGAGAGAAAAGCTTTTGAGCAGATTTGGGCTTGATTTCACTTCATTTGAACAGAAACACTATTTCAGCATTACTGGACTCAGAAAGCTGTAAACTGACAATCTTGATCATTGCAGTCCTAACATTAGTTTTTGTGAATATAACTTCTAACACATTAAAAACTGTCTTACAGCATTGCAGAAAACATTTTATTTCATAAGACATAAGCAAGTTTCAGTTTGGCAAGATTTGCACTGAATACTGAATGAAACAGCTTTCTCTAATAGAGAGAAAAGCTTTTGAGCAGATTTGGGCTTGATTTCACTTCATTTGAACAGAAACACTATTTCAGCATTACTGGACTCAGAAAGCTGTAAACTGACAATCTTGATCATTGAAGTCCTAACATAAGTTTTTGTGCATATAACTTCTAACACATTAAAAACTGTCTTACAGCATTGCAGAAAACATTGTACTTCATAAGGCATAAGCTTGTTTCAGTTTGGCAAGATTTGCACTGAATACTGAATGAAACAGCTTTATCTAATAGAGAGAAAAGCTTTTGAGCAGATTTGGGCTTGATTTCACTTCATTTCAACAGAAACACTATTTCAGCATTACTGGACTCAGAAAGCTGTAAACTGACAATCTTGATCATTGAAGTCCTAACATAAGTTTTTGTGCATATAACTTCTAACACATTAAAAACTGTCTTACAGCATTGCAGAAAACATTGTACTTCATAAGGCATAAGCTTGTTTCAGTTTGGCAAGATTTGCACTGAATACTGAATGAAACAGCTTTCTCTAATAGAGAGAAAAGCTTTTGAGCAGATTTGGGCTTGATTTCACTTCATTTCAACAGAAACACTATTTCAGCATTACTGGACTCAGAAAGCTGTAAACTGACAATCTTGATCATTGAAGTCCTAACATAAGTTTTTGTGCATATAACTTCTAACACATTAAAAACTGTCTTACAGCATTGCAGAAAACATTGTACTTCATAAGGCATAAGCTTGTTTCAGTTTGGCAAGATTTGCACTGAATACTGAATGAAACAGCTTTGTCTAATAGAGAGAAAAGCTTTTGAGCAGATTTGGGCTTGATTTCACTTCATTTCAACAGAAACACTATTTCAGCATTACTGGACTCAGAAAGCTGTAAACTGACAATCTTGATCATTGAAGTCCTAACATAAGTTTTTGTGCATATAACTTCTAACACATTAAAAACTGTCTTACAGCATTGCAGAAAACATTGTACTTCATAAGACATAAGCTTGTTTCAGTTTGGCAAGATTTGCACTGAATACTGAATGAAACAGCTTTATCTAATAGAGAGAAAAGCTTTTGAGCAGATTTGGGCTTGATTTCACTTCATTTCAACAGAAACACTATTTCAGCATTACTGGGCTCAGAAAGCTGTAAACTGACAATCTTGATCATTGAAGTCCTAACATAAGTTTTTGTGCATATAACTTCTAACACATTAAAAACTGTCTTACAGCATTGCAGAAAACATTGTACTTCATAAGACATAAGCTTGTTTCAGTTTGGCAAGATTTGCACTGAATACTGAATGAAACAGCTTTATCTAATAGAGAGAAAAGCTTTTGAGCAGATTTGGGCTTGATTTCGCTTCATTTCAACAGAAACACTATTTCAGCATTACTGGACTCAGAAAGCTGTAAACTGACAATCTTGATCATTGAAGTCCTAACATAAGTTTTTGTGCATATAACTTCTAACACATTAAAAACTTTCTTACAGCATTGCAGAAAACATTGTACTTCATAAGACATAAGCTTGTTTCAGTTTGGCAAGATTTGCACTGAATACTGAATGAAACAGCTTTCTCTAATAGAGAGAAAAGCTTTTGAGCAGATTTGGGCTTGATTTCACTTCATTTGAACAGAAACACTATTTCAGCATTACTGGACTCAGAAAGCTGTAAACTGACAATCTTGATCATTGCAGTCCTAACATTAGTTTTTGTGAATATAACTTCTAACACATTAAAAACTGTCTTACAGCATTGCAGAAAACATTTTATTTCATAAGACATAAGCAAGTTTCAGTTTGGCAAGATTTGCACTGAATACTGAATGAAACAGCTTTCTCTAATAGAGAGAAAAGCTTTTGAGCAGATTTGGGCTTGATTTCACTTCATTTGAACAGAAACACTATTTCAGCATTACTGGACTCAGAAAGCTGTAAACTGACAATCTTGATCATTGAAGTCCTAACATAAGTTTTTGTGCATATAACTTCTAACACATTAAAAACTGTCTTACAGCATTGCAGAAAACATTGTACTTCATAAGGCATAAGCTTGTTTCAGTTTGGCAAGATTTGCACTGAATACTGAATGAAACAGCTTTATCTAATAGAGAGAAAAGCTTTTGAGCAGATTTGGGCTTGATTTCACTTCATTTCAACAGAAACACTATTTCAGCATTACTGGACTCAGAAAGCTGTAAACTGACAATCTTGATCATTGAAGTCCTAACATAAGTTTTTGTGCATATAACTTCTAACACATTAAAAACTGTCTTACAGCATTGCAGAAAACATTTTATTTCATAAGACATAAGCAAGTTTCAGTTTGGCAAGATTTGCACTGAATACTGAATGAAACAGCTTTCTCTAATAGAGAGAAAAGCTTTTGAGCAGATTTGGGCTTGATTTCACTTCATTTGAACAGAAACACTATTTCAGCATTACTGGACTCAGAAAGCTGTAAACTGACAATCTTGATCATTGAAGTCCTAACATAAGTTTTTGTGCATATAACTTCTAACACATTAAAAACTGTCTTACAGCATTGCAGAAAACATTGTACTTCATAAGGCATAAGCTTGTTTCAGTTTGGCAAGATTTGCACTGAATACTGAATGAAACAGCTTTATCTAATAGAGAGAAAAGCTTTTGAGCAGATTTGGGCTTGATTTCACTTCATTTCAACAGAAACACTATTTCAGCATTACTGGACTCAGAAAGCTGTAAACTGACAATCTTGATCATTGAAGTCCTAACATAAGTTTTTGTGCATATAACTTCTAACACATTAAAAACTGTCTTACAGCATTGCAGAAAACATTGTACTTCATAAGGCATAAGCTTGTTTCAGTTTGGCAAGATTTGCACTGAATACTGAATGAAACAGCTTTATCTAATAGAGAGAAAAGCTTTTGAGCAGATTTGGGCTTGATTTCACTTCATTTCAACAGAAACACTATTTCAGCATTACTGGACTCAGAAAGCTGTAAACTGACAATCTTGATCATTGAAGTCCTAACATAAGTTTTTGTGCATATAACTTCTAACACATTAAAAACTGTCTTACAGCATTGCAGAAAACATTGTACTTCATAAGACATAAGCTTGTTTCAGTTTGGCAAGATTTGCACTGAATACTGAATGAAACAGCTTTATCTAATAGAGAGAAAAGCTTTTGAGCAGATTTGGGCTTGATTTCACTTCATTTCAACAGAAACACTATTTCAGCATTACTGGACTCAGAAAGCTGTAAACTGACAATCTTGATCATTGAAGTCCTAACATAAGTTTTTGTGCATATAACTTCTAACACATTAAAAACTGTCTTACAGCATTGCAGAAAACATTGTACTTCATAAGACATAAGCTTGTTTCAGTTTGGCAAGATTTGCACTGAATACTGAATGAAACAGCTTTCTCTAATAGAGAGAAAAGCTTTTGAGCAGATTTGGGCTTGATTTCACTTCATTTGAACAGAAACACTATTTCAGCATTACTGGACTCAGAAAGCTGTAAACTGACAATCTTGATCATTGAAGTCCTAACATAAGTTTTTGTGCATATAACTTCTAACACATTAAAAACTGTCTTACAGCATTGCAGAAAACATTGTACTTCATAAGGCATAAGCTTGTTTCAGTTTGGCAAGATTTGCACTGAATACTGAATGAAACAGCTTTCTCTAATAGAGAGAAAAGCTTTTGAGCAGATTTGGGCTTGATTTCACTTCATTTGAACAGAAACACTATTTCAGCATTACTGGACTCAGAAAGCTGTAAACTGACAATCTTGATCATTGAATTCCTAACATAAGTTTTTGTGCATATAACTTCTAACACATTAAAAACTGTCTTACAGCATTGCAGAAAACATTGTACTTCATAAGGCATAAGCTTGTTTCAGTTTGGCAAGATTTGCACTGAATACTGAATGAAACAGCTTTATCTAATAGAGAGAAAAGCTTTTGAGCAGATTTGGGCTTGATTTCACTTCATTTCAACAGAAACACTATTTCAGCATTACTGGACTCAGAAAGCTGTAAACTGACAATCTTGATCATTGAAGTCCTAACATAAGTTTTTGTGCATATAACTTCTAACACATTAAAAACTGTCTTACAGCATTGCAGAAAACATTGTACTTCATAAGACATAAGCTTGTTTCAGTTTGGCAAGATTTGCACTGAATACTGAATGAAACAGCTTTCTCTAATAGAGAGAAAAGCTTTTGAGCAGATTTGGGCTTGATTTCACTTCATTTGAACAGAAACACTATTTCAGCATTACTGGACTCAGAAAGCTGTAAACTGACAATCTTGATCATTGAAGTCCTAACATAAGTTTTTGTGCATATAACTTCTAACACATTAAAAACTGTCTTACAGCATTGCAGAAAACATTGTACTTCATAAGGCATAAGCTTGTTTCAGTTTGGCAAGATTTGCACTGAATACTGAATGAAACAGCTTTCTCTAATAGAGAGAAAAGCTTTTGAGCAGATTTGGGCTTGATTTCACTTCATTTGAACAGAAACACTATTTCAGCATTACTGGACTCAGAAAGCTGTAAACTGACAATCTTGATCATTGAATTCCTAACATAAGTTTTTGTGCATATAACTTCTAACACATTAAAAACTGTCTTACAGCATTGCAGAAAACATTGTACTTCATAAGGCATAAGCTTGTTTCAGTTTGGCAAGATTTGCACTGAATACTGAATGAAACAGCTTTATCTAATAGAGAGAAAAGCTTTTGAGCAGATTTGGGCTTGATTTCACTTCATTTCAACAGAAACACTATTTCAGCATTACTGGACTCAGAAAGCTGTAAACTGACAATCTTGATCATTGAAGTCCTAACATAAGTTTTTGTGCATATAACTTCTAACACATTAAAAACTGTCTTACAGCATTGCAGAAAACATTGTACTTCATAAGACATAAGCTTGTTTCAGTTTGGCAAGATTTGCACTGAATACTGAATGAAACAGCTTTATCTAATAGAGAGAAAAGCTTTTGAGCAGATTTGGGCTTGATTTCACTTCATTTCAACAGAAACACTATTTCAGCATTACTGGACTCAGAAAGCTGTAAACTGACAATCTTGATCATTGAAGTCCTAACATTAGTTTTTGTGCATATAACTTCTAACACATTAAAAACTGTCTTACAGCATTGCAGAAAACATTTTATTTAATAAGACATAAGCAAGTTTCAGTTTGGCAAGATTTGCACTGAATACTGAATGAAACAGCTTTCTCTAATAGAGAGAAAAGCTTTTGAGCAGATTTGGGCTTGATTTCACTTCATTTGAACAGAAACACTATTTCAGCATTACTGGACTCAGAAAGCTGTAAACTGACAATCTTGATCATTGAAGTCCTAACATAAGTTTTTGTGCATATAACTTCTAACACATTAAAAACTGTCTTACAGCATTGCAGAAAACATTGTACTTCATAAGGCATTAGCTTGTTTCAGTTTTGCAAGATTTGCACTGAATACTGAATGAAACAGCTTTATCTAATAGAGAGAAAAGCTTTTGAGCAGATTTGGGCTTGATTTCACTTCATTTGAACAGAAACACTATTTCAGCATTACTGGACTCAGAAAGCTGTAAACTGACAATCTTGATCATTGAAGTCCTAACATAAGTTTTTGTGCATATAACTTCTAACACATTAAAAACTGTCTTACAGCATTGCAGAAAACATTGTACTTCATAAGACATAAGCTTGTTTCAGTTTGGCAAGATTTGCACTGAATACTGAATGAAACAGCTTTATCTAATAGAGAGAAAAGCTTTTGAGCAGATTTGGGCTTGATTTCACTTCATTTCAACAGAAACACTATTTCAGCATTACTGGACTCAGAAAGCTGTAAACTGACAATCTTGATCATTGAAGTCCTAACATAAGTTTTTGTGCATATAACTTCTAACACATTAAAAACTGTCTTACAGCATTGCAGAAAACATTGTACTTCATAAGGCATAAGCTTGTTTCAGTTTGGCAAGATTTGCACTGAATACTGAATGAAACAGCTTTCTCTAATAGAGAGAAAAGCTTTTGAGCAGATTTGGGCTTGATTTCACTTCATTTCAACAGAAACACTATTTCAGCATTACTGGACTCAGAAAGCTGTAAACTGACAATCTTGATCATTGAAGTCCTAACATAAGTTTTTGTGCATATAACTTCTAACACATTAAAAACTGTCTTACAGCATTGCAGAAAACATTGTACTTCATAAGGCATAAGCTTGTTTCAGTTTGGCAAGATTTGCACTGAATACTGAATGAAACAGCTTTCTCTAATAGAGAGAAAAGCTTTTGAGCAGATTTGGGCTTGATTTCACTTCATTTCAACAGAAACACTATTTCAGCATTACTGGACTCAGAAAGCTGTAAACTGACAATCTTGATCATTGAAGTCCTAACATAAGTTTTTGTGCATATAACTTCTAACACATTAAAAACTGTCTTACAGCATTGCAGAAAACATTGTACTTCATAAGGCATAAGCTTGTTTCAGTTTGGCAAGATTTGCACTGAATACTGAATGAAACAGCTTTATCTAATAGAGAGAAAAGCTTTTGAGCAGATTTGGGCTTGATTTCACTTCATTTCAACAGAAACACTATTTCAGCATTACTGGACTCAGAAAGCTGTAAACTGACAATCTTGATCATTGAAGTCCTAACATAAGTTTTTGTGCATATAACTTCTAACACATTAAAAACTGTCTTACAGCATTGCAGAAAACATTGTACTTCATAAGACATAAGCTTGTTTCAGTTTGGCAAGATTTGCACTGAATACTGAATGAAACAGCTTTATCTAATAGAGAGAAAAGCTTTTGAGCAGATTTGGGCTTGATTTCGCTTCATTTCAACAGAAACACTATTTCAGCATTACTGGACTCAGAAAGCTGTAAACTGACAATCTTGATCATTGAAGTCCTAACATAAGTTTTTGTGCATATAACTTCTAACACATTAAAAACTGTCTTACAGCATTGCAGAAAACATTGTACTTCATAAGACATAAGCTTGTTTCAGTTTGGCAAGATTTGCACTGAATACTGAATGAAACAGCTTTCTCTAATAGAGAGAAAAGCTTTTGAGCAGATTTGGGCTTGATTTCACTTCATTTGAACAGAAACACTATTTCAGCATTACTGGACTCAGAAAGCTGTAAACTGACAATCTTGATCATTGCAGTCCTAACATTAGTTTTTGTGAATATAACTTCTAACACATTAAAAACTGTCTTACAGCATTGCAGAAAACATTTTATTTCATAAGACATAAGCAAGTTTCAGTTTGGCAAGATTTGCACTGAATACTGAATGAAACAGCTTTCTCTAATAGAGAGAAAAGCTTTTGAGCAGATTTGGGCTTGATTTCACTTCATTTGAACAGAAACACTATTTCAGCATTACTGGACTCAGAAAGCTGTAAACTGACAATCTTGATCATTGAAGTCCTAACATAAGTTTTTGTGCATATAACTTCTAACACATTAAAAACTGTCTTACAGCATTGCAGAAAACATTGTACTTCATAAGGCATAAGCTTGTTTCAGTTTGGCAAGATTTGCACTGAATACTGAATGAAACAGCTTTCTCTAATAGAGAGAAAAGCTTTTGAGCAGATTTGGGCTTGATTTCACTTCATTTCAACAGAAACACTATTTCAGCATTACTGGACTCAGAAAGCTGTAAACTGACAATCTTGATCATTGAAGTCCTAACATAAGTTTTTGTGCATATAACTTCTAACACATTAAAAACTGTCTTACAGCATTGCAGAAAACATTGTACTTCATAAGGCATAAGCTTGTTTCAGTTTGGCAAGATTTGCACTGAATACTGAATGAAACAGCTTTCTCTAATAGAGAGAAAAGCTTTTGAGCAGATTTGGGCTTGATTTCACTTCATTTGAACAGAAACACTATTTCAGCATTACTGGACTCAGAAAGCTGTAAACTGACAATCTTGATCATTGAATTCCTAACATAAGTTTTTGTGCATATAACTTCTAACACATTAAAAACTGTCTTACAGCATTGCAGAAAACATTGTACTTCATAAGGCATAAGCTTGTTTCAGTTTGGCAAGATTTGCACTGAATACTGAATGAAACAGCTTTATCTAATAGAGAGAAAAGCTTTTGAGCAGATTTGGGCTTGATTTCACTTCATTTCAACAGAAACACTATTTCAGCATTACTGGACTCAGAAAGCTGTAAACTGACAATCTTGATCATTGAAGTCCTAACATAAGTTTTTGTGCATATAACTTCTAACACATTAAAAACTGTCTTACAGCATTGCAGAAAACATTGTACTTCATAAGACATAAGCTTGTTTCAGTTTGGCAAGATTTGCACTGAATACTGAATGAAACAGCTTTCTCTAATAGAGAGAAAAGCTTTTGAGCAGATTTGGGCTTGATTTCACTTCATTTGAACAGAAACACTATTTCAGCATTACTGGACTCAGAAAGCTGTAAACTGACAATCTTGATCATTGAAGTCCTAACATAAGTTTTTGTGCATATAACTTCTAACACATTAAAAACTGTCTTACAGCATTGCAGAAAACATTGTACTTCATAAGGCATAAGCTTGTTTCAGTTTGGCAAGATTTGCACTGAATACTGAATGAAACAGCTTTCTCTAATAGAGAGAAAAGCTTTTGAGCAGATTTGGGCTTGATTTCACTTCATTTGAACAGAAACACTATTTCAGCATTACTGGACTCAGAAAGCTGTAAACTGACAATCTTGATCATTGAATTCCTAACATAAGTTTTTGTGCATATAACTTCTAACACATTAAAAACTGTCTTACAGCATTGCAGAAAACATTGTACTTCATAAGGCATAAGCTTGTTTCAGTTTGGCAAGATTTGCACTGAATACTGAATGAAACAGCTTTATCTAATAGAGAGAAAAGCTTTTGAGCAGATTTGGGCTTGATTTCACTTCATTTCAACAGAAACACTATTTCAGCATTACTGGACTCAGAAAGCTGTAAACTGACAATCTTGATCATTGAAGTCCTAACATAAGTTTTTGTGCATATAACTTCTAACACATTAAAAACTGTCTTACAGCATTGCAGAAAACATTGTACTTCATAAGACATAAGCTTGTTTCAGTTTGGCAAGATTTGCACTGAATACTGAATGAAACAGCTTTATCTAATAGAGAGAAAAGCTTTTGAGCAGATTTGGGCTTGATTTCACTTCATTTCAACAGAAACACTATTTCAGCATTACTGGACTCAGAAAGCTGTAAACTGACAATCTTGATCATTGAAGTCCTAACATAAGTTTTTGTGCATATAACTTCTAACACATTAAAAACTGTCTTACAGCATTGCAGAAAACATTGTACTTCATAAGACATAAGCTTGTTTCAGTTTGGCAAGATTTGCACTGAATACTGAATGAAACAGCTTTATCTAATAGAGAGAAAAGCTTTTGAGCAGATTTGGGCTTGATTTCGCTTCATTTCAACAGAAACACTATTTCAGCATTACTGGACTCAGAAAGCTGTAAACTGACAATCTTGATCATTGAAGTCCTAACATAAGTTTTTGTGCATATAACTTCTAACACATTAAAAACTGTCTTACAGCATTGCAGAAAACATTGTACTTCATAAGACATAAGCTTGTTTCAGTTTGGCAAGATTTGCACTGAATACTGAATGAAACAGCTTTCTCTAATAGAGAGAAAAGCTTTTGAGCAGATTTGGGCTTGATTTCACTTCATTTGAACAGAAACACTATTTCAGCATTACTGGACTCAGAAAGCTGTAAACTGACAATCTTGATCATTGCAGTCCTAACATTAGTTTTTGTGAATATAACTTCTAACACATTAAAAACTGTCTTACAGCATTGCAGAAAACATTTTATTTCATAAGACATAAGCAAGTTTCAGTTTGGCAAGATTTGCACTGAATACTGAATGAAACAGCTTTCTCTAATAGAGAGAAAAGCTTTTGAGCAGATTTGGGCTTGATTTCACTTCATTTGAACAGAAACACTATTTCAGCATTACTGGACTCAGAAAGCTGTAAACTGACAATCTTGATCATTGAAGTCCTAACATAAGTTTTTGTGCATATAACTTCTAACACATTAAAAACTGTCTTACAGCATTGCAGAAAACATTTTATTTAATAAGACATAAGCAAGTTTCAGTTTGGCAAGATTTGCACTGAATACTGAATGAAACAGCTTTCTCTAATAGAGAGAAAAGCTTTTGAGCAGATTTGGGCTTGATTTCACTTCATTTGAACAGAAACACTATTTCAGCATTACTGGACTCAGAAAGCTGTAAACTGACAATCTTGATCATTGAAGTCCTAACATAAGTTTTTGTGCATATAACTTCTAACACATTAAAAACTGTCTTACAGCATTGCAGAAAACATTGTACTTCATAAGGCATAAGCTTGTTTCAGTTTTGCAAGATTTGCACTGAATACTGAATGAAACAGCTTTATCTAATAGAGAGAAAAGCTTTTGAGCAGATTTGGGCTTGATTTCACTTCATTTGAACAGAAACACTATTTCAGCATTACTGGACTCAGAAAGCTGTAAACTGACAATCTTGATCATTGAAGTCCTAACATAAGTTTTTGTGCATATAACTTCTAACACATTAAAAACTGTCTTACAGCATTGCAGAAAACATTGTACTTCATAAGACATAAGCTTGTTTCAGTTTGGCAAGATTTGCACTGAATACTGAATGAAACAGCTTTATCTAATAGAGAGAAAAGCTTTTGAGCAGATTTGGGCTTGATTTCACTTCATTTCAACAGAAACACTATTTCAGCATTACTGGACTCAGAAAGCTGTAAACTGACAATCTTGATCATTGAAGTCCTAACATAAGTTTTTGTGCATATAACTTCTAACACATTAAAAACTGTCTTACAGCATTGCAGAAAACATTGTACTTCATAAGGCATAAGCTTGTTTCAGTTTGGCAAGATTTGCACTGAATACTGAATGAAACAGCTTTCTCTAATAGAGAGAAAAGCTTTTGAGCAGATTTGGGCTTGATTTCACTTCATTTCAACAGAAACACTATTTCAGCATTACTGGACTCAGAAAGCTGTAAACTGACAATCTTGATCATTGAAGTCCTAACATAAGTTTTTGTGCATATAACTTCTAACACATTAAAAACTGTCTTACAGCATTGCAGAAAACATTGTACTTCATAAGGCATAAGCTTGTTTCAGTTTGGCAAGATTTGCACTGAATACTGAATGAAACAGCTTTCTCTAATAGAGAGAAAAGCTTTTGAGCAGATTTGGGCTTGATTTCACTTCATTTCAACAGAAACACTATTTCAGCATTACTGGACTCAGAAAGCTGTAAACTGACAATCTTGATCATTGAAGTCCTAACATAAGTTTTTGTGCATATAACTTCTAACACATTAAAAACTGTCTTACAGCATTGCAGAAAACATTGTACTTCATAAGGCATAAGCTTGTTTCAGTTTGGCAAGATTTGCACTGAATACTGAATGAAACAGCTTTATCTAATAGAGAGAAAAGCTTTTGAGCAGATTTGGGCTTGATTTCACTTCATTTCAACAGAAACACTATTTCAGCATTACTGGACTCAGAAAGCTGTAAACTGACAATCTTGATCATTGAAGTCCTAACATAAGTTTTTGTGCATATAACTTCTAACACATTAAAAACTGTCTTACAGCATTGCAGAAAACATTGTACTTCATAAGACATAAGCTTGTTTCAGTTTGGCAAGATTTGCACTGAATACTGAATGAAACAGCTTTCTCTAATAGAGAGAAAAGCTTTTGAGCAGATTTGGGCTTGATTTCACTTCATTTGAACAGAAACACTATTTCAGCATTACTGGACTCAGAAAGCTGTAAACTGACAATCTTGATCATTGCAGTCCTAACATTAGTTTTTGTGAATATAACTTCTAACACATTAAAAACTGTCTTACAGCATTGCAGAAAACATTTTATTTCATAAGACATAAGCAAGTTTCAGTTTGGCAAGATTTGCACTGAATACTGAATGAAACAGCTTTCTCTAATAGAGAGAAAAGCTTTTGAGCAGATTTGGGCTTGATTTCACTTCATTTGAACAGAAACACTATTTCAGCATTACTGGACTCAGAAAGCTGTAAACTGACAATCTTGATCATTGAAGTCCTAACATAAGTTTTTGTGCATATAACTTCTAACACATTAAAAACTGTCTTACAGCATTGCAGAAAACATTGTACTTCATAAGGCATAAGCTTGTTTCAGTTTGGCAAGATTTGCACTGAATACTGAATGAAACAGCTTTATCTAATAGAGAGAAAAGCTTTTGAGCAGATTTGGGCTTGATTTCACTTCATTTCAACAGAAACACTATTTCAGCATTACTGGACTCAGAAAGCTGTAAACTGACAATCTTGATCATTGAAGTCCTAACATAAGTTTTTGTGCATATAACTTCTAACACATTAAAAACTGTCTTACAGCATTGCAGAAAACATTGTACTTCATAAGGCATAAGCTTGTTTCAGTTTGGCAAGATTTGCACTGAATACTGAATGAAACAGCTTTCTCTAATAGAGAGAAAAGCTTTTGAGCAGATTTGGGCTTGATTTCACTTCATTTCAACAGAAACACTATTTCAGCATTACTGGACTCAGAAAGCTGTAAACTGACAATCTTGATCATTGAAGTCCTAACATAAGTTTTTGTGCATATAACTTCTAACACATTAAAAACTGTCTTACAGCATTGCAGAAAACATTGTACTTCATAAGGCATAAGCTTGTTTCAGTTTGGCAAGATTTGCACTGAATACTGAATGAAACAGCTTTCTCTAATAGAGAGAAAAGCTTTTGAGCAGATTTGGGCTTGATTTCACTTCATTTCAACAGAAACACTATTTCAGCATTACTGGACTCAGAAAGCTGTAAACTGACAATCTTGATCATTGAAGTCCTAACATAAGTTTTTGTGCATATAACTTCTAACACATTAAAAACTGTCTTACAGCATTGCAGAAAACATTGTACTTCATAAGGCATAAGCTTGTTTCAGTTTGGCAAGATTTGCACTGAATACTGAATGAAACAGCTTTATCTAATAGAGAGAAAAGCTTTTGAGCAGATTTGGGCTTGATTTCACTTCATTTCAACAGAAACACTATTTCAGCATTACTGGACTCAGAAAGCTGTAAACTGACAATCTTGATCATTGAAGTCCTAACATAAGTTTTTGTGCATATAACTTCTAACACATTAAAAACTGTCTTACAGCATTGCAGAAAACATTGTACTTCATAAGACATAAGCTTGTTTCAGTTTGGCAAGATTTGCACTGAATACTGAATGAAACAGCTTTATCTAATAGAGAGAAAAGCTTTTGAGCAGATTTGGGCTTGATTTCGCTTCATTTCAACAGAAACACTATTTCAGCATTACTGGACTCAGAAAGCTGTAAACTGACAATCTTGATCATTGAAGTCCTAACATAAGTTTTTGTGCATATAACTTCTAACACATTAAAAACTGTCTTACAGCATTGCAGAAAACATTGTACTTCATAAGACATAAGCTTGTTTCAGTTTGGCAAGATTTGCACTGAATACTGAATGAAACAGCTTTCTCTAATAGAGAGAAAAGCTTTTGAGCAGATTTGGGCTTGATTTCACTTCATTTGAACAGAAACACTATTTCAGCATTACTGGACTCAGAAAGCTGTAAACTGACAATCTTGATCATTGCAGTCCTAACATTAGTTTTTGTGAATATAACTTCTAACACATTAAAAACTGTCTTACAGCATTGCAGAAAACATTTTATTTCATAAGACATAAGCAAGTTTCAGTTTGGCAAGATTTGCACTGAATACTGAATGAAACAGCTTTATCTAATAGAGAGAAAAGCTTTTGAGCAGATTTGGGCTTGATTTCACTTCATTTGAACAGAAACACTATTTCAGCATTACTGGACTCAGAAAGCTGTAAACTGACAATCTTGATCATTGAAGTCCTAACATAAGTTTTTGTGCATATAACTTCTAACACATTAAAAACTGTCTTACAGCATTGCAGAAAACATTGTACTTCATAAGGCATAAGCTTGTTTCAGTTTGGCAAGATTTGCACTGAATACTGAATGAAACAGCTTTATCTAATAGAGAGAAAAGCTTTTGAGCAGATTTGGGCTTGATTTCACTTCATTTCAACAGAAACACTATTTCAGCATTACTGGACTCAGAAAGCTGTAAACTGACAATCTTGATCATTGAAGTCCTAACATAAGTTTTTGTGCATATAACTTCTAACACATTAAAAACTGTCTTACAGCATTGCAGAAAACATTTTATTTCATAAGACATAAGCAAGTTTCAGTTTGGCAAGATTTGCACTGAATACTGAATGAAACAGCTTTCTCTAATAGAGAGAAAAGCTTTTGAGCAGATTTGGGCTTGATTTCACTTCATTTGAACAGAAACACTATTTCAGCATTACTGGACTCAGAAAGCTGTAAACTGACAATCTTGATCATTGAAGTCCTAACATAAGTTTTTGTGCATATAACTTCTAACACATTAAAAACTGTCTTACAGCATTGCAGAAAACATTGTACTTCATAAGGCATAAGCTTGTTTCAGTTTGGCAAGATTTGCACTGAATACTGAATGAAACAGCTTTATCTAATAGAGAGAAAAGCTTTTGAGCAGATTTGGGCTTGATTTCACTTCATTTCAACAGAAACACTATTTCAGCATTACTGGACTCAGAAAGCTGTAAACTGACAATCTTGATCATTGAAGTCCTAACATAAGTTTTTGTGCATATAACTTCTAACACATTAAAAACTGTCTTACAGCATTGCAGAAAACATTGTACTTCATAAGACATAAGCTTGTTTCAGTTTGGCAAGATTTGCACTGAATACTGAATGAAACAGCTTTATCTAATAGAGAGAAAAGCTTTTGAGCAGATTTGGGCTTGATTTCACTTCATTTCAACAGAAACACTATTTCAGCATTACTGGACTCAGAAAGCTGTAAACTGACAATCTTGATCATTGAAGTCCTAACATAAGTTTTTGTGCATATAACTTCTAACACATTAAAAACTGTCTTACAGCATTGCAGAAAACATTGTTCTTCATAAGGCATAAGCTTGTTTCAGTTTGGCAAGATTTGCACTGAATATTGAATGAAACAGCTTTCTCTAATAGAGAGAAAAGCTTTTGAGCAGATTTGGGCTTGATTTCACTTCATTTGAACAGAAACACTATTTCAACATTACTGGACTCAGAAAGCTGTAAACTGACAATCTTGATCATTGCAGTCCTAACATTAGTTTTTGTGCATATAACTTCTAACACATTAAAAACTGTCTTACAGCATTGCAGAAAACATTTTATTTCATAAGACATAAGCAAGTTTCAGTTTGGCAAGATTTGCACTGAATACTGAATGAAACAGCTTTCTCTAATAGAGAGAAAAGCTTTTGAGCAGATTTGGGCTTGATTTCACTTCATTTGAACAGAAACACTATTTCAGCATTACTGGACTCAGAAAGCTGTAAACTGACAATCTTGATCATTGAAGTCCTAACATAAGTTTTTGTGCATATAACTTCTAACACATTAAAAACTGTCTTACAGCATTGCAGAAAACATTGTACTTCATAAGGCATAAGCTTGTTTCAGTTTGGCAAGATTTGCACTGAATACTGAATGAAACAGCTTTATCTAATAGAGAGAAAAGCTTTTGAGCAGATTTGGGCTTGATTTCACTTCATTTCAACAGAAACACTATTTCAGCATTACTGGACTCAGAAAGCTGTAAACTGACAATCTTGATCATTGAAGTCCTAACATAAGTTTTTGTGCATATAACTTCTAACACATTAAAAACTGTCTTACAGCATTGCAGAAAACATTGTACTTCATAAGACATAAGCTTGTTTCAGTTTGGCAAGATTTGCACTGAATACTGAATGAAACAGCTTTATCTAATAGAGAGAAAAGCTTTTGAGCAGATTTGGGCTTGATTTCACTTCATTTCAACAGAAACACTATTTCAGCATTACTGGACTCAGAAAGCTGTAAACTGACAATCTTGATCATTGAAGTCCTAACATAAGTTTTTGTGCATATAACTTCTAACACATTAAAAACTGTGTTACAGCATTGCAGAAAACATTGTACTTCATAAGTCATAAGCTTGTTTCAGTTTGGCAAGATTTGCACTGAATACTGAATGAAACAGCTTTATCTAATAGAGAGAAAAGCTTTTGAGCAGATTTGGGCTTGATGTCACTTCATTTGAACAGAAACACTATTTCAGCATTACTGGACTCAGAAAGCTGTAAACTGACAATCTTGATCATTGAAGTTCTAACATAAGTTTTTGTGCATATAACTTCTAACACATTAAAAACTGTCTTACAGCATTGCAGAAAACATTGTACTTCATAAGGCATAAGCTTGTTTCAGTTTGGCAAGATTTGCACTGAATACTGAATGAAACAGCTTTATCTAATAGAGAGAAAAGCTTTTGAGCAGATTTGGGCTTGATTTCACTTCATTTCAACAGAAACACTATTTCAGCATTACTGGACTCAGAAAGCTGTAAACTGACAATCTTGATCATTGAAGTCCTAACATAAGTTTTTGTGCATATAACTTCTAACACATTAAAAACTGTCTTACAGCATTGCAGAAAACATTTTATTTCATAAGACATAAGCAAGTTTCAGTTTGGCAAGATTTGCACTGAATACTGAATGAAACAGCTTTCTCTAATAGAGAGAAAAGCTTTTGAGCAGATTTGGGCTTGATTTCACTTCATTTGAACAGAAACACTATTTCAGCATTACTGGACTCAGAAAGCTGTAAACTGACAATCTTGATCATTGAAGTCCTAACATAAGTTTTTGTGCATATAACTTCTAACACATTAAAAACTGTCTTACAGCATTGCAGAAAACATTGTACTTCATAAGGCATAAGCTTGTTTCAGTTTGGCAAGATTTGCACTGAATACTGAATGAAACAGCTTTATCTAATAGAGAGAAAAGCTTTTGAGCAGATTTGGGCTTGATTTCACTTCATTTCAACAGAAACACTATTTCAGCATTACTGGACTCAGAAAGCTGTAAACTGACAATCTTGATCATTGAAGTCCTAACATAAGTTTTTGTGCATATAACTTCTAACACATTAAAAACTGTCTTACAGCATTGCAGAAAACATTGTACTTCATAAGGCATAAGCTTGTTTCAGTTTGGCAAGATTTGCACTGAATACTGAATGAAACAGCTTTCTCTAATAGAGAGAAAAGCTTTTGAGCAGATTTGGGCTTGATTTCACTTCATTTGAACAGAAACACTATTTCAGCATTACTGGACTCAGAAAGCTGTAAACTGACAATCTTGATCATTGAAGTCCTAACATAAGTTTTTGTGCATATAACTTCTAACACATTAAAAACTGTCTTACAGCATTGCAGAAAACATTGTACTTCATAAGGCATAAGCTTGTTTCAGTTTGGCAAGATTTGCACTGAATACTGAATGAAACAGCTTTATCTAATAGAGAGAAAAGCTTTTGAGCAGATTTGGGCTTGATTTCACTTCATTTGAACAGAAACACTATTTCAGCATTACTGGACTCAGAAAGCTGTAAACTGACAATCTTGATCATTGAAGTCCTAACATAAGTTTTTGTGCATATAACTTCTAACACATTAAAAACTGTCTTACAGCATTGCAGAAAACATTGCACTTCATAAGACATAAGCTTGTTTCAGTTTGGCAAGATTTGCACTGAATACTGAATGAAACAGCTTTATCTAATAGAGAGAAAAGCTTTTGAGCAGATTTGGGCTTGATTTCAATTCATTTCAACAGAAACACTATTTCAGCATTACTGGACTCAGAAAGCTGTAAACTGACAATCTTGATCATTGCAGTCCTAACATTAGTTTTTGTGTATATAACTTCTAACACATTAAAAACTGTCTTACAGCATTGCAGAAAACATTTTATTTCATAAGACATAAGCAAGTTTCAGTTTGGCAAGATTTGCACTGAATACTGAATGAAACAGCTTTCTCTAATAGAGAGAAAAGCTTTTGAGCAGATTTGGGCTTGATTTCACTTCATTTGAACAGAAACACTATTTCAGCATTACTGGACTCAGAAAGCTGTAAACTGACAATCTTGATCATTGAAGTCCTAACATAAGTTTTTGTGCATATAACTTCTAACACATTAAAAACTGTCTTACAGCATTGCAGAAAACATTTTATTTCATAAGACATAAGCAAGTTTCAGTTTGGCAAGATTTGCACTGAATACTGAATGAAACAGCTTTCTCTAATAGAGAGAAAAGCTTTTGAGCAGATTTGGGCTTGATTTCACTTCATTTGAACAGAAACACTATTTCAGCATTACTGGACTCAGAAAGCTGTAAACTGACAATCTTGATCATTGAAGTCCTAACATAAGTTTTTGTGCATATAACTTCTAACACATTAAAAACTGTCTTACAGCATTGCAGAAAACATTGTACTTCATAAGGCATAAGCTTGTTTCAGTTTGGCAAGATTTGCACTGAATACTGAATGAAACAGCTTTATCTAATAGAGAGAAAAGCTTTTGAGCAGATTTGGGCTTGATTTCACTTCATTTCAACAGAAACACTATTTCAGCATTACTGGACTCAGAAAGCTGTAAACTGACAATCTTGATCATTGAAGTCCTAACATAAGTTTTTGTGCATATAACTTCTAACACATTAAAAACTGTCTTACAGCATTGCAGAAAACATTGTACTTCATAAGACATAAGCTTGTTTCAGTTTGGCAAGATTTGCACTGAATACTGAATGAAACAGCTTTATCTAATAGAGAGAAAAGCTTTTGAGCAGATTTGGGCTTGATTTCACTTCATTTCAACAGAAACACTATTTCAGCATTACTGGACTCAGAAAGCTGTAAACTGACAATCTTGATCATTGAAGTCCTAACATAAGTTTTTGTGCATATAACTTCTAACACATTAAAAACTGTCTTACAGCATTGCAGAAAACATTGTACTTCATAAGGCATAAGCTTGTTTCAGTTTGGCAAGATTTGCACTGAATATTGAATGAAACAGCTTTCTCTAATAGAGAGAAAAGCTTTTGAGCAGATTTGGGCTTGATTTCACTTCATTTGAACAGAAACACTATTTCAACATTACTGGACTCAGAAAGCTGTAAACTGACAATCTTGATCATTGCAGTCCTAACATTAGTTTTTGTGCATATAACTTCTAACACATTAAAAACTGTCTTACAGCATTGCAGAAAACATTTTATTTCATAAGACATAAGCAAGTTTCAGTTTGGCAAGATTTGCACTGAATACTGAATGAAACAGCTTTCTCTAATAGAGAGAAAAGCTTTTGAGCAGATTTGGGCTTGATTTCACTTCATTTGAACAGAAACACTATTTCAGCATTACTGGACTCAGAAAGCTGTAAACTGACAATCTTGATCATTGAAGTCCTAACATAAGTTTTTGTGCATATAACTTCTAACACATTAAAAACTGTCTTACAGCATTGCAGAAAACATTGTACTTCATAAGGCATAAGCTTGTTTCAGTTTGGCAAGATTTGCACTGAATACTGAATGAAACAGCTTTATCTAATAGAGAGAAAAGCTTCTGAGCAGATTTGGGCTTGATTTCACTTCATTTCAACAGAAACACTATTTCAGCATTACTGGACTCAGAAAGCTGTAAACTGACAATCTTGATCATTGAAGTCCTAACATAAGTTTTTGTGCATATAACTTCTAACACATTAAAAACTGTCTTACAGCATTGCAGAAAACATTGTACTTCATAAGTCATAAGCTTGTTTCAGTTTGGCAAGATTTGCACTGAATACTGAATGAAACAGCTTTATCTAATAGAGAGAAAAGCTTTTGAGCAGATTTGGGCTTGATTTCACTTCATTTGAACAGAAACACTATTTCAGCATTACTGGACTCAGAAAGCTGTAAACTGACAATCTTGATCATTGAAGTCCTAACATAAGTTTTTGTGCATATAACTTCTAACACATTAAAAACTGTCTTACAGCATTGCAGAAAACATTGTACTTCATAAGGCATAAGCTTGTTTCAGTTTGGCAAGATTTGCACTGAATACTGAATGAAACAGCTTTATCTAATAGAGAGAAAAGCTTTTGAGCAGATTTGGGCTTGATTTCACTTCATTTCAACAGAAACACTATTTCAGCATTACTGGACTCAGAAAGCTGTAAACTGACAATCTTGATCATTGAAGTCCTAACATAAGTTTTTGTGCATATAACTTCTAACACATTAAAAACTGTCTTACAGCATTGCAGAAAACATTGTACTTCATAAGGCATAAGCTTGTTTCAGTTTGGCAAGATTTGCACTGAATACTGAATGAAACAGCTTTCTCTAATAGAGAGAAAAGCTTTTGAGCAGATTTGGGCTTGATTTCACTTCATTTGAACAGAAACACTATTTCAGCATTACTGGACTCAGAAAGCTGTAAACTGACAATCTTGATCATTGAAGTCCTAACATAAGTTTTTGTGCATATAACTTCTAACACATTAAAAACTGTCTTACAGCATTGCAGAAAACATTGTACTTCATAAGGCATAAGCTTGTTTCAGTTTGGCAAGATTTGCACTGAATACTGAATGAAACAGCTTTATCTAATAGAGAGAAAAGCTTTTGAGCAGATTTGGGCTTGATTTCACTTCATTTCAACAGAAACACTATTTCAGCATTACTGGACTCAGAAAGCTGTAAACTGACAATCTTGATCATTGAAGTCCTAACATAAGTTTTTGTGCATATAACTTCTAACACATTAAAAACTGTCTTACAGCATTGCAGAAAACATTGTACTTCATAAGGCATAAGCTTGTTTCAGTTTGGCAAGATTTGCACTGAATACTGAATGAAACAGCTTTCTCTAATAGAGAGAAAAGCTTTTGAGCAGATTTGGGCTTGATTTCACTTCATTTGAACAGAAACACTATTTCAGCATTACTGGACTCAGAAAGCTGTAAACTGACAATCTTGATCATTGAAGTCCTAACATAAGTTTTTGTGCATATAACTTCTAACACATTAAAAACTGTCTTACAGCATTGCAGAAAACATTGTACTTCATAAGGCATAAGCTTGTTTCAGTTTGGCAAGATTTGCACTGAATACTGAATGAAACAGCTTTATCTAATAGAGAGAAAAGCTTTTGAGCAGATTTGGGCTTGATTTCACTTCATTTCAACAGAAACACTATTTCAGCATTACTGGACTCAGAAAGCTGTAAACTGACAATCTTGATCATTGAAGTCCTAACATAAGTTTTTGTGCATATAACTTCTAACACATTAAAAACTGTCTTACAGCATTGCAGAAAACATTGTACTTCATAAGACATAAGCTTGTTTCAGTTTGGCAAGATTTGCACTGAATACTGAATGAAACAGCTTTATCTAATAGAGAGAAAAGCTTTTGAGCAGATTTGGGCTTGATTTCAATTCATTTCAACAGAAACACTATTTCAGCATTACTGGACTCAGAAAGCTGTAAACTGACAATCTTGATCATTGCAGTCCTAACATTAGTTTTTGTGTATATAACTTCTAACACATTAAAAACTGTCTTACAGCATTGCAGAAAACATTTTATTTCATAAGACATAAGCAAGTTTCAGTTTGGCAAGATTTGCACTGAATACTGAATGAAACAGCTTTCTCTAATAGAGAGAAAAGCTTTTGAGCAGATTTGGGCTTGATTTCACTTCATTTGAACAGAAACACTATTTCAGCATTACTGGACTCAGAAAGCTGTAAACTGACAATCTTGATCATTGAAGTCCTAACATAAGTTTTTGTGCATATAACTTCTAACACATTAAAAACTGTCTTACAGCATTGCAGAAAACATTGTACTTCATAAGGCATAAGCTTGTTTCAGTTTGGCAAGATTTGCACTGAATACTGAATGAAACAGCTTTATCTAATAGAGAGAAAAGCTTTTGAGCAGATTTGGGCTTGATTTCACTTCATTTCAACAGAAACACTATTTCAGCATTACTGGACTCAGAAAGCTGTAAACTGACAATCTTGATCATTGAAGTCCTAACATAAGTTTTTGTGCATATAACTTCTAACACATTAAAAACTGTCTTACAGCATTGCAGAAAACATTGTACTTCATAAGACATAAGCTTGTTTCAGTTTGGCAAGATTTGCACTGAATACTGAATGAAACAGTTTTATCTAATAGAGAGAAAAGCTTTTGAGCAGATTTGGGCTTGATTTCACTTCATTTCAACAGAAACACTATTTCAGCATTACTGGACTCAGAAAGCTGTAAACTGACAATCTTGATCATTGAAGTCCTAACATAAGTTTTTGTGCATATAACTTCTAACACATTAAAAACTGTCTTACAGCATTGCAGAAAACATTGTACTTCATAAGGCATAAGCTTGTTTCTGTTTGGCAAGATTTGCACTGAATATTGAATGAAACAGCTTTCTCTAATAGAGAGAAAAGCTTTTGAGCAGATTTGGGCTTGATTTCACTTCATTTGAACAGAAACACTATATCAACATTACTGGACTCAGAAAGCTGTAAACTGACAATCTTGATCATTGAAGTCCTAACATAAGTTTTTGTGCATATAACTTCTAACACATTAAAAACTGTCTTACAGCATTGCAGAAAACATTGTACTTCATAAGACATAAGCTTGTTTCAGTTTGGCAAGATTTGCACTGAATACTGAATGAAACAGCTTTATCTAATAGAGAGAAAAGCTTTTGAGCAGATTTGGGCTTGATTTCACTTCATTTCAACAGAAACACTATTTCAGCATTACTGGACTCAGAAAGCTGTAAACTGACAATCTTGATCATTGAAGTCCTAACATAAGTTTTTGTGCATATAACTTCTAACACATTAAAAACTGTCTTACAGCATTGCAGAAAACATTGTACTTCATAAGGCATAAGCTTGTTTCAGTTTGGCAAGATTTGCACTGAATACTGAATGAAACAGCTTTCTCTAATAGAGAGAAAAGCTTTTGAGCAGATTTGGGCTTGATTTCACTTCATTTCAACAGAAACACTATTTCAGCATTACTGGACTCAGAAAGCTGTAAACTGACAATCTTGATCATTGAAGTCCTAACATAAGTTTTTGTGCATATAACTTCTAACACATTAAAAACTGTCTTACAGCATTGCAGAAAACATTGTACTTCATAAGGCATAAGCTTGTTTCAGTTTGGCAAGATTTGCACTGAATACTGAATGAAACAGCTTTATCTAATAGAGAGAAAAGCTTTTGAGCAGATTTGGGCTTGATTTCACTTCATTTCAACAGAAACACTATTTCAGCATTACTGGACTCAGAAAGCTGTAAACTGACAATCTTGATCATTGAAGTCCTAACATAAGTTTTTGTGCATATAACTTCTAACACATTAAAAACTGTCTTACAGCATTGCAGAAAACATTGTACTTCATAAGACATAAGCTTGTTTCAGTTTGGCAAGATTTGCACTGAATACTGAATGAAACAGCTTTATCTAATAGAGAGAAAAGCTTTTGAGCAGATTTGGGCTTGATTTCACTTCATTTCAACAGAAACACTATTTCAGCATTACTGGACTCAGAAAGCTGTAAACTGACAATCTTGATCATTGAAGTCCTAACATAAGTTTTTGTGCATATAACTTCTAACACATTAAAAACTGTCTTACAGCATTGCAGAAAACATTGTACTTCATAAGACATAAGCTTGTTTCAGTTTGGCAAGATTTGCACTGAATACTGAATGAAACAGCTTTCTCTAATAGAGAGAAAAGCTTTTGAGCAGATTTGGGCTTGATTTCACTTCATTTGAACAGAAACACTATTTCAGCATTACTGGACTCAGAAAGCTGTAAACTGACAATCTTGATCATTGAAGTCCTAACATAAGTTTTTGTGCATATAACTTCTAACACATTAAAAACTGTCTTACAGCATTGCAGAAAACATTGTACTTCATAAGGCATAAGCTTGTTTCAGTTTGGCAAGATTTGCACTGAATACTGAATGAAACAGCTTTCTCTAATAGAGAGAAAAGCTTTTGAGCAGATTTGGGCTTGATTTCACTTCATTTGAACAGAAACACTATTTCAGCATTACTGGACTCAGAAAGCTGTAAACTGACAATCTTGATCATTGAAGTCCTAACATAAGTTTTTGTGCATATAACTTCTAACACATTAAAAACTGTCTTACAGCATTGCAGAAAACATTGTACTTCATAAGGCATAAGCTTGTTTCAGTTTGGCAAGATTTGCACTGAATACTGAATGAAACAGCTTTATCTAATAGAGAGAAAAGCTTTTGAGCAGATTTGGGCTTGATTTCACTTCATTTCAACAGAAACACTATTTCAGCATTACTGGACTCAGAAAGCTGTAAACTGACAATCTTGATCATTGAAGTCCTAACATAAGTTTTTGTGCATATAACTTCTAACACATTAAAAACTGTCTTACAGCATTGCAGAAAACATTGTACTTCATAAGACATAAGCTTGTTTCAGTTTGGCAAGATTTGCACTGAATACTGAATGAAACAGCTTTATCTAATAGAGAGAAAAGCTTTTGAGCAGATTTGGGCTTGATTTCACTTCATTTCAACAGAAACACTATTTCAGCATTACTGGACTCAGAAAGCTGTAAACTGACAATCTTGATCATTGAAGTCTTAACATAAGTTTTTGTGCATATAACTTCTAACACATTAAAAACTGTCTTACAGCATTGCAGAAAACATTGTACTTCATAAGGCATAAGCTTGTTTCAGTTTGGCAAGATTTGCACTGAATACTGAATGAAACAGCTTTCTCTAATAGAGAGAAAAGCTTTTGAGCAGATTTGGGCTTGATTTCACTTAATTTCAACAGAAACACTATTTCAGCATTACTGGACTCAGAAAGCTGTAAACTGACAATCTTGATCATTGAAGTCCTAACATAAGTTTTTGTGCATATAACTTCTAACACATTAAAAACTGTCTTACAGCATTGCAGAAAACATTGTACTTCATAAGGCATAAGCTTGTTTCAGTTTGGCAAGATTTGCACTGAATACTGAATGAAACAGCTTTATCTAATAGAGAGAAAAGCTTTTGAGCAGATTTGGGCTTGATTTCACTTCATTTCAACAGAAACACTATTTCAGCATTACTGGACTCAGAAAGCTGTAAACTGACAATCTTGATCATTGAAGTCTTAACATAAGTTTTTGTGCATATAACTTCTAACACATTAAAAACTGTCTTACAGCATTGCAGAAAACATTGTACTTCATAAGGCATAAGCTTGTTTCAGTTTGGCAAGATTTGCACTGAATACTGAATGAAACAGCTTTCTCTAATAGAGAGAAAAGCTTTTGAGCAGATTTGGGCTTGATTTCACTTCATTTCAACAGAAACACTATTTCAGCATTACTGGACTCAGAAAGCTGTAAACTGACAATCTTGATCATTGAAGTCCTAACATAAGTTTTTGTGCATATAACTTCTAACACATTAAAAACTGTCTTACAGCATTGCAGAAAACATTGTACTTCATAAGGCATAAGCTTGTTTCAGTTTGGCAAGATTTGCACTGAATACTGAATGAAACAGCTTTATCTAATAGAGAGAAAAGCTTTTGAGCAGATTTGGGCTTGATTTCACTTCATTTCAACAGAAACACTATTTCAGCATTACTGGACTCAGAAAGCTGTAAACTGACAATCTTGATCATTGAAGTCCTAACATAAGTTTTTGTGCATATAACTTCTAACACATTAAAAACTGTCTTACAGCATTGCAGAAAACATTGTACTTCATAAGACATAAGCTTGTTTCAGTTTGGCAAGATTTGCACTGAATACTGAATGAAACAGCTTTATCTAATAGAGAGAAAAGCTTTTGAGCAGATTTGGGCTTGATTTCACTTCATTTCAACAGAAACACTATTTCAGCATTACTGGACTCAGAAAGCTGTAAACTGACAATCTTGATCATTGAAGTCCTAACATAAGTTTTTGTGCATATAACTTCTAACACATTAAAAACTGTCTTACAGCATTGCAGAAAACATTGTACTTCATAAGGCATAAGCTTGTTTCAGTTTGGCAAGATTTGCACTGAATACTGAATGAAACAGCTTTCTCTAATAGAGAGAAAAGCTTTTGAGCAGATTTGGGCTTGATTTCACTTCATTTGAACAGAAACACTATTTCAGCATTACTGGACTCAGAAAGCTGTAAACTGACAATCTTGATCATTGAAGTCCTAACATAAGTTTTTGTGCATATAACTTCTAACACATTAAAAACTGTCTTACAGCATTGCAGAAAACATTGTACTTCATAAGGCATAAGCTTGTTTCAGTTTGGCAAGATTTGCACTGAATACTGAATGAAACAGCTTTATCTAATAGAGAGAAAAGCTTTTGAGCAGATTTGGGCTTGATTTCACTTCATTTCAACAGAAACACTATTTCAGCATTACTGGACTCAGAAAGCTGTAAACTGACAATCTTGATCATTGAAGTCCTAACATAAGTTTTTGTGCATATAACTTCTAACACATTAAAAACTGTCTTACAGCATTGCAGAAAACATTGTACTTCATAAGACATAAGCTTGTTTCAGTTTGGCAAGATTTGCACTGAATACTGAATGAAACAGCTTTATCTAATAGAGAGAAAAGCTTTTGAGCAGATTTGGGCTTGATTTCACTTCATTTCAACAGAAACACTATTTCAGCATTACTGGACTCAGAAAGCTGTAAACTGACAATCTTGATCATTGAAGTCCTAACATAAGTTTTTGTGCATATAACTTCTAACACATTAAAAACTGTCTTACAGCATTGCAGAAAACATTGTACTTCATAAGACATAAGCTTGTTTCAGTTTGGCAAGATTTGCACTGAATACTGAATGAAACAGCTTTCTCTAATAGAGAGAAAAGCTTTTGAGCAGATTTGGGCTTGATTTCACTTCATTTGAACAGAAACACTATTTCAGCATTACTGGACTCAGAAAGCTGTAAACTGACAATCTTGATCATTGAAGTCCTAACATAAGTTTTTGTGCATATAACTTCTAACACATTAAAAACTGTCTTACAGCATTGCAGAAAACATTGTACTTCATAAGGCATAAGCTTGTTTCAGTTTGGCAAGATTTGCACTGAATACTGAATGAAACAGCTTTCTCTAATAGAGAGAAAAGCTTTTGAGCAGATTTGGGCTTGATTTCACTTCATTTGAACAGAAACACTATTTCAGCATTACTGGACTCAGAAAGCTGTAAACTGACAATCTTGATCATTGAAGTCCTAACATAAGTTTTTGTGCATATAACTTCTAACACATTAAAAACTGTCTTACAGCATTGCAGAAAACATTGTACTTCATGAGGCATAAGCTTGTTTCAGTTTGGCAAGATTTGCACTGAATACTGAATGAAACAGCTTTATCTAATAGAGAGAAAAGCTTTTGAGCAGATTTGGGCTTGATTTCACTTCATTTCAACAGAAACACTATTTCAGCATTACTGGACTCAGAAAGCTGTAAACTGACAATCTTGATCATTGAAGTCCTAACATAAGTTTTTGTGCATATAACTTCTAACACATTAAAAACTGTCTTACAGCATTGCAGAAAACATTGTACTTCATAAGACATAAGCTTGTTTCAGTTTGGCAAGATTTGCACTGAATACTGAATGAAACAGCTTTATCTAATAGAGAGAAAAGCTTTTGAGCAGATTTGGGCTTGATTTCACTTCATTTCAACAGAAACACTATTTCAGCATTACTGGACTCAGAAAGCTGTAAACTGACAATCTTGATCATTGAAGTCTTAACATAAGTTTTTGTGCATATAACTTCTAACACATTAAAAACTGTCTTACAGCATTGCAGAAAACATTGTACTTCATAAGGCATAAGCTTGTTTCAGTTTGGCAAGATTTGCACTGAATACTGAATGAAACAGCTTTCTCTAATAGAGAGAAAAGCTTTTGAGCAGATTTGGGCTTGATTTCACTTCATTTCAACAGAAACACTATTTCAGCATTACTGGACTCAGAAAGCTGTAAACTGACAATCTTGATCATTGAAGTCCTAACATAAGTTTTTGTGCATATAACTTCTAACACATTAAAAACTGTCTTACAGCATTGCAGAAAACATTGTACTTCATAAGGCATAAGCTTGTTTCAGTTTGGCAAGATTTGCACTGAATACTGAATGAAACAGCTTTCTCTAATAGAGAGAAAAGCTTTTGAGCAGATTTGGGCTTGATTTCACTTCATTTCAACAGAAACACTATTTCAGCATTACTGGACTCAGAAAGCTGTAAACTGACAATCTTGATCATTGAAGTCCTAACATAAGTTTTTGTGCATATAACTTCTAACACATTAAAAACTGTCTTACAGCATTGCAGAAAACATTGTACTTCATAAGGCATAAGCTTGTTTCAGTTTGGCAAGATTTGCACTGAATACTGAATGAAACAGCTTTATCTAATAGAGAGAAAAGCTTTTGAGCAGATTTGGGCTTGATTTCACTTCATTTCAACAGAAACACTATTTCAGCATTACTGGACTCAGAAAGCTGTAAACTGACAATCTTGATCATTGAAGTCCTAACATAAGTTTTTGTGCATATAACTTCTAACACATTAAAAACTGTCTTACAGCATTGCAGAAAACATTGTACTTCATAAGACATAAGCTTGTTTCAGTTTGGCAAGATTTGCACTGAATACTGAATGAAACAGCTTTATCTAATAGAGAGAAAAGCTTTTGAGCAGATTTGGGCTTGATTTCACTTCATTTCAACAGAAACACTATTTCAGCATTACTGGACTCAGAAAGCTGTAAACTGACAATCTTGATCATTGAAGTCCTAACATAAGTTTTTGTGCATATAACTTCTAACACATTAAAAACTGTCTTACAGCATTGCAGAAAACATTGTACTTCATAAGACATAAGCTTGTTTCAGTTTGGCAAGATTTGCACTGAATACTGAATGAAACAGCTTTCTCTAATAGAGAGAAAAGCTTTTGAGCAGATTTGGGCTTGATTTCACTTCATTTGAACAGAAACACTATTTCAGCATTACTGGACTCAGAAAGCTGTAAACTGACAATCTTGATCATTGCAGTCCTAACATTAGTTTTTGTGAATATAACTTCTAACACATTAAAAACTGTCTTACAGCATTGCAGAAAACATTTTATTTCATAAGACATAAGCAAGTTTCAGTTTGGCAAGATTTGCACTGAATACTGAATGAAACAGCTTTCTCTAATAGAGAGAAAAGCTTTTGAGCAGATTTGGGCTTGATTTCACTTCATTTGAACAGAAACACTATTTCAGCATTACTGGACTCAGAAAGCTGTAAACTGACAATCTTGATCATTGAAGTCCTAACATAAGTTTTTGTGCATATAACTTCTAACACATTAAAAACTGTCTTACAGCATTGCAGAAAACATTGTACTTCATAAGGCATAAGCTTGTTTCAGTTTGGCAAGATTTGCACTGAATACTGAATGAAACAGCTTTATCTAATAGAGAGAAAAGCTTTTGAGCAGATTTGGGCTTGATTTCACTTCATTTCAACAGAAACACTATTTCAGCATTACTGGACTCAGAAAGCTGTAAACTGACAATCTTGATCATTGAAGTCCTAAAATAAGTTTTTGTGCATATAACTTCTAACACATTAAAAACTGTCTTACAGCATTGCAGAAAACATTGTACTTCATAAGACATAAGCTTGTTTCAGTTTGGCAAGATTTGCACTGAATACTGAATGAAACAGCTTTATCTAATAGAGAGAAAAGCTTTTGAGCAGATTTGGGCTTGATTTCACTTCATTTCAACAGAAACACTATTTCAGCATTACTGGACTCAGAAAGCTGTAAACTGACAATCTTGATCATTGAAGTCCTAACATAAGTTTTTGTGCATATAACTTCTAACACATTAAAAACTGTCTTACAGCATTGCAGAAAACATTGTACTTCATAAGGCATAAGCTTGTTTCAGTTTGGCAAGATTTGCACTGAATATTGAATGAAACAGCTTTCTCTAATAGAGAGAAAAGCTTTTGAGCAGATTTGGGCTTGATTTCACTTCATTTGAACAGAAACACTATTTCAACATTACTGGACTCAGAAAGCTGTAAACTGACAATCTTGATCATTGCAGTCCTAACATTAGTTTTTGTGCATATAACTTCTAACACATTAAAAACTGTCTTACAGCATTGCAGAAAACATTTTATTTCATAAGACATAAGCAAGTTTCAGTTTGGCAAGATTTGCACTGAATACTGAATGAAACAGCTTTCTCTAATAGAGAGAAAAGCTTTTGAGCAGATTTGGGCTTGATTTCACTTCATTTGAACAGAAACACTATTTCAGCATTACTGGACTCAGAAAGCTGTAAACTGACAATCTTGATCATTGAAGTCCTAACATAAGTTTTTGTGCATATAACTTCTAACACATTAAAAACTGTCTTACAGCATTGCAGAAAACATTGTACTTCATAAGGCATAAGCTTGTTTCAGTTTGGCAAGATTTGCACTGAATACTGAATGAAACAGCTTTATCTAATAGAGAGAAAAGCTTTTGAGCAGATTTGGGCTTGATTTCACTTCATTTGAACAGAAACACTATTTCAGCATTACTGGACTCAGAAAGCTGTAAACTGACAATCTTGATCATTGAAGTCCTAACATAAGTTTTTGTGCATATAACTTCTAACACATTAAAAACTGTCTTACAGCATTGCAGAAAACATTGTACTTCATAAGGCATAAGCTTGTTTCAGTTTGGCAAGATTTGCACTGAATACTGAATGAAACAGCTTTATCTAATAGAGAGAAAAGCTTTTGAGCAGATTTGGGCTTGATTTCACTTCATTTCAACAGAAACACTATTTCAGCATTACTGGACTCAGAAAGCTGTAAACTGACAATCTTGATCATTGCAGTCCTAACATTAGTTTTTGTGCATATAACTTCTAACACATTAAAAACTGTCTTACAGCATTGCAGAAAACATTGTACTTCATAAGGCATAAGCTTGTTTCAGTTTGGCAAGATTTGCACTGAATACTGAATGAAACAGCTTTCTCTAATAGAGAGAAAAGCTTTTGAGCAGATTTGGGCTTGATTTCACTTCATTTGAACAGAAACACTATTTCAGCATTACTGGACTCAGAAAGCTGTAAACTGACAATCTTGATCATTGAAGTCCTAACATAAGTTTTTGTGCATATAACTTCTAACACATTAAAAACTGTCTTACAGCATTGCAGAAAACATTGTACTTCATAAGGCATAAGCTTGTTTCAGTTTGGCAAGATTTGCACTGAATACTGAATGAAACAGCTTTATCTAATAGAGAGAAAAGCTTTTGAGCAGATTTGGGCTTGATTTCACTTCATTTCAACAGAAACACTATTTCAGCATTACTGGACTCAGAAAGCTGTAAACTGACAATCTTGATCATTGAAGTCCTAACATAAGTTTTTGTGCATATAACTTCTAACACATTAAAAACTGTCTTACAGCATTGCAGAAAACATTGTACTTCATAAGACATAAGCTTGTTTCAGTTTGGCAAGATTTGCACTGAATACTGAATGAAACAGCTTTATCTAATAGAGAGAAAAGCTTTTGAGCAGATTTGGGCTTGATTTCAATTCATTTCAACAGAAACACTATTTCAGCATTACTGGACTCAGAAAGCTGTAAACTGACAATCTTGATCATTGCAGTCCTAACATTAGTTTTTGTGTATATAACTTCTAACACATTAAAAACTGTCTTACAGCATTGCAGAAAACATTTTATTTCATAAGACATAAGCAAGTTTCAGTTTGGCAAGATTTGCACTGAATACTGAATGAAACAGCTTTCTCTAATAGAGAGAAAAGCTTTTGAGCAGATTTGGGCTTGATTTCACTTCATTTGAACAGAAACACTATTTCAGCATTACTGGACTCAGAAAGCTGTAAACTGACAATCTTGATCATTGAAGTCCTAACATAAGTTTTTGTGCATATAACTTCTAACACATTAAAAACTGTCTTACAGCATTGCAGAAAACATTGTACTTCATAAGGCATAAGCTTGTTTCAGTTTGGCAAGATTTGCACTGAATACTGAATGAAACAGCTTTATCTAATAGAGAGAAAAGCTTTTGAGCAGATTTGGGCTTGATTTCACTTCATTTCAACAGAAACACTATTTCAGCATTACTGGACTCAGAAAGCTGTAAACTGACAATCTTGATCATTGAAGTCCTAACATAAGTTTTTGTGCATATAACTTCTAACACATTAAAAACTGTCTTACAGCATTGCAGAAAACATTTTATTTCATAAGACATAAGCAAGTTTCAGTTTGGCAAGATTTGCACTGAATACTGAATGAAACAGCTTTCTCTAATAGAGAGAAAAGCTTTTGAGCAGATTTGGGCTTGATTTCACTTCATTTGAACAGAAACACTATTTCAGCATTACTGGACTCAGAAAGCTGTAAACTGACAATCTTGATCATTGAAGTCCTAACATAAGTTTTTGTGCATATAACTTCTAACACATTAAAAACTGTCTTACAGCATTGCAGAAAACATTGTACTTCATAAGGCATAAGCTTGTTTCAGTTTGGCAAGATTTGCACTGAATACTGAATGAAACAGCTTTATCTAATAGAGAGAAAAGCTTTTGAGCAGATTTGGGCTTGATTTCACTTCATTTGAACAGAAACACTATTTCAGCATTACTGGACTCAGAAAGCTGTAAACTGACAATCTTGATCATTGAAGTCCTAACATAAGTTTTTGTGCATATAACTTCTAACACATTAAAAACTGTCTTACAGCATTGCAGAAAACATTGTACTTCATAAGGCATAAGCTTGTTTCAGTTTGGCAAGATTTGCACTGAATACTGAATGAAACAGCTTTATCTAATAGAGAGAAAAGCTTTTGAGCAGATTTGGGCTTGATTTCACTTCATTTCAACAGAAACACTATTTCAGCATTACTGGACTCAGAAAGCTGTAAACTGACAATCTTGATCATTGAAGTCCTAACATAAGTTTTTGTGCATATAACTTCTAACACATTAAAAACTGTCTTACAGCATTGCAGAAAACATTGTACTTCATAAGGCATAAGCTTGTTTCAGTTTGGCAAGATTTGCACTGAATACTGAATGAAACAGCTTTCTCTAATAGAGAGAAAAGCTTTTGAGCAGATTTGGGCTTGATTTCACTTCATTTGAACAGAAACACTATTTCAGCATTACTGGACTCAGAAAGCTGTAAACTGACAATCTTGATCATTGCAGTCCTAACATTAGTTTTTGTGTATATAACTTCTAACACATTAAAAACTGTCTTACAGCATTGCAGAAAACATTTTATTTCATAAGACATAAGCAAGTTTCAGTTTGGCAAGATTTGCACTGAATACTGAATGAAACAGCTTTCTCTAATAGAGAGAAAAGCTTTTGAGCAGATTTGGGCTTGATTTCACTTCATTTGAACAGAAACACTATTTCAGCATTACTGGACTCAGAAAGCTGTAAACTGACAATCTTGATCATTGAAGTCCTAACATAAGTTTTTGTGCATATAACTTCTAACACATTAAAAACTGTCTTACAGCATTGCAGAAAACATTGTACTTCATAAGGCATAAGCTTGTTTCAGTTTGGCAAGATTTGCACTGAATACTGAATGAAACAGCTTTATCTAATAGAGAGAAAAGCTTTTGAGCAGATTTGGGCTTGATTTCACTTCATTTCAACAGAAACACTATTTCAGCATTACTGGACTCAGAAAGCTGTAAACTGACAATCTTGATCATTGAAGTCCTAACATAAGTTTTTGTGCATATAACTTCTAACACATTAAAAACTGTCTTACAGCATTGCAGAAAACATTGTACTTCATAAGACATAAGCTTGTTTCAGTTTGGCAAGATTTGCACTGAATACTGAATGAAACAGCTTTATCTAATAGAGAGAAAAGCTTTTGAGCAGATTTGGGCTTGATTTCACTTCATTTCAACAGAAACACTATTTCAGCATTACTGGACTCAGAAAGCTGTAAACTGACAATCTTGATCATTGAAGTCCTAACATAAGTTTTTGTGCATATAACTTCTAACACATTAAAAACTGTCTTACAGCATTGCAGAAAACATTGTACTTCATAAGGCATAAGCTTGTTTCAGTTTGGCAAGATTTGCACTGAATACTGAATGAAACAGCTTTCTCTAATAGAGAGAAAAGCTTTTGAGCAGATTTGGGCTTGATTTCACTTCATTTGAACAGAAACACTATTTCAGCATTACTGGACTCAGAAAGCTGTAAACTGACAATCTTGATCATTGAAGTCCTAACATAAGTTTTTGTGCATATAACTTCTAACACATTAAAAACTGTCTTACAGCATTGCAGAAAACATTGTACTTCATAAGGCATAAGCTTGTTTCAGTTTGGCAAGATTTGCACTGAATACTGAATGAAACAGCTTTATCTAATAGAGAGAAAAGCTTTTGAGCAGATTTGGGCTTGATTTCACTTCATTTCAACAGAAACACTATTTCAGCATTACTAGACTCAGAAAGCTGTAAACTGACAATCTTGATCATTGAAGTCCTAACATAAGTTTTTGTGCATATAACTTCTAACACATTAAAAACTGTCTTACAGCATTGCAGAAAACATTGTACTTCATAAGACATAAGCTTGTTTCAGTTTGGCAAGATTTGCACTGAATACTGAATGAAACAGCTTTATCTAATAGAGAGAAAAGCTTTTGAGCAGATTTGGGCTTGATTTCAATTCATTTCAACAGAAACACTATTTCAGCATTACTGGACTCAGAAAGCTGTAAACTGACAATCTTGATCATTGCAGTCCTAACATTAGTTTTTGTGTATATAACTTCTAACACATTAAAAACTGTCTTACAGCATTGCAGAAAACATTTTATTTCATAAGACATAAGCAAGTTTCAGTTTGGCAAGATTTGCACTGAATACTGAATGAAACAGCTTTCTCTAATAGAGAGAAAAGCTTTTGAGCAGATTTGGGCTTGATTTCACTTCATTTGAACAGAAACACTATTTCAGCATTACTGGACTCAGAAAGCTGTAAACTGACAATCTTGATCATTGAAGTCCTAACATAAGTTTTTGTGCATATAACTTCTAACACATTAAAAACTGTCTTACAGCATTGCAGAAAACATTGTACTTCATAAGGCATAAGCTTGTTTCAGTTTGGCAAGATTTGCACTGAATACTGAATGAAACAGCTTTATCTAATAGAGAGAAAAGCTTTTGAGCAGATTTGGGCTTGATTTCACTTCATTTCAACAGAAACACTATTTCAGCATTACTGGACTCAGAAAGCTGTAAACTGACAATCTTGATCATTGAAGTCCTAACATAAGTTTTTGTGCATATAACTTCTAACACATTAAAAACTGTCTTACAGCATTGCAGAAAACATTTTATTTCATAAGACATAAGCAAGTTTCAGTTTGGCAAGATTTGCACTGAATACTGAATGAAACAGCTTTCTCTAATAGAGAGAAAAGCTTTTGAGCAGATTTGGGCTTGATTTCACTTCATTTGAACAGAAACACTATTTCAGCATTACTGGACTCAGAAAGCTGTAAACTGACAATCTTGATCATTGAAGTCCTAACATAAGTTTTTGTGCATATAACTTCTAACACATTAAAAACTGTCTTACAGCATTGCAGAAAACATTGTACTTCATAAGGCATAAGCTTGTTTCAGTTTGGCAAGATTTGCACTGAATACTGAATGAAACAGCTTTATCTAATAGAGAGAAAAGCTTTTGAGCAGATTTGGGCTTGATTTCACTTCATTTGAACAGAAACACTATTTCAGCATTACTGGACTCAGAAAGCTGTAAACTGACAATCTTGATCATTGAAGTCCTAACATAAGTTTTTGTGCATATAACTTCTAACACATTAAAAACTGTCTTACAGCATTGCAGAAAACATTGTACTTCATAAGGCATAAGCTTGTTTCAGTTTGGCAAGATTTGCACTGAATACTGAATGAAACAGCTTTATCTAATAGAGAGAAAAGCTTTTGAGCAGATTTGGGCTTGATTTCACTTCATTTCAACAGAAACACTATTTCAGCATTACTGGACTCAGAAAGCTGTAAACTGACAATCTTGATCATTGAAGTCCTAACATAAGTTTTTGTGCATATAACTTCTAACACATTAAAAACTGTCTTACAGCATTGCAGAAAACATTGTACTTCATAAGGCATAAGCTTGTTTCAGTTTGGCAAGATTTGCACTGAATACTGAATGAAACAGCTTTCTCTAATAGAGAGAAAAGCTTTTGAGCAGATTTGGGCTTGATTTCACTTCATTTGAACAGAAACACTATTTCAGCATTACTGGACTCAGAAAGCTGTAAACTGACAATCTTGATCATTGAAGTCCTAACATAAGTTTTTGTGCATATAACTTCTAACACATTAAAAACTGTCTTACAGCATTGCAGAAAACATTGTACTTCATAAGGCATAAGCTTGTTTCAGTTTGGCAAGATTTGCACTGAATACTGAATGAAACAGCTTTATCTAATAGAGAGAAAAGCTTTTGAGCAGATTTGGGCTTGATTTCACTTCATTTCAACAGAAACACTATTTCAGCATTACTGGACTCAGAAAGCTGTAAACTGACAATCTTGATCATTGAAGTCCTAACATAAGTTTTTGTGCATATAACTTCTAACACATTAAAAACTGTCTTACAGCATTGCAGAAAACATTGTACTTCATAAGACATAAGCTTGTTTCAGTTTGGCAAGATTTGCACTGAATACTGAATGAAACAGCTTTATCTAATAGAGAGAAAAGCTTTTGAGCAGATTTGGGCTTGATTTCAATTCATTTCAACAGAAACACTATTTCAGCATTACTGGACTCAGAAAGCTGTAAACTGACAATCTTGATCATTGCAGTCCTAACATTAGTTTTTGTGTATATAACTTCTAACACATTAAAAACTGTCTTACAGCATTGCAGAAAACATTTTATTTCATAAGACATAAGCAAGTTTCAGTTTGGCAAGATTTGCACTGAATACTGAATGAAACAGCTTTCTCTAATAGAGAGAAAAGCTTTTGAGCAGATTTGGGCTTGATTTCACTTCATTTGAACAGAAACACTATTTCAGCATTACTGGACTCAGAAAGCTGTAAACTGACAATCTTGATCATTGAAGTCCTAACATAAGTTTTTGTGCATATAACTTCTAACACATTAAAAACTGTCTTACAGCATTGCAGAAAACATTGTACTTCATAAGGCATAAGCTTGTTTCAGTTTGGCAAGATTTGCACTGAATACTGAATGAAACAGCTTTATCTAATAGAGAGAAAAGCTTTTGAGCAGATTTGGGCTTGATTTCACTTCATTTCAACAGAAACACTATTTCAGCATTACTGGACTCAGAAAGCTGTAAACTGACAATCTTGATCATTGAAGTCCTAACATAAGTTTTTGTGCATATAACTTCTAACACATTAAAAACTGTCTTACAGCATTGCAGAAAACATTGTACTTCATAAGACATAAGCTTGTTTCAGTTTGGCAAGATTTGCACTGAATACTGAATGAAACAGCTTTATCTAATAGAGAGAAAAGCTTTTGAGCAGATTTGGGCTTGATTTCACTTCATTTCAACAGAAACACTATTTCAGCATTACTGGACTCAGAAAGCTGTAAACTGACAATCTTGATCATTGAAGTCCTAACATAAGTTTTTGTGCATATAACTTCTAACACATTAAAAACTGTCTTACAGCATTGCAGAAAACATTGTACTTCATAAGGCATAAGCTTGTTTCAGTTTGGCAAGATTTGCACTGAATACTGAATGAAACAGCTTTCTCTAATAGAGAGAAAAGCTTTTGAGCAGATTTGGGCTTGATTTCACTTCATTTGAACAGAAACACTATTTCAGCATTACTGGACTCAGAAAGCTGTAAACTGACAATCTTGATCATTGAAGTCCTAACATAAGTTTTTGTGCATATAACTTCTAACACATTAAAAACTGTCTTACAGCATTGCAGAAAACATTGTACTTCATAAGGCATAAGCTTGTTTCAGTTTGGCAAGATTTGCACTGAATACTGAATGAAACAGCTTTATCTAATAGAGAGAAAAGCTTTTGAGCAGATTTGGGCTTGATTTCACTTCATTTCAACAGAAACACTATTTCAGCATTACTGGACTCAGAAAGCTGTAAACTGACAATCTTGATCATTGAAGTCCTAACATAAGTTTTTGTGCATATAACTTCTAACACATTAAAAACTGTCTTACAGCATTGCAGAAAACATTGTACTTCATAAGACATAAGCTTGTTTCAGTTTGGCAAGATTTGCACTGAATACTGAATGAAACAGCTTTATCTAATAGAGAGAAAAGCTTTTGAGCAGATTTGGGCTTGATTTCAATTCATTTCAACAGAAACACTATTTCAGCATTACTGGACTCAGAAAGCTGTAAACTGACAATCTTGATCATTGCAGTCCTAACATTAGTTTTTGTGTATATAACTTCTAACACATTAAAAACTGTCTTACAGCATTGCAGAAAACATTTTATTTCATAAGACATAAGCAAGTTTCAGTTTGGCAAGATTTGCACTGAATACTGAATGAAACAGCTTTCTCTAATAGAGAGAAAAGCTTTTGAGCAGATTTGGGCTTGATTTCACTTCATTTGAACAGAAACACTATTTCAGCATTACTGGACTCAGAAAGCTGTAAACTGACAATCTTGATCATTGAAGTCCTAACATAAGTTTTTGTGCATATAACTTCTAACACATTAAAAACTGTCTTACAGCATTGCAGAAAACATTGTACTTCATAAGGCATAAGCTTGTTTCAGTTTGGCAAGATTTGTGCATATAACTTCTAACACATTAAAAACTGTCTTACAGCATTGCAGAAAACATTGTACTTCATAAGGCATAAGCTTGTTTCAGTTTGGCAAGATTTGCACTGAATACTGGATGAAACAGCTTTCTCTAATAGAGAGAAAAGCTTTTGAGCAGATTTGGGCTTGATTTCACTTCATTTCAACAGAAACACTATTTCAGCATTACTGGACTCAGAAAGCTGTAAACTGACAATCTTGATCATTGAAGTCCTAACATAAGTTTTTGTGCATATAACTTCTAACACATTAAAAACTGTCTTACAGCATTGCAGAAAACATTGTACTTCATAAGGCATAAGCTTGTTTCAGTTTGGCAAGATTTGCACTGAATACTGAATGAAACAGCTTTATCTAATAGAGAGAAAAGCTTTTGAGCAGATTTGGGCTTGATTTCACTTCATTTCAACAGAAACACTATTTCAGCATTACTGGACTCAGAAAGCTGTAAACTGACAATCTTGATCATTGAAGTCCTAACATAAGTTTTTGTGCATATAACTTCTAACACATTAAAAACTGTCTTACAGCATTGCAGAAAACATTGTACTTCATAAGACATAAGCTTGTTTCAGTTTGGCAAGATTTGCACTGAATACTGAATGAAACAGCTTTATCTAATAGAGAGAAAAGCTTTTGAGCAGATTTGGGCTTGATTTCACTTCATTTCAACAGAAACACTATTTCAGCATTACTGGACTCAGAAAGCTGTAAACTGACAATCTTGATCATTGAAGTCCTAACATAAGTTTTTGTGCATATAACTTCTAACACATTAAAAACTGTCTTACAGCATTGCAGAAAACATTGTACTTCATAAGACATAAGCTTGTTTCAGTTTGGCAAGATTTGCACTGAATACTGAATGAAACAGCTTTCTCTAATAGAGAGAAAAGCTTTTGAGCAGATTTGGGCTTGATTTCACTTCATTTGAACAGAAACACTATTTCAGCATTACTGGACTCAGAAAGCTGTAAACTGACAATCTTGATCATTGAAGTCCTAACATAAGTTTTTGTGCATATAACTTCTAACACATTAAAAACTGTCTTACAGCATTGCAGAAAACATTGTACTTCATAAGGCATAAGCTTGTTTCAGTTTGGCAAGATTTGCACTGAATACTGAATGAAACAGCTTTCTCTAATAGAGAGAAAAGCTTTTGAGCAGATTTGGGCTTGATTTCACTTCATTTGAACAGAAACACTATTTCAGCATTACTGGACTCAGAAAGCTGTAAACTGACAATCTTGATCATTGAAGTCCTAACATAAGTTTTTGTGCATATAACTTCTAACACATTAAAAACTGTCTTACAGCATTGCAGAAAACATTGTACTTCATAAGGCATAAGCTTGTTTCAGTTTGGCAAGATTTGCACTGAATACTGAATGAAACAGCTTTATCTAATAGAGAGAAAAGCTTTTGAGCAGATTTGGGCTTGATTTCACATCATTTCAACAGAAACACTATTTCAGCATTACTGGACTCAGAAAGCTGTAAACTGACAATCTTGATCATTGAAGTCCTAACATAAGTTTTTGTGCATATAACTTCTAACACATTAAAAACTGTCTTACAGCATTGCAGAAAACATTGTACTTCATAAGACATAAGCTTGTTTCAGTTTGGCAAGATTTGCACTGAATACTGAATGAAACAGCTTTATCTAATAGAGAGAAAAGCTTTTGAGCAGATTTGGGCTTGATTTCACTTCATTTCAACAGAAACACTATTTCAGCATTACTGGACTCAGAAAGCTGTAAACTGACAATCTTGATCATTGAAGTCCTAACATTAGTTTTTGTGCATATAACTTCTAACACATTAAAAACTGTCTTACAGCATTGCAGAAAACATTTTATTTAATAAGACATAAGCAAGTTTCAGTTTGGCAAGATTTGCACTGAATACTGAATGAAACAGCTTTCTCTAATAGAGAGAAAAGCTTTTGAGCAGATTTGGGCTTGATTTCACTTCATTTGAACAGAAACACTATTTCAGCATTACTGGACTCAGAAAGCTGTAAACTGACAATCTTGATCATTGAAGTCCTAACATAAGTTTTTGTGCATATAACTTCTAACACATTAAAAACTGTCTTACAGCATTGCAGAAAACATTGTACTTCATAAGGCATAAGCTTGTTTCAGTTTGGCAAGATTTGCACTGAATACTGAATGAAACAGCTTTATCTAATAGAGAGAAAAGCTTTTGAGCAGATTTGGGCTTGATTTCACTTCATTTCAACAGAAACACTATTTCAGCATTACTGGACTCAGAAAGCTGTAAACTGACAATCTTGATCATTGAAGTCCTAACATAAGTTTTTGTGCATATAACTTCTAACACATTAAAAACTGTCTTACAGCATTGCAGAAAACATTGTACTTCATAAGACATAAGCTTGTTTCAGTTTGGCAAGATTTGCACTGAATACTGAATGAAACAGCTTTATCTAATAGAGAGAAAAGCTTTTGAGCAGATTTGGGCTTGATTTCACTTCATTTCAACAGAAACACTATTTCAGCATTACTGGACTCAGAAAGCTGTAAACTGACAATCTTGATCATTGAAGTCCTAACATTAGTTTTTGTGCATATAACTTCTAACACATTAAAAACTGTCTTACAGCATTGCAGAAAACATTTTATTTAATAAGACATAAGCAAGTTTCAGTTTGGCAAGATTTGCACTGAATACTGAATGAAACAGCTTTCTCTAATAGAAAGAAAAGCTTTTGAGCAGATTTGGGCTTGATTTCACTTCATTTGAACAGAAACACTATTTCAGCATTACTGGACTCAGAAAGCTGTAAACTGACAATCTTGATCATTGAAGTCCTAACATAAGTTTTTGTGCATATAACTTCTAACACATTAAAAACTGTCTTACAGCATTGCAGAAAACATTGTACTTCATAAGGCATAAGCTTGTTTCAGTTTGGCAAGATTTGCACTGAATACTGAATGAAACAGCTTTATCTAATAGAGAGAAAAGCTTTTGAGCAGATTTGGGCTTGATTTCACTTCATTTCAACAGAAACACTATTTCAGCATTACTGGACTCAGAAAGCTGTAAACTGACAATCTTGATCATTGAAGTCCTAACATAAGTTTTTGTGCATATAACTTCTAACACATTAAAAACTGTCTTACAGCATTGCAGAAAACATTGTACTTCATAAGACATAAGCTTGTTTCAGTTTGGCAAGATTTGCACTGAATACTGAATGAAACAGCTTTATCTAATAGAGAGAAAAGCTTTTGAGCAGATTTGGGCTTGATTTCACTTCATTTCAACAGAAACACTATTTCAGCATTACTGGACTCAGAAAGCTGTAAACTGACAATCTTGATCATTGAAGTCCTAACATAAGTTTTTGTGCATATAACTTCTAACACATTAAAAACTGTCTTACAGCATTGCAGAAAACATTGTACTTCATAAGACATAAGCTTGTTTCAGTTTGGCAAGATTTGCACTGAATACTGAATGAAACAGCTTTCTCTAATAGAGAGAAAAGCTTTTGAGCAGATTTGGGCTTGATTTCACTTCATTTGAACAGAAACACTATTTCAGCATTACTGGACTCAGAAAGCTGTAAACTGACAATCTTGATCATTGAAGTCCTAACATAAGTTTTTGTGCATATAACTTCTAACACATTAAAAACTGTCTTACAGCATTGCAGAAAACATTGTACTTCATAAGGCATAAGCTTGTTTCAGTTTGGCAAGATTTGCACTGAATACTGAATGAAACAGCTTTATCTAATAGAGAGAAAAGCTTTTGAGCAGATTTGGGCTTGATTTCACTTCATTTCAACAGAAACACTATTTCAGCATTACTGGACTCAGAAAGCTGTAAACTGACAATCTTGATCATTGAAGTCCTAACATAAGTTTTTGTGCATATAACTTCTAACACATTAAAAACTGTCTTACAGCATTGCAGAAAACATTGTACTTCATAAGACATAAGCTTGTTTCAGTTTGGCAAGATTTGCACTGAATACTGAATGAAACAGCTTTATCTAATAGAGAGAAAAGCTTTTGAGCAGATTTGGGCTTGATTTCACTTCATTTCAACAGAAACACTATTTCAGCATTACTGGACTCAGAAAGCTGTAAACTGACAATCTTGATCATTGAAGTCCTAACATTAGTTTTTGTGCATATAACTTCTAACACATTAAAAACTGTCTTACAGCATTGCAGAAAACATTTTATTTAATAAGACATAAGCAAGTTTCAGTTTGGCAAGATTTGCACTGAATACTGAATGAAACAGCTTTCTCTAATAGAGAGAAAAGCTTTTGAGCAGATTTGGGCTTGATTTCACTTCATTTGAACAGAAACACTATTTCAGCATTACTGGACTCAGAAAGCTGTAAACTGACAATCTTGATCATTGAAGTCCTAACATAAGTTTTTGTGCATATAACTTCTAACACATTAAAAACTGTCTTACAGCATTGCAGAAAACATTGTACTTCATAAGGCATAAGCTTGTTTCAGTTTGGCAAGATTTGCACTGAATACTGAATGAAACAGCTTTATCTAATAGAGAGAAAAGCTTTTGAGCAGATTTGGGCTTGATTTCACTTCATTTCAACAGAAACACTATTTCAGCATTACTGGACTCAGAAAGCTGTAAACTGACAATCTTGATCATTGAAGTCCTAACATAAGTTTTTGTGCATATAACTTCTAACACATTAAAAACTGTCTTACAGCATTGCAGAAAACATTGTACTTCATAAGACATAAGCTTGTTTCAGTTTGGCAAGATTTGCACTGAATACTGAATGAAACAGCTTTATCTAATAGAGAGAAAAGCTTTTGAGCAGATTTGGGCTTGATTTCACTTCATTTCAACAGAAACACTATTTCAGCATTACTGGACTCAGAAAGCTGTAAACTGACAATCTTGATCATTGAAGTCTTAACATAAGTTTTTGTGCATATAACTTCTAACACATTAAAAACTGTCTTACAGCATTGCAGAAAACATTGTACTTCATAAGGCATAAGCTTGTTTCAGTTTGGCAAGATTTGCACTGAATACTGAATGAAACAGCTTTCTCTAATAGAGAGAAAAGCTTTTGAGCAGATTTGGGCTTGATTTCACTTCATTTCAACAGAAACACTATTTCAGCATTACTGGACTCAGAAAGCTGTAAACTGACAATCTTGATCATTGAAGTCCTAACATAAGTTTTTGTGCATATAACTTCTAACACATTAAAAACTGTCTTACAGCATTGCAGAAAACATTGTACTTCATAAGGCATAAGCTTGTTTCAGTTTGGCAAGATTTGCACTGAATACTGAATGAAACAGCTTTCTCTAATAGAGAGAAAAGCTTTTGAGCAGATTTGGGCTTGATTTCACTTCATTTCAACAGAAACACTATTTCAGCATTACTGGACTCAGAAAGCTGTAAACTGACAATCTTGATCATTGAAGTCCTAACATAAGTTTTTGTGCATATAACTTCTAACACATTAAAAACTGTCTTACAGCATTGCAGAAAACATTGTACTTCATAAGGCATAAGCTTGTTTCAGTTTGGCAAGATTTGCACTGAATACTGAATGAAACAGCTTTATCTAATAGAGAGAAAAGCTTTTGAGCAGATTTGGGCTTGATTTCACTTCATTTCAACAGAAACACTATTTCAGCATTACTGGACTCAGAAAGCTGTAAACTGACAATCTTGATCATTGAAGTCCTAACATAAGTTTTTGTGCATATAACTTCTAACACATTAAAAACTGTCTTACAGCATTGCAGAAAACATTGTACTTCATAAGACATAAGCTTGTTTCAGTTTGGCAAGATTTGCACTGAATACTGAATGAAACAGCTTTATCTAATAGAGAGAAAAGCTTTTGAGCAGATTTGGGCTTGATTTCACTTCATTTCAACAGAAACACTATTTCAGCATTACTGGACTCAGAAAGCTGTAAACTGACAATCTTGATCATTGAAGTCCTAACATAAGTTTTTGTGCATATAACTTCTAACACATTAAAAACTGTCTTACAGCATTGCAGAAAACATTGTACTTCATAAGACATAAGCTTGTTTCAGTTTGGCAAGATTTGCACTGAATACTGAATGAAACAGCTTTCTCTAATAGAGAGAAAAGCTTTTGAGCAGATTTGGGCTTGATTTCACTTCATTTGAACAGAAACACTATTTCAGCATTACTGGACTCAGAAAGCTGTAAACTGACAATCTTGATCATTGCAGTCCTAACATTAGTTTTTGTGAATATAACTTCTAACACATTAAAAACTGTCTTACAGCATTGCAGAAAACATTTTATTTCATAAGACATAAGCAAGTTTCAGTTTGGCAAGATTTGCACTGAATACTGAATGAAACAGCTTTCTCTAATAGAGAGAAAAGCTTTTGAGCAGATTTGGGCTTGATTTCACTTCATTTGAACAGAAACACTATTTCAGCATTACTGGACTCAGAAAGCTGTAAACTGACAATCTTGATCATTGAAGTCCTGACATAAGTTTTTGTGCATATAACTTCTAACACATTAAAAACTGTCTTACAGCATTGCAGAAAACATTGTACTTCATAAGGCATAAGCTTGTTTCAGTTTGGCAAGATTTGCACTGAATACTGAATGAAACAGCTTTATCTAATAGAGAGAAAAGCTTTTGAGCAGATTTGGGCTTGATTTCACTTCATTTCAACAGAAACACTATTTCAGCATTACTGGACTCAGAAAGCTGTAAACTGACAATCTTGATCATTGAAGTCCTAACATAAGTTTTTGTGCATATAACTTCTAACACATTAAAAACTGTCTTACAGCATTGCAGAAAACATTGTACTTCATAAGACATAAGCTTGTTTCAGTTTGGCAAGATTTGCACTGAATACTGAATGAAACAGCTTTATCTAATAGAGAGAAAAGCTTTTGAGCAGATTTGGGCTTGATTTCACTTCATTTCAACAGAAACACTATTTCAGCATTACTGGACTCAGAAAGCTGTAAACTGACAATCTTGATCATTGAAGTCCTAACATAAGTTTTTGTGCATATAACTTCTAACACATTAAAAACTGTCTTACAGCATTGCAGAAAACATTGTACTTCATAAGGCATAAGCTTGTTTCAGTTTGGCAAGATTTGCACTGAATATTGAATGAAACAGCTTTCTCTAATAGAGAGAAAAGCCTTTGAGCAGATTTGGGCTTGATTTCACTTCATTTGAACAGAAACACTATTTCAACATTACTGGACTCAGAAAGCTGTAAACTGACAATCTTGATCATTGCAGTCCTAACATTAGTTTTTGTGCATATAACTTCTAACACATTAAAAACTGTCTTACAGCATTGCAGAAAACATTTTATTTCATAAGACATAAGCAAGTTTCAGTTTGGCAAGATTTGCACTGAATACTGAATGAAACAGCTTTCTCTAATAGAGAGAAAAGCTTTTGAGCAGATTTGGGCTTGATTTCACTTCATTTGAACAGAAACACTATTTCAGCATCACTGGACTCAGAAAGCTGTAAACTGACAATCTTGATCATTGAAGTCCTAACATAAGTTTTTGTGCATATAACTTCTAACACATTAAAAACTGTCTTACAGCATTGCAGAAAACATTGTACTTCATAAGGCATAAGCTTGTTTCAGTTTGGCAAGATTTGCACTGAATACTGAATGAAACAGCTTTATCTAATAGAGAGAAAAGCTTTTGAGCAGATTTGGGCTTGATTTCACTTCATTTCAACAGAAACACTATTTCAGCATTACTGGACTCAGAAAGCTGTAAACTGACAATCTTGATCATTGAAGTCCTAACATAAGTTTTTGTGCATATAACTTCTAACACATTAAAAACTGTCTTACAGCATTGCAGAAAACATTGTACTTCATAAGACATAAGCTTGTTTCAGTTTGGCAAGATTTGCACTGAATACTGAATGAAACAGCTTTATCTAATAGAGAGAAAAGCTTTTGAGCAGATTTGGGCTTGATTTCACTTCATTTGAACAGAAACACTATTTCAGCATTACTGGACTCAGAAAGCTGTAAACTGACAATCTTGATCATTGAAGTCCTAACATAAGTTTTTGTGCATATAACTTCTAACACATTAAAAACTGTCTTACAGCATTGCAGAAAACATTTTATTTCATAAGACATAAGCAAGTTTCAGTTTGGCAAGATTTGCACTGAATACTGAATGAAACAGCTTTCTCTAATAGAGAGAAAAGCTTTTGAGCAGATTTGGGCTTGATTTCACTTCATTTGAACAGAAACACTATTTCAGCATTACTGGACTCAGAAAGCTGTAAACTGACAATCTTGATCATTGAAGTCCTAACATAAGTTTTTGTGCATATAACTTCTAACACATTAAAAACTGTCTCACAGCATTGCAGAAAACATTGTACTTCATAAGGCATAAGCTTGTTTCAGTTTGGCAAGATTTGCACTGAATACTTAATGAAACAGCTTTATCTAATAGAGAGAAAAGCTTTTGAGCAGATTTGGGCTTGATTTCACTTCATTTCAACAGAAACACTATTTCAGCATTACTGGACTCAGAAAGCTGTAAACTGACAATCTTGATCATTGAAGTCCTAACATAAGTTTTTGTGCATATAACTTCTAACACATTAAAAACTGTCTTACAGCATTGCAGAAAACATTGTACTTCATAAGACATAAGCTTGTTTCAGTTTGGCAAGATTTGCACTGAATACTGAATGAAACAGCTTTATCTAATAGAGAGAAAAGCTTTTGAGCAGATTTGGGCTTGATTTCACTTCATTTCAACAGAAACACTATTTCAGCATTACTGGACTCAGAAAGCTGTAAACTGACAATCTTGATCATTGAAGTCCTAACATAAGTTTTTGTGCATATAACTTCTAACACATTAAAAACTGTCTTACAGCATTGCAGAAAACATTGTACTTCATAAGGCATAAGCTTGTTTCAGTTTGGCAAGATTTGCACTGAATACTGAATGAAACAGCTTTCTCTAATAGAGAGAAAAGCTTTTGAGCAGATTTGGGCTTGATTTCACTTCATTTCAACAGAAACACTATTTCAGCATTACTGGACTCAGAAAGCTGTAAACTGACAATCTTGATCATTGAAGTCCTAACATAAGTTTTTGTGCATATAACTTCTAACACATTAAAAACTGTCTTACAGCATTGCAGAAAACATTGTACTTCATAAGGCATAAGCTTGTTTCAGTTTGGCAAGATTTGCACTGAATACTGAATGAAACAGCTTTCTCTAATAGAGAGAAAAGCTTTTGAGCAGATTTGGGCTTGATTTCACTTCATTTCAACAGAAACACTATTTCAGCATTACTGGACTCAGAAAGCTGTAAACTGACAATCTTGATCATTGAAGTCCTAACATAAGTTTTTGTGCATATAACTTCTAACACATTAAAAACTGTCTTACAGCATTGCAGAAAACATTGTACTTCATAAGGCATAAGCTTGTTTCAGTTTGGCAAGATTTGCACTGAATACTGAATGAAACAGCTTTATCTAATAGAGAGAAAAGCTTTTGAGCAGATTTGGGCTTGATTTCACTTCATTTCAACAGAAACACTATTTCAGCATTACTGGACTCAGAAAGCTGTAAACTGACAATCTTGATCATTGAAGTCCTAACATAAGTTTTTGTGCATATAACTTCTAACACATTAAAAACTGTCTTACAGCATTGCAGAAAACATTGTACTTCATAAGACATAAGCTTGTTTCAGTTTGGCAAGATTTGCACTGAATACTGAATGAAACAGCTTTATCTAATAGAGAGAAAAGCTTTTGAGCAGATTTGGGCTTGATTTCACTTCATTTCAACAGAAACACTATTTCAGCATTACTGGACTCAGAAAGCTGTAAACTGACAATCTTGATCATTGAAGTCCTAACATAAGTTTTTGTGCATATAACTTCTAACACATTAAAAACTGTCTTACAGCATTGCAGAAAACATTGTACTTCATAAGACATAAGCTTGTTTCAGTTTGGCAAGATTTGCACTGAATACTGAATGAAACAGCTTTCTCTAATAGAGAGAAAAGCTTTTGAGCAGATTTGGGCTTGATTTCACTTCATTTGAACAGAAACACTATTTCAGCATTACTGGACTCAGAAAGCTGTAAACTGACAATCTTGATCATTGCAGTCCTAACATTAGTTTTTGTGAATATAACTTCTAACACATTAAAAACTGTCTTACAGCATTGCAGAAAACATTTTATTTCATAAGACATAAGCAAGTTTCAGTTTGGCAAGATTTGCACTGAATACTGAATGAAACAGCTTTCTCTAATAGAGAGAAAAGCTTTTGAGCAGATTTGGGCTTGATTTCACTTCATTTGAACAGAAACACTATTTCAGCATTACTGGACTCAGAAAGCTGTAAACTGACAATCTTGATCATTGAAGTCCTGACATAAGTTTTTGTGCATATAACTTCTAACACATTAAAAACTGTCTTACAGCATTGCAGAAAACATTGTACTTCATAAGGCATAAGCTTGTTTCAGTTTGGCAAGATTTGCACTGAATACTGAATGAAACAGCTTTATCTAATAGAGAGAAAAGCTTTTGAGCAGATTTGGGCTTGATTTCACTTCATTTCAACAGAAACACTATTTCAGCATTACTGGACTCAGAAAGCTGTAAACTGACAATCTTGATCATTGAAGTCCTAACATAAGTTTTTGTGCATATAACTTCTAACACATTAAAAACTGTCTTACAGCATTGCAGAAAACATTGTACTTCATAAGACATAAGCTTGTTTCAGTTTGGCAAGATTTGCACTGAATACTGAATGAAACAGCTTTATCTAATAGAGAGAAAAGCTTTTGAGCAGATTTGGGCTTGATTTCACTTCATTTCAACAGAAACACTATTTCAGCATTACTGGACTCAGAAAGCTGTAAACTGACAATCTTGATCATTGAAGTCCTAACATAAGTTTTTGTGCATATAACTTCTAACACATTAAAAACTGTCTTACAGCATTGCAGAAAACATTGTACTTCATAAGGCATAAGCTTGTTTCAGTTTGGCAAGATTTGCACTGAATATTGAATGAAACAGCTTTCTCTAATAGAGAGAAAAGCCTTTGAGCAGATTTGGGCTTGATTTCACTTCATTTGAACAGAAACACTATTTCAACATTACTGGACTCAGAAAGCTGTAAACTGACAATCTTGATCATTGCAGTCCTAACATTAGTTTTTGTGCATATAACTTCTAACACATTAAAAACTGTCTTACAGCATTGCAGAAAACATTTTATTTCATAAGACATAAGCAAGTTTCAGTTTGGCAAGATTTGCACTGAATACTGAATGAAACAGCTTTCTCTAATAGAGAGAAAAGCTTTTGAGCAGATTTGGGCTTGATTTCACTTCATTTGAACAGAAACACTATTTCAGCATCACTGGACTCAGAAAGCTGTAAACTGACAATCTTGATCATTGAAGTCCTAACATAAGTTTTTGTGCATATAACTTCTAACACATTAAAAACTGTCTTACAGCATTGCAGAAAACATTGTACTTCATAAGGCATAAGCTTGTTTCAGTTTGGCAAGATTTGCACTGAATACTGAATGAAACAGCTTTATCTAATAGAGAGAAAAGCTTTTGAGCAGATTTGGGCTTGATTTCACTTCATTTCAACAGAAACACTATTTCAGCATTACTGGACTCAGAAAGCTGTAAACTGACAATCTTGATCATTGAAGTCCTAACATAAGTTTTTGTGCATATAACTTCTAACACATTAAAAACTGTCTTACAGCATTGCAGAAAACATTGTACTTCATAAGACATAAGCTTGTTTCAGTTTGGCAAGATTTGCACTGAATACTGAATGAAACAGCTTTATCTAATAGAGAGAAAAGCTTTTGAGCAGATTTGGGCTTGATTTCACTTCATTTGAACAGAAACACTATTTCAGCATTACTGGACTCAGAAAGCTGTAAACTGACAATCTTGATCATTGAAGTCCTAACATAAGTTTTTGTGCATATAACTTCTAACACATTAAAAACTGTCTTACAGCATTGCAGAAAACATTGTACTTCATAAGGCATAAGCTTGTTTCAGTTTGGCAAGATTTGCACTGAATACTGAATGAAACAGCTTTATCTAATAGAGAGAAAAGCTTTTGAGCAGATTTGGGCTTGATTTCACTTCATTTGAACAGAAACACTATTTCAGCATTACTGGACTCAGAAAGCTGTAAACTGACAATCTTGATCATTGAAGTCCTAACATAAGTTTTTGTGCATATAACTTCTAACACATTAAAAACTGTCTTACAGCATTGCAGAAAACATTTTATTTCATAAGACATAAGCAAGTTTCAGTTTGGCAAGATTTGCACTGAATACTGAATGAAACAGCTTTCTCTAATAGAGAGAAAAGCTTTTGAGCAGATTTGGGCTTGATTTCACTTCATTTGAACAGAAACACTATTTCAGCATTACTGGACTCAGAAAGCTGTAAACTGACAATCTTGATCATTGAAGTCCTAACATAAGTTTTTGTGCATATAACTTCTAACACATTAAAAACTGTCTCACAGCATTGCAGAAAAAATTGTACTTCATAAGGCATAAGCTTGTTTCAGTTTGGCAAGATTTGCACTGAATACTGAATGAAACAGCTTTATCTAATAGAGAGAAAAGCTTTTGAGCAGATTTGGGCTTGATTTCACTTCATTTCAACAGAAACACTATTTCAGCATTACTGGACTCAGAAAGCTGTAAACTGACAATCTTGATCATTGAAGTCCTAACATAAGTTTTTGTGCATATAACTTCTAACACATTAAAAACTGTCTTACAGCATTGCAGAAAACATTGTACTTCATAAGACATAAGCTTGTTTCAGTTTGGCAAGATTTGCACTGAATACTGAATGAAACAGCTTTATCTAATAGAGAGAAAAGCTTTTGAGCAGATTTGGGCTTGATTTCACTTCATTTCAACAGAAACACTATTTCAGCATTACTGGACTCAGAAAAGCTGTAAACTGACAATCTTGATCATTGAAGTCCTAACATAAGTTTTTGTGCATATAACTTCTAACACATTAAAAACTGTCTTACAGCATTGCAGAAAACATTGTACTTCATAAGGCATAAGCTTGTTTCAGTTTGGCAAGATTTGCACTGAATACTGAATGAAACAGCTTTCTCTAATAGAGAGAAAAGCTTTTGAGCAGATTTGGGCTTGATTTCACTTCATTTCAACAGAAACACTATTTCAGCATTACTGGACTCAGAAAGCTGTAAACTGACAATCTTGATCATTGAAGTCCTAACATAAGTTTTTGTGCATATAACTTCTAACACATTAAAAACTGTCTTACAGCATTGCAGAAAACATTGTACTTCATAAGGCATAAGCTTGTTTCAGTTTGGCAAGATTTGCACTGAATACTGAATGAAACAGCTTTCTCTAATAGAGAGAAAAGCTTTTGAGCAGATTTGGGCTTGATTTCACTTCATTTCAACAGAAACACTATTTCAGCATTACTGGACTCAGAAAGCTGTAAACTGACAATCTTGATCATTGAAGTCCTAACATAAGTTTTTGTGCATATAACTTCTAACACATTAAAAACTGTCTTACAGCATTGCAGAAAACATTGTACTTCATAAGGCATAAGCTTGTTTCAGTTTGGCAAGATTTGCACTGAATACTGAATGAAACAGCTTTATCTAATAGAGAGAAAAGCTTTTGAGCAGATTTGGGCTTGATTTCACTTCATTTCAACAGAAACACTATTTCAGCATTACTGGACTCAGAAAGCTGTAAACTGACAATCTTGATCATTGAAGTCCTAACATAAGTTTTTGTGCATATAACTTCTAACACATTAAAAACTGTCTTACAGCATTGCAGAAAACATTGTACTTCATAAGACATAAGCTTGTTTCAGTTTGGCAAGATTTGCACTGAATACTGAATGAAACAGCTTTATCTAATAGAGAGAAAAGCTTTTGAGCAGATTTGGGCTTGATTTCACTTCATTTCAACAGAAACACTATTTCAGCATTACTGGACTCAGAAAGCTGTAAACTGACAATCTTGATCATTGAAGTCCTAACATAAGTTTTTGTGCATATAACTTCTAACACATTAAAAACTGTCTTACAGCATTGCAGAAAACATTGTACTTCATAAGACATAAGCTTGTTTCAGTTTGGCAAGATTTGCACTGAATACTGAATGAAACAGCTTTCTCTAATAGAGAGAAAAGCTTTTGAGCAGATTTGGGCTTGATTTCACTTCATTTGAACAGAAACACTATTTCAGCATTACTGGACTCAGAAAGCTGTAAACTGACAATCTTGATCATTGCAGTCCTAACATTAGTTTTTGTGAATATAACTTCTAACACATTAAAAACTGTCTTACAGCATTGCAGAAAACATTTTATTTCATAAGACATAAGCAAGTTTCAGTTTGGCAAGATTTGCACTGAATACTGAATGAAACAGCTTTCTCTAATAGAGAGAAAAGCTTTTGAGCAGATTTGGGCTTGATTTCACTTCATTTGAACAGAAACACTATTTCAGCATTACTGGACTCAGAAAGCTGTAAACTGACAATCTTGATCATTGAAGTCCTAACATAAGTTTTTGTGCATATAACTTCTAACACATTAAAAACTGTCTCACAGCATTGCAGAAAACATTGTACTTCATAAGGCATAAGCTTGTTTCAGTTTGGCAAGATTTGCACTGAATACTGAATGAAACAGCTTTATCTAATAGAGAGAAAAGCTTTTGAGCAGATTTGGGCTTGATTTCACTTCATTTCAACAGAAACACTATTTCAGCATTACTGGACTCAGAAAGCTGTAAACTGACAATCTTGATCATTGAAGTCCTAACATAAGTTTTTGTGCATATAACTTCTAACACATTAAAAACTGTCTTACAGCATTGCAGAAAACATTGTACTTCATAAGGCATAAGCTTGTTTCAGTTTGGCAAGATTTGCACTGAATACTGAATGAAACAGCTTTATCTAATAGAGAGAAAAGCTTTTGAGCAGATTTGGGCTTGATTTCACTTCATTTCAACAGAAACACTATTTCAGCATTACTGGACTCAGAAAGCTGTAAACTGACAATCTTGATCATTGAAGTCCTAACATAAGTTTTTGTGCATATAACTTCTAACACATTAAAAACTGTCTTACAGCATTGCAGAAAACATTGTACTTCATAAGGCATAAGCTTGTTTCAGTTTGGCAAGATTTGCACTGAATACTGAATGAAACAGCTTTATCTAATAGAGAGAAAAGCTTTTGAGCAGATTTGGGCTTGATTTCACTTCATTTCAACAGAAACACTATTTCAGCATTACTGGACTCAGAAAGCTGTAAACTGACAATCTTGATCATTGAAGTCCTAACATAAGTTTTTGTGCATATAACTTCTAACACATTAAAAACTGTCTTACAGCATTGCAGAAAACATTGTACTTCATAAGACATAAGCTTGTTTCAGTTTGGCAAGATTTGCACTGAATACTGAATGAAACAGCTTTATCTAATAGAGAGAAAAGCTTTTGAGCAGATTTGGGCTTGATTTCACTTCATTTCAACAGAAACACTATTTCAGCATTACTGGACTCAGAAAGCTGTAAACTGACAATCTTGATCATTGAAGTCCTAACATAAGTTTTTGTGCATATAACTTCTAACACATTAAAAACTGTCTTACAGCATTGCAGAAAACATTGTACTTCATAAGGCATAAGCTTGTTTCAGTTTGGCAAGATTTGCACTGAATACTGAATGAAACAGCTTTCTCTAAAAGAGAGAAAAGCTTTTGAGCAGATTTGGGCTTGATTTCACTTCATTTCAACAGAAACACTATTTCAGCATTACTGGACTCAGAAAGCTGTAAACTGACAATCTTGATCATTGAAGTCCTAACATAAGTTTTTGTGCATATAACTTCTAACACATTAAAAACTGTCTTACAGCATTGCAGAAAACATTGTACTTCATAAGGCATAAGCTTGTTTCAGTTTGGCAAGATTTGCACTGAATACTGAATGAAACAGCTTTATCTAATAGAGAGAAAAGCTTTTGAGCAGATTTGGGCTTGATTTCACTTCATTTGAACAGAAACACTATTTCAGCATTACTGGACTCAGAAAGCTGTAAACTGACAATCTTGATCATTGAAGTCCTAACATAAGTTTTTGTGCATATAACTTCTAACACATTAAAAACTGTCTTACAGCATTGCAGAAAACATTGTACTTCATAAGACATAAGCTTGTTTCAGTTTGTCAAGCTTTGCACTGAATACTGAATGAAACAGCTTTATCTAATAGATAGAAAAGCTTTTGAGCAGATTTGGGCTTGATTTCACTTCATTTCAACAGAAACACTATTTCAGCATTACTGGACTCAGAAAGCTGTAAACTGACAATCTTGATCATTGAAGTCCTAACATAAGTTTTTGTGCATATAACTTCTAACACATTAAAAACTGTCTTACAGCATTGCAGAAAACATTGTACTTCATAAGGCATAAGCTTGTTTCAGTTTGGCAAGATTTGCACTGAATATTGAATGAAACAGCTTTATCTAATAGAGAGAAAAGCTTTTGAGCAGATTTGGGCTTGATTTCACTTCATTTGAACAGAAACACTATTTCAACATTACTGCACTCAGAAAGCTGTAAACTGACAATCTTGATCATTGCAGTCCTAACATTAGTTTTTGTGCATATAACTTCTAACACATTAAAAACTGTCTTACAGCATTGCAGAAAACATTTTATTTCATAAGACATGAGCAAGTTTCAGTTTGGCAAGATTTGCACTGAATACTGAATGAAACAGCTTTCTCTAATAGAGAGAAAAGCTTTTGAGCAGATTTGGGCTTGATTTCACTTCATTTCAACAGAAACACTATTTCAGCATTACTGGACTCAGAAAGCTGTAAACTGACAATCTTGATCATTGAAGTCCTAACATAAGTTTTTGTGCATATAACTTCTAACACATTAAAAACTGTCTTACAGCATTGCAGAAAACATTGTACTTCATAAGGCATAAGCTTGTTTCAGTTTGGCAAGATTTGCACTGAATATTGAATGAAACAGCTTTCTCTAATAGAGAGAAAAGCTTTTGAGCAGATTTGGGCTTGATTTCACTTCATTTGAACAGAAACACTATTTCAACATTACTGGACTCAGAAAGCTGTAAACTGACAATCTTGATCATTGCAGTCCTAACATTAGTTTTTGTGCATATAACTTCTAACACATTAAAAACTGTCTTACAGCATTGCAGAAAACATTGTACTTCATAAGGCATAAGCTTGTTTCAGTTTGGCAAGATTTGCACTGAATACTGAATGAAACAGCTTTATCTAATAGAGAGAAAAGCTTTTGAGCAGATTTGGGCTTGATTTCACTTCATTTCAACAGAAACACTATTTCAGCATTACTGGACTCAGAAAGCTGTAAACTGACAATCTTGATCATTGAAGTCCTAACATAAGTTTTTGTGCATATAACTTCTAACACATTAAAAACTGTCTTACAGCATTGCAGAAAACATTGTACTTCATAAGACATAAGCTTGTTTCAGTTTGGCAAGATTTGCACTGAATACTGAATGAAACAGCTTTATCTAATAGAGAGAAAAGCTTTTGAGCAGATTTGGGCTTGATTTCACTTCATTTGAACAGAAACACTATTTCAGCATTACTGGACTCAGAAAGCTGTAAACTGACAATCTTGATCATTGAAGTCCTAACATTAGTTTTTGTGCATATAACTTCTAACACATTAAAAACTGTCTTACAGCATTGCAGAAAACATTGTACTTCATAAGACATAAGCTTGTTTCAGTTTGGCAAGATTTGCACTGAATACTGAATGAAACAGCTTTATCTAATAGAGAGAAAAGCTTTTGAGCAGATTTGGGCTTGATTTCACTTCATTTCAACAGAAACACTATTTCAGCATTACTGGACTCAGAAAGCTGTAAACTGACAATCTTGATCATTGAAGTCCTAACATAAGTTTTTGTGCATATAACTTCTAACACATTAAAAACTGTCTTACAGCATTGCAGAAAACATTGTACTTCATAAGGCATAAGCTTGTTTCAGTTTGGCAAGATTTGCACTGAATATTGAATGAAACAGCTTTATCTAATAGAGAGAAAAGCTTTTGAGCAGATTTGGGCTTGATTTCACTTCATTTGAACAGAAACACTATTTCAACATTACTGGACTCAGAAAGCTGTAAACTGACAATCTTGATCATTGCAGTCCTAACATTAGTTTTTGTGCATATAACTTCTAACACATTAAAAACTGTCTTACAGCATTGCAGAAAACATTTTATTTCATAAGACATAAGCAAGTTTCAGTTTGGCAAGATTTGCACTGAATACTGAATGAAACAGCTTTCTCTAATAGAGAGAAAAGCTTTTGAGCAGATTTGGGCTTGATTTCACTTCATTTGAACAGAACACTATTTCAGCATTACTGGACTCAGAAAGCTGTAAACTGACAATCTTGATCATTGAAGTCCTAACATAAGTTTTTGTGCATATAACTTCTAACACATTAAAAACTGTCTTACAGCATTGCAGAAAACATTGTACTTCATAAGGCATAAGCTTGTTTCAGTTTGGCAAGATTTGCACTGAATACTGAATGAAACAGCTTTATCTAATAGAGAGAAAAGCCTTTGAGCAGATTTGGGCTTGATTTCACTTCATTTCAACAGAAACACTATTTCAGCATTACTGGACTCAGAAAGCTGTAAACTGACAATCTTGATCATTGAAGTCCTAACATAAGTTTTTGTGCATATAACTTCTAACACATTAAAAACTGTCTTACAGCATTGCAGAAAACATTGTACTTCATAAGACATAAGCTTGTTTCAGTTTGGCAAGATTTGCACTGAATACTGAATGAAACAGCTTTATCTAATAGAGAGAAAAGCTTTTGAGCAGATTTGGGCTTGATTTCACTTCATTTCAACAGAAACACTATTTCAGCATTACTGGACTCAGAAAGCTGTAAACTGACAATCTTGATCATTGAAGTCCTAACATAAGTTTTTGTGCATATAACTTCTAACACATTAAAAACTGTCTTACAGCATTGCAGAAAACATTGTACTTCATAAGGCATAAGCTTGTTTCAGTTTGGCAAGATTTGCACTGAATATTGAATGAAACAGCTTTCTCTAATAGAGAGAAAAGCTTTTGAGCAGATTTGGGCTTGATTTCACTTCATTTGAACAGAAACACTATTTCAACATTACTGGACTCAGAAAGCTGTAAACTGACAATCTTGATCATTGCAGTCCTAACATTAGTTTTTGTGCATATAACTTCTAACACATTAAAAACTGTCTTACAGCATTGCAGAAAACATTTTATTTCATAAGACATAAGCAAGTTTCAGTTTGGCAAGATTTGCACTGAATACTGAATGAAACAGCTTTCTCTAATAGAGAGAAAAGCTTTTGAGCAGATTTGGGCTTGATTTCACTTCATTTGAACAGAAACACTATTTCAGCATTACTGGACTCAGAAAGCTGTAAACTGACAATCTTGATCATTGAAGTCCTAACATAAGTTTTTGTGCATATAACTTCTAACACATTAAAAACTGTCTTACAGCATTGCAGAAAACATTGTACTTCATAAGGCATAAGCTTGTTTCAGTTTGGCAAGATTTGCACTGAATACTGAATGAAACAGCTTTATCTAATAGAGAGAAAAGCTTTTGAGCAGATTTGGGCTTGATTTCACTTCATTTCAACAGAAACACTATTTCAGCATTACTGGACTCAGAAAGCTGTAAACTGACAATCTTGATCATTGAAGTCCTAACATAAGTTTTTGTGCATATAACTTCTAACACATTAAAAACTGTCTTACAGCATTGCAGAAAACATTGTACTTCATAAGGCATAAGCTTGTTTCAGTTTGGCAAGATTTGCACTGAATACTGAATGAAACAGCTTTCTCTAAAAGAGAGAAAAGCTTTTGAGCAGATTTGGGCTTGATTTCACTTCATTTCAACAGAAACACTATTTCAGCATTACTGGACTCAGAAAGCTGTAAACTGACAATCTTGATCATTGAAGTCCTAACATAAGTTTTTGTGCATATAACTTCTAACACATTAAAAACTGTCTTACAGCATTGCAGAAAACATTGTACTTCATAAGGCATAAGCTTGTTTCAGTTTGGCAAGATTTGCACTGAATACTGAATGAAACAGCTTTATCTAATAGAGAGAAAAGCTTTTGAGCAGATTTGGGCTTGATTTCACTTCATTTGAACAGAAACACTATTTCAGCATTACTGGACTCAGAAAGCTGTAAACTGACAATCTTGATCATTGAAGTCCTAACATAAGTTTTTGTGCATATAACTTCTAACACATTAAAAACTGTCTTACAGCATTGCAGAAAACATTGTACTTCATAAGACATAAGCTTGTTTCAGTTTGTCAAGCTTTGCACTGAATACTGAATGAAACAGCTTTATCTAATAGAGAGAAAAGCTTTTGAGCAGATTTGGGCTTGATTTCACTTCATTTCAACAGAAACACTATTTCAGCATTACTGGACTCAGAAAGCTGTAAACTGACAATCTTGATCATTGAAGTCCTAACATAAGTTTTTGTGCATATAACTTCTAACACATTAAAAACTGTCTTACAGCATTGCAGAAAACATTGTACTTCATAAGGCATAAGCTTGTTTCAGTTTGGCAAGATTTGCACTGAATATTGAATGAAACAGCTTTATCTAATAGAGAGAAAAGCTTTTGAGCAGATTTGGGCTTGATTTCACTTCATTTGAACAGAAACACTATTTCAACATTACTGCACTCAGAAAGCTGTAAACTGACAATCTTGATCATTGCAGTCCTAACATTAGTTTTTGTGCATATAACTTCTAACACATTAAAAACTGTCTTACAGCATTGCAGAAAACATTTTATTTCATAAGACATGAGCAAGTTTCAGTTTGGCAAGATTTGCACTGAATACTGAATGAAACAGCTTTCTCTAATAGAGAGAAAAGCTTTTGAGCAGATTTGGGCTTGATTTCACTTCATTTGAACAGAAACACTATTTCAACATTACTGGACTCAGAAAGCTGTAAACTGACAATCTTGATCATTGCAGTCCTAACATTAGTTTTTGTGCATATAACTTCTAACACATTAAAAACTGTCTTACAGCATTGCAGAAAACATTGTACTTCATAAGGCATAAGCTTGTTTCAGTTTGGCAAGATTTGCACTGAATACTGAATGAAACAGCTTTATCTAATAGAGAGAAAAGCTTTTGAGCAGATTTGGGCTTGATTTCACTTCATTTCAACAGAAACACTATTTCAGCATTACTGGACTCAGAAAGCTGTAAACTGACAATCTTGATCATTGAAGTCCTAACATAAGTTTTTGTGCATATAACTTCTAACACATTAAAAACTGTCTTACAGCATTGCAGAAAACATTGTACTTCATAAGACATAAGCTTGTTTCAGTTTGGCAAGATTTGCACTGAATACTGAATGAAACAGCTTTATCTAATAGAGAGAAAAGCTTTTGAGCAGATTTGGGCTTGATTTCACTTCATTTGAACAGAAACACTATTTCAGCATTACTGGACTCAGAAAGCTGTAAACTGACAATCTTGATCATTGAAGTCCTAACATTAGTTTTTGTGCATATAACTTCTAACACATTAAAAACTGTCTTACAGCATTGCAGAAAACATTGTACTTCATAAGACATAAGCTTGTTTCAGTTTGGCAAGATTTGCACTGAATACTGAATGAAACAGCTTTATCTAATAGAGAGAAAAGCTTTTGAGCAGATTTGGGCTTGATTTCACTTCATTTCAACAGAAACACTATTTCAGCATTACTGGACTCAGAAAGCTGTAAACTGACAATCTTGATCATTGAAGTCCTAACATTAGTTTTTGTGCATATAACTTCTAACACATTAAAAACTGTCTTACAGCATTGCAGAAAACATTGTACTTCATAAGGCATAAGCTTGTTTCAGTTTGGCAAGATTTGCACTGAATATTGAATGAAACAGCTTTATCTAATAGAGAGAAAAGCTTTTGAGCAGATTTGGGCTTGATTTCACTTCATTTGAACAGAAACACTATTTCAACATTACTGGACTCAGAAAGCTGTAAACTGACAATCTTGATCATTGCAGTCCTAACATTAGTTTTTGTGCATATAACTTCTAACACATTAAAAACTGTCTTACAGCATTGCAGAAAACATTTTATTTCATAAGACATAAGCAAGTTTCAGTTTGGCAAGATTTGCACTGAATACTGAATGAAACAGCTTTCTCTAATAGAGAGAAAAGCTTTTGAGCAGATTTGGGCTTGATTTCACTTCATTTGAACAGAACACTATTTCAGCATTACTGGACTCAGAAAGCTGTAAACTGACAATCTTGATCATTGAAGTCCTAACATAAGTTTTTGTGCATATAACTTCTAACACATTAAAAACTGTCTTACAGCATTGCAGAAAACATTGTACTTCATAAGGCATAAGCTTGTTTCAGTTTGGCAAGATTTGCACTGAATACTGAATGAAACAGCTTTATCTAATAGAGAGAAAAGCCTTTGAGCAGATTTGGGCTTGATTTCACTTCATTTCAACAGAAACACTATTTCAGCATTACTGGACTCAGAAAGCTGTAAACTGACAATCTTGATCATTGAAGTCCTAACATAAGTTTTTGTGCATATAACTTCTAACACATTAAAAACTGTCTTACAGCATTGCAGAAAACATTGTACTTCATAAGACATAAGCTTGTTTCAGTTTGGCAAGATTTGCACTGAATACTGAATGAAACAGCTTTATCTAATAGAGAGAAAAGCTTTTGAGCAGATTTGGGCTTGATTTCACTTCATTTCAACAGAAACACTATTTCAGCATTACTGGACTCAGAAAGCTGTAAACTGACAATCTTGATCATTGAAGTCCTAACATAAGTTTTTGTGCATATAACTTCTAACACATTAAAAACTGTCTTACAGCATTGCAGAAAACATTGTACTTCATAAGGCATAAGCTTGTTTCAGTTTGGCAAGATTTGCACTGAATATTGAATGAAACAGCTTTCTCTAATAGAGAGAAAAGCTTTTGAGCAGATTTGGGCTTGATTTCACTTCATTTGAACAGAAACACTATTTCAACATTACTGGACTCAGAAAGCTGTAAACTGACAATCTTGATCATTGCAGTCCTAACATTAGTTTTTGTGCATATAACTTCTAACACATTAAAAACTGTCTTACAGCATTGCAGAAAACATTTTATTTCATAAGACATAAGCAAGTTTCAGTTTGGCAAGATTTGCACTGAATACTGAATGAAACAGCTTTCTCTAATAGAGAGAAAAGCTTTTGAGCAGATTTGGGCTTGATTTCACTTCATTTGAACAGAAACACTATTTCAGCATTACTGGACTCAGAAAGCTGTAAACTGACAATCTTGATCATTGAAGTCCTAACATAAGTTTTTGTGCATATAACTTCTAACACATTAAAAACTGTCTTACAGCATTGCAGAAAACATTGTACTTCATAAGGCATAAGCTTGTTTCAGTTTGGCAAGATTTGCACTGAATACTGAATGAAACAGCTTTATCTAATAGAGAGAAAAGCTTTTGAGCAGATTTGGGCTTGATTTCACTTCATTTCAACAGAAACACTATTTCAGCATTACTGGACTCAGAAAGCTGTAAACTGACAATCTTGATCATTGAAGTCCTAACATAAGTTTTTGTGCATATAACTTCTAACACATTAAAAACTGTCTTACAGCATTGCAGAAAACATTGTACTTCATAAGGCATAAGCTTGTTTCAGTTTGGCAAGATTTGCACTGAATACTGAATGAAACAGCTTTCTCTAATAGAGAGAAAAGCTTTTGAGCAGATTTGGGCTTGATTTCACTTCATTTGAACAGAAACACTATTTCAACATTACTGGACTCAGAAAGCTGTAAACTGACAATCTTGATCATTGCAGTCCTAACATTAGTTTTTGTGCATATAACTTCTAACACATTAAAAACTGTCTTACAGCATTGCAGAAAACATTTTATTTCATAAGACATAAGCAAGTTTCAGTTTGGCAAGATTTGCACTGAATACTGAATGAAACAGCTTTCTCTAATAGAGAGAAAAGCTTTTGAGCAGATTTGGGCTTGATTTCACTTCATTTGAACAGAAACACTATTTCAGCATTACTGGACTCAGAAAGCTGTAAACTGACAATCTTGATCATTGAAGTCCTAACATAAGTTTTTGTGCATATAACTTCTAACACATTAAAAACTGTCTTACAGCATTGCAGAAAACATTGTACTTCATAAGGCATAAGCTTGTTTCAGTTTGGCAAGATTTGCACTGAATACTGAATGAAACAGCTTTCTCTAATAGAGAGAAAAGCTTTTGAGCAGATTTGGGCTTGATTTCACTTCATTTGAACAGAAACACTATTTCAGCATTACTGGACTCAGAAAGCTGTAAACTGACAATCTTGATCATTGAAGTCCTAACATAAGTTTTTGTGCATATAACTTCTAACACATTAAAAACTGTCTTACAGCATTGCAGAAAACATTGTACTTCATAAGACATAAGCTTGTTTCAGTTTGGCAAGATTTGCACTGAATACTGAATGAAACAGCTTTATCTAATAGAGAGAAAAGCTTTTGAGCAGATTTGGGCTTGATTTCACTTCATTTCAACAGAAACACTATTTCAGCATTACTGGACTCAGAAAGCTGTAAACTGACAATCTTGATCATTGAAGTCCTAACATAAGGTTTTGTGCATATAACTTCTAACACATTAAAAACTGTCTTACAGCATTGCAGAAAACATTGTACTTCATAAGACATAAGCTTGTTTCAGTTTGGCAAGATTTGCACTGAATACTGAATAAAACAGCTTTCTCTAATAGAGAGAAAAGCTTTTGAGCAGATTTGGGCTTGATTTCACTTCATTTGAACAGAAACACTATTTCAGCATTACTGGACTCAGAAAGCTGTAAACTGACAATCTTGATCATTGAAGTCCTAACATAAGTTTTTGTGCATATAACTTCTAACACATTAAAAACTGTCTTACAGCATTGCAGAAAACATTGTACTTCATAAGGCATAAGCTTGTTTCAGTTTGGCAAGATTTGCACTGAATACTGAATGAAACAGCTTTCTCTAATAGAGAGAAAAGCTTTTGAGCAGATTTGGGCTTGATTTCACTTCATTTGAACAGAAACACTATTTCAGCATTACTGGACTCAGAAAGCTGTAAACTGACAATCTTGATCATTGAAGTCCTAACATAAGTTTTTGTGCATATAACTTCTAACACATTAAAAACTGTCTTACAGCATTGCAGAAAACATTGTACTTCATAAGGCATAAGCTTGTTTCAGTTTGGCAAGATTTGCACTGAATACTGAATGAAACAGCTTTATCTAATAGAGAGAAAAGCTTTTGAGCAGATTTGGGCTTGATTTCACTTCATTTCAACAGAAACACTATTTCAGCATTACTGGACTCAGAAAGCTGTAAACTGACAATCTTGATCATTGAAGTCCTAACATAAGTTTTTGTGCATATAACTTCTAACACATTAAAAACTGTCTTACAGCATTGCAGAAAACATTGTACTTCATAAGACATAAGCTTGTTTCAGTTTGGCAAGATTTGCACTGAATACTGAATGAAACAGCTTTATCTAATAGAGAGAAAAGCTTTTGAGCAGATTTGGGCTTGATTTCACTTCATTTCAACAGAAACACTATTTCAGCATTACTGGACTCAGAAAGCTGTAAACTGACAATCTTGATCATTGAAGTCCTAACATTAGTTTTTGTGCATATAACTTCTAACACATTAAAAACTGTCTTACAGCATTGCAGAAAACATTTTATTTAATAAGACATAAGCAAGTTTCAGTTTGGCAAGATTTGCACTGAATACTGAATGAAACAGCTTTCTCTAATAGAGAGAAAAGCTTTTGAGCAGATTTGGGCTTGATTTCACTTCATTTCAACAGAAACACTATTTCAGCATTACTGGACTCAGAAAGCTGTAAACTGACAATCTTGATCATTGAAGTCCTAACATAAGTTTTTGTGCATATAACTTCTAACACATTAAAAACTGTCTTACAGCATTGCAGAAAACATTGTACTTCATAAGGCATAAGCTTGTTTCAGTTTGGCAAGATTTGCACTGAATACTGAATGAAACAGCTTTATCTAATAGAGAGAAAAGCTTTTGAGCAGATTTGGGCTTGATTTCACTTCATTTGAACAGAAACACTATTTCAACATTACTGGACTCAGAAAGCTGTAAACTGACAATCTTGATCATTGCAGTCCTAACATTAGTTTTTGTGCATATAACTTCTAACACATTAAAAACTGTCTTACAGCATTGCAGAAAACATTTTATTTCATAAGACATAAGCAAGTTTCAGTTTGGCAAGATTTGCACTGAATACTGAATGAAACAGCTTTCTCTAATAGAGAGAAAAGCTTTTGAGCAGATTTGGGCTTGATTTCACTTCATTTGAACAGAACACTATTTCAGCATTACTGGACTCAGAAAGCTGTAAACTGACAATCTTGATCATTGAAGTCCTAACATAAGTTTTTGTGCATATAACTTCTAACACATTAAAAACTGTCTTACAGCATTGCAGAAAACATTGTACTTCATAAGGCATAAGCTTGTTTCAGTTTGGCAAGATTTGCACTGAATACTGAATGAAACAGCTTTATCTAATAGAGAGAAAAGCCTTTGAGCAGATTTGGGCTTGATTTCACTTCATTTCAACAGAAACACTATTTCAGCATTACTGGACTCAGAAAGCTGTAAACTGACAATCTTGATCATTGAAGTCCTAACATAAGTTTTTGTGCATATAACTTCTAACACATTAAAAACTGTCTTACAGCATTGCAGAAAACATTGTACTTCATAAGACATAAGCTTGTTTCAGTTTGGCAAGATTTGCACTGAATACTGAATGAAACAGCTTTATCTAATAGAGAGAAAAGCTTTTGAGCAGATTTGGGCTTGATTTCACTTCATTTCAACAGAAACACTATTTCAGCATTACTGGACTCAGAAAGCTGTAAACTGACAATCTTGATCATTGAAGTCCTAACATAAGTTTTTGTGCATATAACTTCTAACACATTAAAAACTGTCTTACAGCATTGCAGAAAACATTGTACTTCATAAGGCATAAGCTTGTTTCAGTTTGGCAAGATTTGCACTGAATATTGAATGAAACAGCTTTCTCTAATAGAGAGAAAAGCTTTTGAGCAGATTTGGGCTTGATTTCACTTCATTTGAACAGAAACACTATTTCAACATTACTGGACTCAGAAAGCTGTAAACTGACAATCTTGATCATTGCAGTCCTAACATTAGTTTTTGTGCATATAACTTCTAACACATTAAAAACTGTCTTACAGCATTGCAGAAAACATTTTATTTCATAAGACATAAGCAAGTTTCAGTTTGGCAAGATTTGCACTGAATACTGAATGAAACAGCTTTCTCTAATAGAGAGAAAAGCTTTTGAGCAGATTTGGGCTTGATTTCACTTCATTTGAACAGAAACACTATTTCAGCATTACTGGACTCAGAAAGCTGTAAACTGACAATCTTGATCATTGAAGTCCTAACATAAGTTTTTGTGCATATAACTTCTAACACATTAAAAACTGTCTTACAGCATTGCAGAAAACATTGTACTTCATAAGGCATAAGCTTGTTTCAGTTTGGCAAGATTTGCACTGAATACTGAATGAAACAGCTTTATCTAATAGAGAGAAAAGCTTTTGAGCAGATTTGGGCTTGATTTCACTTCATTTCAACAGAAACACTATTTCAGCATTACTGGACTCAGAAAGCTGTAAACTGACAATCTTGATCATTGAAGTCCTAACATAAGTTTTTGTGCATATAACTTCTAACACATTAAAAACTGTCTTACAGCATTGCAGAAAACATTGTACTTCATAAGGCATAAGCTTGTTTCAGTTTGGCAAGATTTGCACTGAATACTGAATGAAACAGCTTTCTCTAATAGAGAGAAAAGCTTTTGAGCAGATTTGGGCTTGATTTCACTTCATTTGAACAGAAACACTATTTCAACATTACTGGACTCAGAAAGCTGTAAACTGACAATCTTGATCATTGCAGTCCTAACATTAGTTTTTGTGCATATAACTTCTAACACATTAAAAACTGTCTTACAGCATTGCAGAAAACATTTTATTTCATAAGACATAAGCAAGTTTCAGTTTGGCAAGATTTGCACTGAATACTGAATGAAACAGCTTTCTCTAATAGAGAGAAAAGCTTTTGAGCAGATTTGGGCTTGATTTCACTTCATTTGAACAGAAACACTATTTCAGCATTACTGGACTCAGAAAGCTGTAAACTGACAATCTTGATCATTGAAGTCCTAACATAAGTTTTTGTGCATATAACTTCTAACACATTAAAAACTGTCTTACAGCATTGCAGAAAACATTGTACTTCATAAGGCATAAGCTTGTTTCAGTTTGGCAAGATTTGCACTGAATACTGAATGAAACAGCTTTCTCTAATAGAGAGAAAAGCTTTTGAGCAGATTTGGGCTTGATTTCACTTCATTTGAACAGAAACACTATTTCAGCATTACTGGACTCAGAAAGCTGTAAACTGACAATCTTGATCATTGAAGTCCTAACATAAGTTTTTGTGCATATAACTTCTAACACATTAAAAACTGTCTTACAGCATTGCAGAAAACATTGTACTTCATAAGACATAAGCTTGTTTCAGTTTGGCAAGATTTGCACTGAATACTGAATGAAACAGCTTTATCTAATAGAGAGAAAAGCTTTTGAGCAGATTTGGGCTTGATTTCACTTCATTTCAACAGAAACACTATTTCAGCATTACTGGACTCAGAAAGCTGTAAACTGACAATCTTGATCATTGAAGTCCTAACATAAGGTTTTGTGCATATAACTTCTAACACATTAAAAACTGTCTTACAGCATTGCAGAAAACATTGTACTTCATAAGACATAAGCTTGTTTCAGTTTGGCAAGATTTGCACTGAATACTGAATAAAACAGCTTTCTCTAATAGAGAGAAAAGCTTTTGAGCAGATTTGGGCTTGATTTCACTTCATTTGAACAGAAACACTATTTCAGCATTACTGGACTCAGAAAGCTGTAAACTGACAATCTTGATCATTGAAGTCCTAACATAAGTTTTTGTGCATATAACTTCTAACACATTAAAAACTGTCTTACAGCATTGCAGAAAACATTGTACTTCATAAGGCATAAGCTTGTTTCAGTTTGGCAAGATTTGCACTGAATACTGAATGAAACAGCTTTCTCTAATAGAGAGAAAAGCTTTTGAGCAGATTTGGGCTTGATTTCACTTCATTTGAACAGAAACACTATTTCAGCATTACTGGACTCAGAAAGCTGTAAACTGACAATCTTGATCATTGAAGTCCTAACATAAGTTTTTGTGCATATAACTTCTAACACATTAAAAACTGTCTTACAGCATTGCAGAAAACATTGTACTTCATAAGGCATAAGCTTGTTTCAGTTTGGCAAGATTTGCACTGAATACTGAATGAAACAGCTTTATCTAATAGAGAGAAAAGCTTTTGAGCAGATTTGGGCTTGATTTCACTTCATTTCAACAGAAACACTATTTCAGCATTACTGGACTCAGAAAGCTGTAAACTGACAATCTTGATCATTGAAGTCCTAACATAAGTTTTTGTGCATATAACTTCTAACACATTAAAAACTGTCTTACAGCATTGCAGAAAACATTGTACTTCATAAGACATAAGCTTGTTTCAGTTTGGCAAGATTTGCACTGAATACTGAATGAAACAGCTTTATCTAATAGAGAGAAAAGCTTTTGAGCAGATTTGGGCTTGATTTCACTTCATTTCAACAGAAACACTATTTCAGCATTACTGGACTCAGAAAGCTGTAAACTGACAATCTTGATCATTGAAGTCCTAACATTAGTTTTTGTGCATATAACTTCTAACACATTAAAAACTGTCTTACAGCATTGCAGAAAACATTTTATTTAATAAGACATAAGCAAGTTTCAGTTTGGCAAGATTTGCACTGAATACTGAATGAAACAGCTTTCTCTAATAGAGAGAAAAGCTTTTGAGCAGATTTGGGCTTGATTTCACTTCATTTCAACAGAAACACTATTTCAGCATTACTGGACTCAGAAAGCTGTAAACTGACAATCTTGATCATTGAAGTCCTAACATAAGTTTTTGTGCATATAACTTCTAACACATTAAAAACTGTCTTACAGCATTGCAGAAAACATTGTACTTCATAAGGCATAAGCTTGTTTCAGTTTGGCAAGATTTGCACTGAATACTGAATGAAACAGCTTTATCTAATAGAGAGAAAAGCTTTTGAGCAGATTTGGGCTTGATTTCACTTCATTTCAACAGAAACACTATTTCAGCATTACTGGACTCAGAAAGCTGTAAACTGACAATCTTGATCATTGAAGTCCTAACATAAGTTTTTGTGCATATAACTTCTAACACATTAAAAACTGTCTTACAGCATTGCAGAAAACATTGTACTTCATAAGACATAAGCTTGTTTCAGTTTGGCAAGATTTGCACTGAATACTGAATGAAACAGCTTTATCTAATAGAGAGAAAAGCTTTTGAGCAGATTTGGGCTTGATTTCACTTCATTTCAACAGAAACACTATTTCAGCATTACTGGACTCAGAAAGCTGTAAACTGACAATCTTGATCATTGAAGTCCTAACATAAGTTTTTGTGCATATAACTTCTAACACATTAAAAACTGTCTTACAGCATTGCAGAAAACATTGTACTTCATAAGGCATAAGCTTGTTTCAGTTTGGCAAGATTTGCACTGAATACTGAATGAAACAGCTTTCTCTAATAGAGAGAAAAGCTTTTGAGCAGATTTGGGCTTGATTTCACTTCATTTGAACAGAAACACTATTTCAGCATTACTGGACTCAGAAAGCTGTAAACTGACAATCTTGATCATTGAAGTCCTAACATAAGTTTTTGTGCATATAACTTCTAACACATTAAAAACTGTCTTACAGCATTGCAGAAAACATTGTACTTCATAAGGCATAAGCTTGTTTCAGTTTGGCAAGATTTGCACTGAATACTGAATGAAACAGCTTTCTCTAATAGAGAGAAAAGCTTTTGAGCAGATTTGGGCTTGATTTCACTTCATTTCAACAGAAACACTATTTCAGCATTACTGGACTCAGAAAGCTGTAAACTGACAATCTTGATCATTGAAGTCCTAACATAAGTTTTTGTGCATATAACTTCTAACACATTAAAAACTGTCTTACAGCATTGCAGAAAACATTGTACTTCATAAGGCATAAGCTTGTTTCAGTTTGGCAAGATTTGCACTGAATACTGAATGAAACAGCTTTATCTAATAGAGAGAAAAGCTTTTGAGCAGATTTGGGCTTGATTTCACTTCATTTCAACAGAAACACTATTTCAGCATTACTGGACTCAGAAAGCTGTAAACTGACAATCTTGATCATTGAAGTCCTAACATAAGTTTTTGTGCATATAACTTCTAACACATTAAAAACTGTCTTACAGCATTGCAGAAAACATTGTACTTCATAAGACATAAGCTTGTTTCAGTTTGGCAAGATTTGCACTGAATACTGAATGAAACAGCTTTATCTAATAGAGAGAAAAGCTTTTGAGCAGATTTGGGCTTGATTTCACTTCATTTCAACAGAAACACTATTTCAGCATTACTGGACTCAGAAAGCTGTAAACTGACAATCTTGATCATTGAAGTCCTAACATAAGTTTTTGTGCATATAACTTCTAACACATTAAAAACTGTCTTACAGCATTGCAGAAAACATTGTACTTCATAAGACATAAGCTTGTTTCAGTTTGGCAAGATTTGCACTGAATACTGAATGAAACAGCTTTCTCTAATAGAGAGAAAAGCTTTTGAGCAGATTTGGGCTTGATTTCACTTCATTTGAACAGAAACACTATTTCAGCATTACTGGACTCAGAAAGCTGTAAACTGACAATCTTGATCATTGCAGTCCTAACATTAGTTTTTGTGTATATAACTTCTAACACATTAAAAACTGTCTTACAGCATTGCAGAAAACATTTTATTTCATAAGACATAAGCAAGTTTCAGTTTGGCAAGATTTGCACTGAATACTGAATGAAACAGCTTTCTCTAATAGAGAGAAAAGCTTTTGAGCAGATTTGGGCTTGATTTCACTTCATTTGAACAGAAACACTATTTCAGCATTACTGGACTCAGAAAGCTGTAAACTGACAATCTTGATCATTGAAGTCCTAACATAAGTTTTTGTGCATATAACTTCTAACACATTAAAAACTGTCTTACAGCATTGCAGAAAACATTGTACTTCATAAGGCATAAGCTTGTTTCAGTTTGGCAAGATTTGCACTGAATACTGAATGAAACAGCTTTATCTAATAGAGAGAAAAGCTTTTGAGCAGATTTGGGCTTGATTTCACTTCATTTCAACAGAAACACTATTTCAGCATTACTGGACTCAGAAAGCTGTAAACTGACAATCTTGATCATTGAAGTCCTAACATAAGTTTTTGTGCATATAACTTCTAACACATTAAAAACTGTCTTACAGCATTGCAGAAAACATTGTACTTCATAAGGCATAAGCTTGTTTCAGTTTGGCAAGATTTGCACTGAATACTGAATGAAACAGCTTTATCTAATAGAGAGAAAAGCTTTTGAGCAGATTTGGGCTTGATTTCACTTCATTTCAACAGAAACACTATTTCAGCATTACTGGACTCAGAAAGCTGTAAACTGACAATCTTGATCATTGAAGTCCTAACATAAGTTTTTGTGCATATAACTTCTAACACATTAAAAACTGTCTTACAGCATTGCAGAAAACATTGTACTTCATAAGACATAAGCTTGTTTCAGTTTGGCAAGATTTGCACTGAATACTGAATGAAACATCTTTATCTAATAGAGAGAAAAGCTTTTGAGCAGATTTGGGCTTGATTTCACTTCATTTCAACAGAAACACTATTTCAGCATTACTGGACTCAGAAAGCTGTAAACTGACAATCTTGATCATTGAAGTCCTAACATAAGTTTTTGTGCATATAACTTCTAACACATTAAAAACTGTCTTACAGCATTGCAGAAAACATTGTACTTCATAAGGCATAAGCTTGTTTCAGTTTGGCAAGATTTGCACTGAATATTGAATGAAACAGCTTTCTCTAATAGAGAGAAAAGCTTTTGAGCAGATTTGGGCTTGATTTCACTTTATTTGAACAGAAACACTATATCAACATTACTGGACTCAGAAAGCTGTAAACTGACAATCTTGATCATTGCAGTCCTAACATTAGTTTTTGTGCATATAACTTCTAACACATTAAAAACTGTCTTACAGCATTGCAGAAAACATTTTATTTCATAAGACATAAGCAAGTTTCAGTTTGGCAAGATTTGCACTGAATACTGAATGAAACAGCTTTCTCTAATAGAGAGAAAAGCTTTTGAGCAGATTTGGGCTTGATTTCACTTCATTTCAACAGAAACACTATTTCAGCATTACTGGACTCAGAAAGCTGTAAACTGACAATCTTGATCATTGAAGTCCTAACATAAGTTTTTGTGCATATAACTTCTAACACATTAAAAACTGTCTCACAGCATTGCAGAAAACATTGTACTTCATAAGGCATAAGCTTGTTTCAGTTTGGCAAGATTTGCACTGAATACTGAATGAAACAGCTTTATCTAATAGAGAGAAAAGCTTTTGAGCAGATTTGGGCTTGATTTCACTTCATTTCAACAGAAACACTATTTCAGCATTACTGGACTCAGAAAGCTGTAAACTGACAATCTTGATCATTGAAGTCCTAACATAAGTTTTTGTGCATATAACTTCTAACACATTAAAAACTGTCTTACAGCATTGCAGAAAACATTGTACTTCATAAGACATAAGCTTGTTTCAGTTTGGCAAGATTTGCACTGAATACTGAATGAAACAGCTTTATCTAATAGAGAGAAAAGCTTTTGAGCAGATTTGGGCTTGATTTCACTTCATTTCAACAGAAACACTATTTCAGCATTACTGGACTCAGAAAGCTGTAAACTGACAATCTTGATCATTGAAGTCCTAACATAAGTTTTTGTGCATATAACTTCTAACACATTAAAAACTGTCTTACAGCATTGCAGAAAACATTGTACTTCATAAGGCATAAGCTTGTTTCAGTTTGGCAAGATTTGCACTGAATACTGAATGAAACAGCTTTCTCTAATAGAGAGAAAAGCTTTTGAGCAGATTTGGGCTTGATTTCACTTCATTTCAACAGAAACACTATTTCAGCATTACTGGACTCAGAAAGCTGTAAACTGACAATCTTGATCATTGAAGTCCTAACATAAGTTTTTGTGCATATAACTTCTAACACATTAAAAACTGTCTTACAGCATTGCAGAAAACATTGTACTTCATAAGGCATAAGCTTGTTTCAGTTTGGCAAGATTTGCACTGAATACTGAATGAAACAGCTTTCTCTAATAGAGAGAAAAGCTTTTGAGCAGATTTGGGCTTGATTTCACTTCATTTCAACAGAAACACTATTTCAGCATTACTGGACTCAGAAAGCTGTAAACTGACAATCTTGATCATTGAAGTCCTAACATAAGTTTTTGTGCATATAACTTCTAACACATTAAAAACTGTCTTACAGCATTGCAGAAAACATTGTACTTCATAAGGCATAAGCTTGTTTCAGTTTGGCAAGATTTGCACTGAATACTGAATGAAACAGCTTTATCTAATAGAGAGAAAAGCTTTTGAGCAGATTTGGGCTTGATTTCACTTCATTTCAACAGAAACACTATTTCAGCATTACTGGACTCAGAAAGCTGTAAACTGACAATCTTGATCATTGAAGTCCTAACATAAGTTTTTGTGCATATAACTTCTAACACATTAAAAACTGTCTTACAGCATTGCAGAAAACATTGTACTTCATAAGACATAAGCTTGTTTCAGTTTGGCAAGATTTGCACTGAATACTGAATGAAACAGCTTTATCTAATAGAGAGAAAAGCTTTTGAGCAGATTTGGGCTTGATTTCACTTCATTTCAACAGAAACACTATTTCAGCATTACTGGACTCAGAAAGCTGTAAACTGACAATCTTGATCATTGAAGTCCTAACATAAGTTTTTGTGCATATAACTTCTAACACATTAAAAACTGTCTTACAGCATTGCAGAAAACATTGTACTTCATAAGACATAAGCTTGTTTCAGTTTGGCAAGATTTGCACTGAATACTGAATGAAACAGCTTTCTCTAATAGAGAGAAAAGCTTTTGAGCAGATTTGGGCTTGATTTCACTTCATTTGAACAGAAACACTATTTCAGCATTACTGGACTCAGAAAGCTGTAAACTGACAATCTTGATCATTGCAGTCCTAACATTAGTTTTTGTGAATATAACTTCTAACACATTAAAAACTGTCTTACAGCATTGCAGAAAACATTTTATTTCATAAGACATAAGCAAGTTTCAGTTTGGCAAGATTTGCACTGAATACTGAATGAAACAGCTTTCTCTAATAGAGAGAAAAGCTTTTGAGCAGATTTGGGCTTGATTTCACTTCATTTGAACAGAAACACTATTTCAGCATTACTGGACTCAGAAAGCTGTAAACTGACAATCTTGATCATTGAAGTCCTGACATAAGTTTTTGTGCATATAACTTCTAACACATTAAAAACTGTCTTACAGCATTGCAGAAAACATTGTACTTCATAAGGCATAAGCTTGTTTCAGTTTGGCAAGATTTGCACTGAATACTGAATGAAACAGCTTTATCTAATAGAGAGAAAAGCTTTTGAGCAGATTTGGGCTTGATTTCACTTCATTTCAACAGAAACACTATTTCAGCATTACTGGACTCAGAAAGCTGTAAACTGACAATCTTGATCATTGAAGTCCTAACATAAGTTTTTGTGCATATAACTTCTAACACATTAAAAACTGTCTTACAGCATTGCAGAAAACATTGTACTTCATAAGGCATAAGCTTGTTTCAGTTTGGCAAGATTTGCACTGAATATTGAATGAAACAGCTTTCTCTAATAGAGAGAAAAGCCTTTGAGCAGATTTGGGCTTGATTTCACTTCATTTGAACAGAAACACTATTTCAACATTACTGGACTCAGAAAGCTGTAAACTGACAATCTTGATCATTGCAGTCCTAACATTAGTTTTTGTGCATATAACTTCTAACACATTAAAAACTGTCTTACAGCATTGCAGAAAACATTTTATTTCATAAGACATAAGCAAGTTTCAGTTTGGCAAGATTTGCACTGAATACTGAATGAAACAGCTTTCTCTAATAGAGAGAAAAGCTTTTGAGCAGATTTGGGCTTGATTTCACTTCATTTGAACAGAAACACTATTTCAGCATCACTGGACTCAGAAAGCTGTAAACTGACAATCTTGATCATTGAAGTCCTAACATAAGTTTTTGTGCATATAACTTCTAACACATTAAAAACTGTCTTACAGCATTGCAGAAAACATTGTACTTCATAAGGCATAAGCTTGTTTCAGTTTGGCAAGATTTGCACTGAATACTGAATGAAACAGCTTTATCTAATAGAGAGAAAAGCTTTTGAGCAGATTTGGGCTTGATTTCACTTCATTTCAACAGAAACACTATTTCAGCATTACTGGACTCAGAAAGCTGTAAACTGACAATCTTGATCATTGAAGTCCTAACATAAGTTTTTGTGCATATAACTTCTAACACATTAAAAACTGTCTTACAGCATTGCAGAAAACATTGTACTTCATAAGACATAAGCTTGTTTCAGTTTGGCAAGATTTGCACTGAATACTGAATGAAACAGCTTTATCTAATAGAGAGAAAAGCTTTTGAGCAGATTTGGGCTTGATTTCACTTCATTTGAACAGAAACACTATTTCAGCATTACTGGACTCAGAAAGCTGTAAACTGACAATCTTGATCATTGAAGTCCTAACATAAGTTTTTGTGCATATAACTTCTAACACATTAAAAACTGTCTTACAGCATTGCAGAAAACATTGTACTTCATAAGGCATAAGCTTGTTTCAGTTTGGCAAGATTTGCACTGAATACTGAATGAAACAGCTTTATCTAATAGAGAGAAAAGCTTTTGAGCAGATTTGGGCTTGATTTCACTTCATTTGAACAGAAACACTATTTCAGCATTACTGGACTCAGAAAGCTGTAAACTGACAATCTTGATCATTGAAGTCCTAACATAAGTTTTTGTGCATATAACTTCTAAGACATTAAAAACTGTCTTACAGCATTGCAGAAAACATTTTATTTCATAAGACATAAGCAAGTTTCAGTTTGGCAAGATTTGCACTGAATACTGAATGAAACAGCTTTCTCTAATAGAGAGAAAAGCTTTTGAGCAGATTTGGGCTTGATTTCACTTCATTTGAACAGAAACACTATTTCAGCATTACTGGACTCAGAAAGCTGTAAACTGACAATCTTGATCATTGAAGTCCTAACATAAGTTTTTGTGCATATAACTTCTAACACATTAAAAACTGTCTCACAGCATTGCAGAAAACATTGTACTTCATAAGGCATAAGCTTGTTTCAGTTTGGCAAGATTTGCACTGAATACTGAATGAAACAGCTTTATCTAATAGAGAGAAAAGCTTTTGAGCAGATTTGGGCTTGATTTCACTTCATTTCAACAGAAACACTATTTCAGCATTACTGGACTCAGAAAGCTGTAAACTGACAATCTTGATCATTGAAGTCCTAACATAAGTTTTTGTGCATATAACTTCTAACACATTAAAAACTGTCTTACAGCATTGCAGAAAACATTGTACTTCATAAGACATAAGCTTGTTTCAGTTTGGCAAGATTTGCACTGAATACTGAATGAAACAGCTTTATCTAATAGAGAGAAAAGCTTTTGAGCAGATTTGGGCTTGATTTCACTTCATTTCAACAGAAACACTATTTCAGCATTACTGGACTCAGAAAGCTGTAAACTGACAATCTTGATCATTGAAGTCCTAACATAAGTTTTTGTGCATATAACTTCTAACACATTAAAAACTGTCTTACAGCATTGCAGAAAACATTGTACTTCATAAGGCATAAGCTTGTTTCAGTTTGGCAAGATTTGCACTGAATACTGAATGAAACAGCTTTCTCTAATAGAGAGAAAAGCTTTTGAGCAGATTTGGGCTTGATTTCACTTCATTTCAACAGAAACACTATTTCAGCATTACTGGACTCAGAAAGCTGTAAACTGACAATCTTGATCATTGAAGTCCTAACATAAGTTTTTGTGCATATAACTTCTAACACATTAAAAACTGTCTTACAGCATTGCAGAAAACATTGTACTTCATAAGGCATAAGCTTGTTTCAGTTTGGCAAGATTTGCACTGAATACTGAATGAAACAGCTTTCTCTAATAGAGAGAAAAGCTTTTGAGCAGATTTGGGCTTGATTTCACTTCATTTCAACAGAAACACTATTTCAGCATTACTGGACTCAGAAAGCTGTAAACTGACAATCTTGATCATTGAAGTCCTAACATAAGTTTTTGTGCATATAACTTCTAACACATTAAAAACTGTCTTACAGCATTGCAGAAAACATTGTACTTCATAAGGCATAAGCTTGTTTCAGTTTGGCAAGATTTGCACTGAATACTGAATGAAACAGCTTTATCTAATAGAGAGAAAAGCTTTTGAGCAGATTTGGGCTTGATTTCACTTCATTTCAACAGAAACACTATTTCAGCATTACTGGACTCAGAAAGCTGTAAACTGACAATCTTGATCATTGAAGTCCTAACATAAGTTTTTGTGCATATAACTTCTAACACATTAAAAACTGTCTTACAGCATTGCAGAAAACATTGTACTTCATAAGACATAAGCTTGTTTCAGTTTGGCAAGATTTGCACTGAATACTGAATGAAACAGCTTTATCTAATAGAGAGAAAAGCTTTTGAGCAGATTTGGGCTTGATTTCACTTCATTTCAACAGAAACACTATTTCAGCATTACTGGACTCAGAAAGCTGTAAACTGACAATCTTGATCATTGAAGTCCTAACATAAGTTTTTGTGCATATAACTTCTAACACATTAAAAACTGTCTTACAGCATTGCAGAAAACATTGTACTTCATAAGACATAAGCTTGTTTCAGTTTGGCAAGATTTGCACTGAATACTGAATGAAACAGCTTTCTCTAATAGAGAGAAAAGCTTTTGAGCAGATTTGGGCTTGATTTCACTTCATTTGAACAGAAACACTATTTCAGCATTACTGGACTCAGAAAGCTGTAAACTGACAATCTTGATCATTGCAGTCCTAACATTAGTTTTTGTGAATATAACTTCTAACACATTAAAAACTGTCTTACAGCATTGCAGAAAACATTTTATTTCATAAGACATAAGCAAGTTTCAGTTTGGCAAGATTTGCACTGAATACTGAATGAAACAGCTTTCTCTAATAGAGAGAAAAGCTTTTGAGCAGATTTGGGCTTGATTTCACTTCATTTGAACAGAAACACTATTTCAGCATTACTGGACTCAGAAAGCTGTAAACTGACAATCTTGATCATTGAAGTCCTAACATAAGTTTTTGTGCATATAACTTCTAACACATTAAAAACTGTCTCACAGCATTGCAGAAAACATTGTACTTCATAAGGCATAAGCTTGTTTCAGTTTGGCAAGATTTGCACTGAATACTGAATGAAACAGCTTTATCTAATAGAGAGAAAAGCTTTTGAGCAGATTTGGGCTTGATTTCACTTCATTTCAACAGAAACACTATTTCAGCATTACTGGACTCAGAAAGCTGTAAACTGACAATCTTGATCATTGAAGTCCTAACATAAGTTTTTGTGCATATAACTTCTAACACATTAAAAACTGTCTTACAGCATTGCAGAAAACATTGTACTTCATAAGACATAAGCTTGTTTCAGTTTGGCAAGATTTGCACTGAATACTGAATGAAACAGCTTTATCTAATAGAGAGAAAAGCTTTTGAGCAGATTTGGGCTTGATTTCACTTCATTTCAACAGAAACACTATTTCAGCATTACTGGACTCAGAAAGCTGTAAACTGACAATCTTGATCATTGAAGTCCTAACATAAGTTTTTGTGCATATAACTTCTAACACATTAAAAACTGTCTTACAGCATTGCAGAAAACATTGTACTTCATAAGGCATAAGCTTGTTTCAGTTTGGCAAGATTTGCACTGAATATTGAATGAAACAGCTTTCTCTAATAGAGAGAAAAGCTTTTGAGCAGATTTGGGCTTGATTTCACTTCATTTGAACAGAAACACTATTTCAACATTACTGGACTCAGAAAGCTGTAAACTGACAATCTTGATCATTGCAGTCCTAACATTAGTTTTTGTGCATATAACTTCTAACACATTAAAAACTGTCTTACAGCATTGCAGAAAACATTTTATTTCATAAGACATAAGCAAGTTTCAGTTTGGCAAGATTTGCACTGAATACTGAATGAAACAGCTTTCTCTAATAGAGAGAAAAGCTTTTGAGCAGATTTGGGCTTGATTTCACTTCATTTGAACAGAAACACTATTTCAGCATTACTGGACTCAGAAAGCTGTAAACTGACAATCTTGATCATTGAAGTCCTAACATAAGTTTTTGTGCATATAACTTCTAACACATTAAAAACTGTCTTACAGCATTGCAGAAAACATTGTACTTCATAAGGCATAAGCTTGTTTCAGTTTGGCAAGATTTGCACTGAATACTGAATGAAACAGCTTTATCTAATAGAGAGAAAAGCTTTTGAGCAGATTTGGGCTTGATTTCACTTCATTTCAACAGAAACACTATTTCAGCATTACTGGACTCAGAAAGCTGTAAACTGACAATCTTGATCATTGAAGTCCTAACATAAGTTTTTGTGCATATAACTTCTAACACATTAAAAACTGTCTTACAGCATTGCAGAAAACATTGTACTTCATAAGACATAAGCTTGTTTCAGTTTGGCAAGATTTGCACTGAATACTGAATGAAACAGCTTTATCTAATAGAGAGAAAAGCTTTTGAGCAGATTTGGGCTTGATTTCACTTCATTTCAACAGAAACACTATTTCAGCATTACTGGACTCAGAAAGCTGTAAACTGACAATCTTGATCATTGAAGTCCTAACATAAGTTTTTGTGCATATAACTTCTAACACATTAAAAACTGTCTTACAGCATTGCAGAAAACATTGTACTTCATAAGGCATAAGCTTGTTTCAGTTTGGCAAGATTTGCACTGAATACTGAATGAAACAGCTTTCTCTAAAAGAGAGAAAAGCTTTTGAGCAGATTTGGGCTTGATTTCACTTCATTTCAACAGAAACACTATTTCAGCATTACTGGACTCAGAAAGCTGTAAACTGACAATCTTGATCATTGAAGTCCTAACATAAGTTTTTGTGCATATAACTTCTAACACATTAAAAACTGTCTTACAGCATTGCAGAAAACATTGTACTTCATAAGGCATAAGCTTGTTTCAGTTTGGCAAGATTTGCACTGAATACTGAATGAAACAGCTTTATCTAATAGAGAGAAAAGCTTTTGAGCAGATTTGGGCTTGATTTCACTTCATTTGAACAGAAACACTATTTCAGCATTACTGGACTCAGAAAGCTGTAAACTGACAATCTTGATCATTGAAGTCCTAACATAAGTTTTTGTGCATATAACTTCTAACACATTAAAAACTGTCTTACAGCATTGCAGAAAACATTGTACTTCATAAGACATAAGCTTGTTTCAGTTTGTCAAGCTTTGCACTGAATACTGAATGAAACAGCTTTATCTAATAGATAGAAAAGCTTTTGAGCAGATTTGGGCTTGATTTCACTTCATTTCAACAGAAACACTATTTCAGCATTACTGGACTCAGAAAGCTGTAAACTGACAATCTTGATCATTGAAGTCCTAACATAAGTTTTTGTGCATATAACTTCTAACACATTAAAAACTGTCTTACAGCATTGCAGAAAACATTGTACTTCATAAGGCATAAGCTTGTTTCAGTTTGGCAAGATTTGCACTGAATATTGAATGAAACAGCTTTATCTAATAGAGAGAAAAGCTTTTGAGCAGATTTGGGCTTGATTTCACTTCATTTGAACAGAAACACTATTTCAACATTACTGCACTCAGAAAGCTGTAAACTGACAATCTTGATCATTGCAGTCCTAACATTAGTTTTTGTGCATATAACTTCTAACACATTAAAAACTGTCTTACAGCATTGCAGAAAACATTTTATTTCATAAGACATGAGCAAGTTTCAGTTTGGCAAGATTTGCACTGAATACTGAATGAAACAGCTTTCTCTAATAGAGAGAAAAGCTTTTGAGCAGATTTGGGCTTGATTTCACTTCATTTCAACAGAAACACTATTTCAGCATTACTGGACTCAGAAAGCTGTAAACTGACAATCTTGATCATTGAAGTCCTAACATAAGTTTTTGTGCATATAACTTCTAACACATTAAAAACTGTCTTACAGCATTGCAGAAAACATTGTACTTCATAAGGCATAAGCTTGTTTCAGTTTGGCAAGATTTGCACTGAATATTGAATGAAACAGCTTTCTCTAATAGAGAGAAAAGCTTTTGAGCAGATTTGGGCTTGATTTCACTTCATTTGAACAGAAACACTATTTCAACATTACTGGACTCAGAAAGCTGTAAACTGACAATCTTGATCATTGCAGTCCTAACATTAGTTTTTGTGCATATAACTTCTAACACATTAAAAACTGTCTTACAGCATTGCAGAAAACATTGTACTTCATAAGGCATAAGCTTGTTTCAGTTTGGCAAGATTTGCACTGAATACTGAATGAAACAGCTTTATCTAATAGAGAGAAAAGCTTTTGAGCAGATTTGGGCTTGATTTCACTTCATTTCAACAGAAACACTATTTCAGCATTACTGGACTCAGAAAGCTGTAAACTGACAATCTTGATCATTGAAGTCCTAACATAAGTTTTTGTGCATATAACTTCTAACACATTAAAAACTGTCTTACAGCATTGCAGAAAACATTGTACTTCATAAGACATAAGCTTGTTTTAGTTTGGCAAGATTTGCACTGAATACTGAATGAAACAGCTTTATCTAATAGAGAGAAAAGCTTTTGAGCAGATTTGGGCTTGATTTCACTTCATTTGAACAGAAACACTATTTCAGCATTACTGGACTCAGAAAGCTGTAAACTGACAATCTTGATCATTGAAGTCCTAACATTAGTTTTTGTGCATATAACTTCTAACACATTAAAAACTGTCTTACAGCATTGCAGAAAACATTGTACTTCATAAGACATAAGCTTGTTTCAGTTTGGCAAGATTTGCACTGAATACTGAATGAAACAGCTTTATCTAATAGAGAGAAAAGCTTTTGAGCAGATTTGGGCTTGATTTCACTTCATTTCAACAGAAACACTATTTCAGCATTACTGGACTCAGAAAGCTGTAAACTGACAATCTTGATCATTGAAGTCCTAACATAAGTTTTTGTGCATATAACTTCTAACACATTAAAAACTGTCTTACAGCATTGCAGAAAACATTGTACTTCATAAGGCATAAGCTTGTTTCAGTTTGGCAAGATTTGCACTGAATATTGAATGAAACAGCTTTATCTAATAGAGAGAAAAGCTTTTGAGCAGATTTGGGCTTGATTTCACTTCATTTGAACAGAAACACTATTTCAACATTACTGGACTCAGAAAGCTGTAAACTGACAATCTTGATCATTGCAGTCCTAACATTAGTTTTTGTGCATATAACTTCTAACACATTAAAAACTGTCTTACAGCATTGCAGAAAACATTTTATTTCATAAGACATAAGCAAGTTTCAGTTTGGCAAGATTTGCACTGAATACTGAATGAAACAGCTTTCTCTAATAGAGAGAAAAGCTTTTGAGCAGATTTGGGCTTGATTTCACTTCATTTGAACAGAACACTATTTCAGCATTACTGGACTCAGAAAGCTGTAAACTGACAATCTTGATCATTGAAGTCCTAACATAAGTTTTTGTGCATATAACTTCTAACACATTAAAAACTGTCTTACAGCATTGCAGAAAACATTGTACTTCATAAGGCATAAGCTTGTTTCAGTTTGGCAAGATTTGCACTGAATACTGAATGAAACAGCTTTATCTAATAGAGAGAAAAGCCTTTGAGCAGATTTGGGCTTGATTTCACTTCATTTCAACAGAAACACTATTTCAGCATTACTGGACTCAGAAAGCTGTAAACTGACAATCTTGATCATTGAAGTCCTAACATAAGTTTTTGTGCATATAACTTCTAACACATTAAAAACTGTCTTACAGCATTGCAGAAAACATTGTACTTCATAAGACATAAGCTTGTTTCAGTTTGGCAAGATTTGCACTGAATACTGAATGAAACAGCTTTATCTAATAGAGAGAAAAGCTTTTGAGCAGATTTGGGCTTGATTTCACTTCATTTCAACAGAAACACTATTTCAGCATTACTGGACTCAGAAAGCTGTAAACTGACAATCTTGATCATTGAAGTCCTAACATAAGTTTTTGTGCATATAACTTCTAACACATTAAAAACTGTCTTACAGCATTGCAGAAAACATTGTACTTCATAAGGCATAAGCTTGTTTCAGTTTGGCAAGATTTGCACTGAATATTGAATGAAACAGCTTTCTCTAATAGAGAGAAAAGCTTTTGAGCAGATTTGGGCTTGATTTCACTTCATTTGAACAGAAACACTATTTCAACATTACTGGACTCAGAAAGCTGTAAACTGACAATCTTGATCATTGCAGTCCTAACATTAGTTTTTGTGCATATAACTTCTAACACATTAAAAACTGTCTTACAGCATTGCAGAAAACATTTTATTTCATAAGACATAAGCAAGTTTCAGTTTGGCAAGATTTGCACTGAATACTGAATGAAACAGCTTTCTCTAATAGAGAGAAAAGCTTTTGAGCAGATTTGGGCTTGATTTCACTTCATTTGAACAGAAACACTATTTCAGCATTACTGGACTCAGAAAGCTGTAAACTGACAATCTTGATCATTGAAGTCCTAACATAAGTTTTTGTGCATATAACTTCTAACACATTAAAAACTGTCTTACAGCATTGCAGAAAACATTGTACTTCATAAGGCATAAGCTTGTTTCAGTTTGGCAAGATTTGCACTGAATACTGAATGAAACAGCTTTATCTAATAGAGAGAAAAGCTTTTGAGCAGATTTGGGCTTGATTTCACTTCATTTCAACAGAAACACTATTTCAGCATTACTGGACTCAGAAAGCTGTAAACTGACAATCTTGATCATTGAAGTCCTAACATAAGTTTTTGTGCATATAACTTCTAACACATTAAAAACTGTCTTACAGCATTGCAGAAAACATTGTACTTCATAAGGCATAAGCTTGTTTCAGTTTGGCAAGATTTGCACTGAATACTGAATGAAACAGCTTTCTCTAAAAGAGAGAAAAGCTTTTGAGCAGATTTGGGCTTGATTTCACTTCATTTCAACAGAAACACTATTTCAGCATTACTGGACTCAGAAAGCTGTAAACTGACAATCTTGATCATTGAAGTCCTAACATAAGTTTTTGTGCATATAACTTCTAACACATTAAAAACTGTCTTACAGCATTGCAGAAAACATTGTACTTCATAAGGCATAAGCTTGTTTCAGTTTGGCAAGATTTGCACTGAATACTGAATGAAACAGCTTTATCTAATAGAGAGAAAAGCTTTTGAGCAGATTTGGGCTTGATTTCACTTCATTTGAACAGAAACACTATTTCAGCATTACTGGACTCAGAAAGCTGTAAACTGACAATCTTGATCATTGAAGTCCTAACATAAGTTTTTGTGCATATAACTTCTAACACATTAAAAACTGTCTTACAGCATTGCAGAAAACATTGTACTTCATAAGACATAAGCTTGTTTCAGTTTGTCAAGCTTTGCACTGAATACTGAATGAAACAGCTTTATCTAATAGAGAGAAAAGCTTTTGAGCAGATTTGGGCTTGATTTCACTTCATTTCAACAGAAACACTATTTCAGCATTACTGGACTCAGAAAGCTGTAAACTGACAATCTTGATCATTGAAGTCCTAACATAAGTTTTTGTGCATATAACTTCTAACACATTAAAAACTGTCTTACAGCATTGCAGAAAACATTGTACTTCATAAGGCATAAGCTTGTTTCAGTTTGGCAAGATTTGCACTGAATATTGAATGAAACAGCTTTATCTAATAGAGAGAAAAGCTTTTGAGCAGATTTGGGCTTGATTTCACTTCATTTGAACAGAAACACTATTTCAACATTACTGCACTCAGAAAGCTGTAAACTGACAATCTTGATCATTGCAGTCCTAACATTAGTTTTTGTGCATATAACTTCTAACACATTAAAAACTGTCTTACAGCATTGCAGAAAACATTTTATTTCATAAGACATGAGCAAGTTTCAGTTTGGCAAGATTTGCACTGAATACTGAATGAAACAGCTTTCTCTAATAGAGAGAAAAGCTTTTGAGCAGATTTGGGCTTGATTTCACTTCATTTGAACAGAAACACTATTTCAACATTACTGGACTCAGAAAGCTGTAAACTGACAATCTTGATCATTGCAGTCCTAACATTAGTTTTTGTGCATATAACTTCTAACACATTAAAAACTGTCTTACAGCATTGCAGAAAACATTGTACTTCATAAGGCATAAGCTTGTTTCAGTTTGGCAAGATTTGCACTGAATACTGAATGAAACAGCTTTATCTAATAGAGAGAAAAGCTTTTGAGCAGATTTGGGCTTGATTTCACTTCATTTCAACAGAAACACTATTTCAGCATTACTGGACTCAGAAAGCTGTAAACTGACAATCTTGATCATTGAAGTCCTAACATAAGTTTTTGTGCATATAACTTCTAACACATTAAAAACTGTCTTACAGCATTGCAGAAAACATTGTACTTCATAAGACATAAGCTTGTTTCAGTTTGGCAAGATTTGCACTGAATACTGAATGAAACAGCTTTATCTAATAGAGAGAAAAGCTTTTGAGCAGATTTGGGCTTGATTTCACTTCATTTGAACAGAAACACTATTTCAGCATTACTGGACTCAGAAAGCTGTAAACTGACAATCTTGATCATTGAAGTCCTAACATTAGTTTTTGTGCATATAACTTCTAACACATTAAAAACTGTCTTACAGCATTGCAGAAAACATTGTACTTCATAAGACATAAGCTTGTTTCAGTTTGGCAAGATTTGCACTGAATACTGAATGAAACAGCTTTATCTAATAGAGAGAAAAGCTTTTGAGCAGATTTGGGCTTGATTTCACTTCATTTCAACAGAAACACTATTTCAGCATTACTGGACTCAGAAAGCTGTAAACTGACAATCTTGATCATTGAAGTCCTAACATTAGTTTTTGTGCATATAACTTCTAACACATTAAAAACTGTCTTACAGCATTGCAGAAAACATTGTACTTCATAAGGCATAAGCTTGTTTCAGTTTGGCAAGATTTGCACTGAATATTGAATGAAACAGCTTTATCTAATAGAGAGAAAAGCTTTTGAGCAGATTTGGGCTTGATTTCACTTCATTTGAACAGAAACACTATTTCAACATTACTGGACTCAGAAAGCTGTAAACTGACAATCTTGATCATTGCAGTCCTAACATTAGTTTTTGTGCATATAACTTCTAACACATTAAAAACTGTCTTACAGCATTGCAGAAAACATTTTATTTCATAAGACATAAGCAAGTTTCAGTTTGGCAAGATTTGCACTGAATACTGAATGAAACAGCTTTCTCTAATAGAGAGAAAAGCTTTTGAGCAGATTTGGGCTTGATTTCACTTCATTTGAACAGAACACTATTTCAGCATTACTGGACTCAGAAAGCTGTAAACTGACAATCTTGATCATTGAAGTCCTAACATAAGTTTTTGTGCATATAACTTCTAACACATTAAAAACTGTCTTACAGCATTGCAGAAAACATTGTACTTCATAAGGCATAAGCTTGTTTCAGTTTGGCAAGATTTGCACTGAATACTGAATGAAACAGCTTTATCTAATAGAGAGAAAAGCCTTTGAGCAGATTTGGGCTTGATTTCACTTCATTTCAACAGAAACACTATTTCAGCATTACTGGACTCAGAAAGCTGTAAACTGACAATCTTGATCATTGAAGTCCTAACATAAGTTTTTGTGCATATAACTTCTAACACATTAAAAACTGTCTTACAGCATTGCAGAAAACATTGTACTTCATAAGACATAAGCTTGTTTCAGTTTGGCAAGATTTGCACTGAATACTGAATGAAACAGCTTTATCTAATAGAGAGAAAAGCTTTTGAGCAGATTTGGGCTTGATTTCACTTCATTTCAACAGAAACACTATTTCAGCATTACTGGACTCAGAAAGCTGTAAACTGACAATCTTGATCATTGAAGTCCTAACATAAGTTTTTGTGCATATAACTTCTAACACATTAAAAACTGTCTTACAGCATTGCAGAAAACATTGTACTTCATAAGGCATAAGCTTGTTTCAGTTTGGCAAGATTTGCACTGAATATTGAATGAAACAGCTTTCTCTAATAGAGAGAAAAGCTTTTGAGCAGATTTGGGCTTGATTTCACTTCATTTGAACAGAAACACTATTTCAACATTACTGGACTCAGAAAGCTGTAAACTGACAATCTTGATCATTGCAGTCCTAACATTAGTTTTTGTGCATATAACTTCTAACACATTAAAAACTGTCTTACAGCATTGCAGAAAACATTTTATTTCATAAGACATAAGCAAGTTTCAGTTTGGCAAGATTTGCACTGAATACTGAATGAAACAGCTTTCTCTAATAGAGAGAAAAGCTTTTGAGCAGATTTGGGCTTGATTTCACTTCATTTGAACAGAAACACTATTTCAGCATTACTGGACTCAGAAAGCTGTAAACTGACAATCTTGATCATTGAAGTCCTAACATAAGTTTTTGTGCATATAACTTCTAACACATTAAAAACTGTCTTACAGCATTGCAGAAAACATTGTACTTCATAAGGCATAAGCTTGTTTCAGTTTGGCAAGATTTGCACTGAATACTGAATGAAACAGCTTTATCTAATAGAGAGAAAAGCTTTTGAGCAGATTTGGGCTTGATTTCACTTCATTTCAACAGAAACACTATTTCAGCATTACTGGACTCAGAAAGCTGTAAACTGACAATCTTGATCATTGAAGTCCTAACATAAGTTTTTGTGCATATAACTTCTAACACATTAAAAACTGTCTTACAGCATTGCAGAAAACATTGTACTTCATAAGGCATAAGCTTGTTTCAGTTTGGCAAGATTTGCACTGAATACTGAATGAAACAGCTTTCTCTAATAGAGAGAAAAGCTTTTGAGCAGATTTGGGCTTGATTTCACTTCATTTGAACAGAAACACTATTTCAACATTACTGGACTCAGAAAGCTGTAAACTGACAATCTTGATCATTGCAGTCCTAACATTAGTTTTTGTGCATATAACTTCTAACACATTAAAAACTGTCTTACAGCATTGCAGAAAACATTTTATTTCATAAGACATAAGCAAGTTTCAGTTTGGCAAGATTTGCACTGAATACTGAATGAAACAGCTTTCTCTAATAGAGAGAAAAGCTTTTGAGCAGATTTGGGCTTGATTTCACTTCATTTGAACAGAAACACTATTTCAGCATTACTGGACTCAGAAAGCTGTAAACTGACAATCTTGATCATTGAAGTCCTAACATAAGTTTTTGTGCATATAACTTCTAACACATTAAAAACTGTCTTACAGCATTGCAGAAAACATTGTACTTCATAAGGCATAAGCTTGTTTCAGTTTGGCAAGATTTGCACTGAATACTGAATGAAACAGCTTTCTCTAATAGAGAGAAAAGCTTTTGAGCAGATTTGGGCTTGATTTCACTTCATTTGAACAGAAACACTATTTCAGCATTACTGGACTCAGAAAGCTGTAAACTGACAATCTTGATCATTGAAGTCCTAACATAAGTTTTTGTGCATATAACTTCTAACACATTAAAAACTGTCTTACAGCATTGCAGAAAACATTGTACTTCATAAGACATAAGCTTGTTTCAGTTTGGCAAGATTTGCACTGAATACTGAATGAAACAGCTTTATCTAATAGAGAGAAAAGCTTTTGAGCAGATTTGGGCTTGATTTCACTTCATTTCAACAGAAACACTATTTCAGCATTACTGGACTCAGAAAGCTGTAAACTGACAATCTTGATCATTGAAGTCCTAACATAAGGTTTTGTGCATATAACTTCTAACACATTAAAAACTGTCTTACAGCATTGCAGAAAACATTGTACTTCATAAGACATAAGCTTGTTTCAGTTTGGCAAGATTTGCACTGAATACTGAATAAAACAGCTTTCTCTAATAGAGAGAAAAGCTTTTGAGCAGATTTGGGCTTGATTTCACTTCATTTGAACAGAAACACTATTTCAGCATTACTGGACTCAGAAAGCTGTAAACTGACAATCTTGATCATTGAAGTCCTAACATAAGTTTTTGTGCATATAACTTCTAACACATTAAAAACTGTCTTACAGCATTGCAGAAAACATTGTACTTCATAAGGCATAAGCTTGTTTCAGTTTGGCAAGATTTGCACTGAATACTGAATGAAACAGCTTTCTCTAATAGAGAGAAAAGCTTTTGAGCAGATTTGGGCTTGATTTCACTTCATTTGAACAGAAACACTATTTCAGCATTACTGGACTCAGAAAGCTGTAAACTGACAATCTTGATCATTGAAGTCCTAACATAAGTTTTTGTGCATATAACTTCTAACACATTAAAAACTGTCTTACAGCATTGCAGAAAACATTGTACTTCATAAGGCATAAGCTTGTTTCAGTTTGGCAAGATTTGCACTGAATACTGAATGAAACAGCTTTATCTAATAGAGAGAAAAGCTTTTGAGCAGATTTGGGCTTGATTTCACTTCATTTCAACAGAAACACTATTTCAGCATTACTGGACTCAGAAAGCTGTAAACTGACAATCTTGATCATTGAAGTCCTAACATAAGTTTTTGTGCATATAACTTCTAACACATTAAAAACTGTCTTACAGCATTGCAGAAAACATTGTACTTCATAAGACATAAGCTTGTTTCAGTTTGGCAAGATTTGCACTGAATACTGAATGAAACAGCTTTATCTAATAGAGAGAAAAGCTTTTGAGCAGATTTGGGCTTGATTTCACTTCATTTCAACAGAAACACTATTTCAGCATTACTGGACTCAGAAAGCTGTAAACTGACAATCTTGATCATTGAAGTCCTAACATTAGTTTTTGTGCATATAACTTCTAACACATTAAAAACTGTCTTACAGCATTGCAGAAAACATTTTATTTAATAAGACATAAGCAAGTTTCAGTTTGGCAAGATTTGCACTGAATACTGAATGAAACAGCTTTCTCTAATAGAGAGAAAAGCTTTTGAGCAGATTTGGGCTTGATTTCACTTCATTTCAACAGAAACACTATTTCAGCATTACTGGACTCAGAAAGCTGTAAACTGACAATCTTGATCATTGAAGTCCTAACATAAGTTTTTGTGCATATAACTTCTAACACATTAAAAACTGTCTTACAGCATTGCAGAAAACATTGTACTTCATAAGGCATAAGCTTGTTTCAGTTTGGCAAGATTTGCACTGAATACTGAATGAAACAGCTTTATCTAATAGAGAGAAAAGCTTTTGAGCAGATTTGGGCTTGATTTCACTTCATTTGAACAGAAACACTATTTCAACATTACTGGACTCAGAAAGCTGTAAACTGACAATCTTGATCATTGCAGTCCTAACATTAGTTTTTGTGCATATAACTTCTAACACATTAAAAACTGTCTTACAGCATTGCAGAAAACATTTTATTTCATAAGACATAAGCAAGTTTCAGTTTGGCAAGATTTGCACTGAATACTGAATGAAACAGCTTTCTCTAATAGAGAGAAAAGCTTTTGAGCAGATTTGGGCTTGATTTCACTTCATTTGAACAGAACACTATTTCAGCATTACTGGACTCAGAAAGCTGTAAACTGACAATCTTGATCATTGAAGTCCTAACATAAGTTTTTGTGCATATAACTTCTAACACATTAAAAACTGTCTTACAGCATTGCAGAAAACATTGTACTTCATAAGGCATAAGCTTGTTTCAGTTTGGCAAGATTTGCACTGAATACTGAATGAAACAGCTTTATCTAATAGAGAGAAAAGCCTTTGAGCAGATTTGGGCTTGATTTCACTTCATTTCAACAGAAACACTATTTCAGCATTACTGGACTCAGAAAGCTGTAAACTGACAATCTTGATCATTGAAGTCCTAACATAAGTTTTTGTGCATATAACTTCTAACACATTAAAAACTGTCTTACAGCATTGCAGAAAACATTGTACTTCATAAGACATAAGCTTGTTTCAGTTTGGCAAGATTTGCACTGAATACTGAATGAAACAGCTTTATCTAATAGAGAGAAAAGCTTTTGAGCAGATTTGGGCTTGATTTCACTTCATTTCAACAGAAACACTATTTCAGCATTACTGGACTCAGAAAGCTGTAAACTGACAATCTTGATCATTGAAGTCCTAACATAAGTTTTTGTGCATATAACTTCTAACACATTAAAAACTGTCTTACAGCATTGCAGAAAACATTGTACTTCATAAGGCATAAGCTTGTTTCAGTTTGGCAAGATTTGCACTGAATATTGAATGAAACAGCTTTCTCTAATAGAGAGAAAAGCTTTTGAGCAGATTTGGGCTTGATTTCACTTCATTTGAACAGAAACACTATTTCAACATTACTGGACTCAGAAAGCTGTAAACTGACAATCTTGATCATTGCAGTCCTAACATTAGTTTTTGTGCATATAACTTCTAACACATTAAAAACTGTCTTACAGCATTGCAGAAAACATTTTATTTCATAAGACATAAGCAAGTTTCAGTTTGGCAAGATTTGCACTGAATACTGAATGAAACAGCTTTCTCTAATAGAGAGAAAAGCTTTTGAGCAGATTTGGGCTTGATTTCACTTCATTTGAACAGAAACACTATTTCAGCATTACTGGACTCAGAAAGCTGTAAACTGACAATCTTGATCATTGAAGTCCTAACATAAGTTTTTGTGCATATAACTTCTAACACATTAAAAACTGTCTTACAGCATTGCAGAAAACATTGTACTTCATAAGGCATAAGCTTGTTTCAGTTTGGCAAGATTTGCACTGAATACTGAATGAAACAGCTTTATCTAATAGAGAGAAAAGCTTTTGAGCAGATTTGGGCTTGATTTCACTTCATTTCAACAGAAACACTATTTCAGCATTACTGGACTCAGAAAGCTGTAAACTGACAATCTTGATCATTGAAGTCCTAACATAAGTTTTTGTGCATATAACTTCTAACACATTAAAAACTGTCTTACAGCATTGCAGAAAACATTGTACTTCATAAGGCATAAGCTTGTTTCAGTTTGGCAAGATTTGCACTGAATACTGAATGAAACAGCTTTCTCTAATAGAGAGAAAAGCTTTTGAGCAGATTTGGGCTTGATTTCACTTCATTTGAACAGAAACACTATTTCAACATTACTGGACTCAGAAAGCTGTAAACTGACAATCTTGATCATTGCAGTCCTAACATTAGTTTTTGTGCATATAACTTCTAACACATTAAAAACTGTCTTACAGCATTGCAGAAAACATTTTATTTCATAAGACATAAGCAAGTTTCAGTTTGGCAAGATTTGCACTGAATACTGAATGAAACAGCTTTCTCTAATAGAGAGAAAAGCTTTTGAGCAGATTTGGGCTTGATTTCACTTCATTTGAACAGAAACACTATTTCAGCATTACTGGACTCAGAAAGCTGTAAACTGACAATCTTGATCATTGAAGTCCTAACATAAGTTTTTGTGCATATAACTTCTAACACATTAAAAACTGTCTTACAGCATTGCAGAAAACATTGTACTTCATAAGGCATAAGCTTGTTTCAGTTTGGCAAGATTTGCACTGAATACTGAATGAAACAGCTTTCTCTAATAGAGAGAAAAGCTTTTGAGCAGATTTGGGCTTGATTTCACTTCATTTGAACAGAAACACTATTTCAGCATTACTGGACTCAGAAAGCTGTAAACTGACAATCTTGATCATTGAAGTCCTAACATAAGTTTTTGTGCATATAACTTCTAACACATTAAAAACTGTCTTACAGCATTGCAGAAAACATTGTACTTCATAAGACATAAGCTTGTTTCAGTTTGGCAAGATTTGCACTGAATACTGAATGAAACAGCTTTATCTAATAGAGAGAAAAGCTTTTGAGCAGATTTGGGCTTGATTTCACTTCATTTCAACAGAAACACTATTTCAGCATTACTGGACTCAGAAAGCTGTAAACTGACAATCTTGATCATTGAAGTCCTAACATAAGGTTTTGTGCATATAACTTCTAACACATTAAAAACTGTCTTACAGCATTGCAGAAAACATTGTACTTCATAAGACATAAGCTTGTTTCAGTTTGGCAAGATTTGCACTGAATACTGAATAAAACAGCTTTCTCTAATAGAGAGAAAAGCTTTTGAGCAGATTTGGGCTTGATTTCACTTCATTTGAACAGAAACACTATTTCAGCATTACTGGACTCAGAAAGCTGTAAACTGACAATCTTGATCATTGAAGTCCTAACATAAGTTTTTGTGCATATAACTTCTAACACATTAAAAACTGTCTTACAGCATTGCAGAAAACATTGTACTTCATAAGGCATAAGCTTGTTTCAGTTTGGCAAGATTTGCACTGAATACTGAATGAAACAGCTTTCTCTAATAGAGAGAAAAGCTTTTGAGCAGATTTGGGCTTGATTTCACTTCATTTGAACAGAAACACTATTTCAGCATTACTGGACTCAGAAAGCTGTAAACTGACAATCTTGATCATTGAAGTCCTAACATAAGTTTTTGTGCATATAACTTCTAACACATTAAAAACTGTCTTACAGCATTGCAGAAAACATTGTACTTCATAAGGCATAAGCTTGTTTCAGTTTGGCAAGATTTGCACTGAATACTGAATGAAACAGCTTTATCTAATAGAGAGAAAAGCTTTTGAGCAGATTTGGGCTTGATTTCACTTCATTTCAACAGAAACACTATTTCAGCATTACTGGACTCAGAAAGCTGTAAACTGACAATCTTGATCATTGAAGTCCTAACATAAGTTTTTGTGCATATAACTTCAAACACATTAAAAACTGTCTTACAGCATTGCAGAAAACATTGTACTTCATAAGACATAAGCTTGTTTCAGTTTGGCAAGATTTGCACTGAATACTGAATGAAACAGCTTTATCTAATAGAGAGAAAAGCTTTTGAGCAGATTTGGGCTTGATTTCACTTCATTTCAACAGAAACACTATTTCAGCATTACTGGACTCAGAAAGCTGTAAACTGACAATCTTGATCATTGAAGTCCTAACATTAGTTTTTGTGCATATAACTTCTAACACATTAAAAACTGTCTTACAGCATTGCAGAAAACATTTTATTTAATAAGACATAAGCAAGTTTCAGTTTGGCAAGATTTGCACTGAATACTGAATGAAACAGCTTTCTCTAATAGAGAGAAAAGCTTTTGAGCAGATTTGGGCTTGATTTCACTTCATTTCAACAGAAACACTATTTCAGCATTACTGGACTCAGAAAGCTGTAAACTGACAATCTTGATCATTGAAGTCCTAACATAAGTTTTTGTGCATATAACTTCTAACACATTAAAAACTGTCTTACAGCATTGCAGAAAACATTGTACTTCATAAGGCATAAGCTTGTTTCAGTTTGGCAAGATTTGCACTGAATACTGAATGAAACAGCTTTATCTAATAGAGAGAAAAGCTTTTGAGCAGATTTGGGCTTGATTTCACTTCATTTCAACAGAAACACTATTTCAGCATTACTGGACTCAGAAAGCTGTAAACTGACAATCTTGATCATTGAAGTCCTAACATAAGTTTTTGTGCATATAACTTCTAACACATTAAAAACTGTCTTACAGCATTGCAGAAAACATTGTACTTCATAAGACATAAGCTTGTTTCAGTTTGGCAAGATTTGCACTGAATACTGAATGAAACAGCTTTATCTAATAGAGAGAAAAGCTTTTGAGCAGATTTGGGCTTGATTTCACTTCATTTCAACAGAAACACTATTTCAGCATTACTGGACTCAGAAAGCTGTAAACTGACAATCTTGATCATTGAAGTCCTAACATAAGTTTTTGTGCATATAACTTCTAACACATTAAAAACTGTCTTACAGCATTGCAGAAAACATTGTACTTCATAAGGCATAAGCTTGTTTCAGTTTGGCAAGATTTGCACTGAATACTGAATGAAACAGCTTTCTCTAATAGAGAGAAAAGCTTTTGAGCAGATTTGGGCTTGATTTCACTTCATTTGAACAGAAACACTATTTCAGCATTACTGGACTCAGAAAGCTGTAAACTGACAATCTTGATCATTGAAGTCCTAACATAAGTTTTTGTGCATATAACTTCTAACACATTAAAAACTGTCTTACAGCATTGCAGAAAACATTGTACTTCATAAGGCATAAGCTTGTTTCAGTTTGGCAAGATTTGCACTGAATACTGAATGAAACAGCTTTCTCTAATAGAGAGAAAAGCTTTTGAGCAGATTTGGGCTTGATTTCACTTCATTTCAACAGAAACACTATTTCAGCATTACTGGACTCAGAAAGCTGTAAACTGACAATCTTGATCATTGAAGTCCTAACATAAGTTTTTGTGCATATAACTTCTAACACATTAAAAACTGTCTTACAGCATTGCAGAAAACATTGTACTTCATAAGGCATAAGCTTGTTTCAGTTTGGCAAGATTTGCACTGAATACTGAATGAAACAGCTTTATCTAATAGAGAGAAAAGCTTTTGAGCAGATTTGGGCTTGATTTCACTTCATTTCAACAGAAACACTATTTCAGCATTACTGGACTCAGAAAGCTGTAAACTGACAATCTTGATCATTGAAGTCCTAACATAAGTTTTTGTGCATATAACTTCTAACACATTAAAAACTGTCTTACAGCATTGCAGAAAACATTGTACTTCATAAGACATAAGCTTGTTTCAGTTTGGCAAGATTTGCACTGAATACTGAATGAAACAGCTTTATCTAATAGAGAGAAAAGCTTTTGAGCAGATTTGGGCTTGATTTCACTTCATTTCAACAGAAACACTATTTCAGCATTACTGGACTCAGAAAGCTGTAAACTGACAATCTTGATCATTGAAGTCCTAACATAAGTTTTTGTGCATATAACTTCTAACACATTAAAAACTGTCTTACAGCATTGCAGAAAACATTGTACTTCATAAGACATAAGCTTGTTTCAGTTTGGCAAGATTTGCACTGAATACTGAATGAAACAGCTTTCTCTAATAGAGAGAAAAGCTTTTGAGCAGATTTGGGCTTGATTTCACTTCATTTGAACAGAAACACTATTTCAGCATTACTGGACTCAGAAAGCTGTAAACTGACAATCTTGATCATTGCAGTCCTAACATTAGTTTTTGTGTATATAACTTCTAACACATTAAAAACTGTCTTACAGCATTGCAGAAAACATTTTATTTCATAAGACATAAGCAAGTTTCAGTTTGGCAAGATTTGCACTGAATACTGAATGAAACAGCTTTCTCTAATAGAGAGAAAAGCTTTTGAGCAGATTTGGGCTTGATTTCACTTCATTTGAACAGAAACACTATTTCAGCATTACTGGACTCAGAAAGCTGTAAACTGACAATCTTGATCATTGAAGTCCTAACATAAGTTTTTGTGCATATAACTTCTAACACATTAAAAACTGTCTTACAGCATTGCAGAAAACATTGTACTTCATAAGGCATAAGCTTGTTTCAGTTTGGCAAGATTTGCACTGAATACTGAATGAAACAGCTTTATCTAATAGAGAGAAAAGCTTTTGAGCAGATTTGGGCTTGATTTCACTTCATTTCAACAGAAACACTATTTCAGCATTACTGGACTCAGAAAGCTGTAAACTGACAATCTTGATCATTGAAGTCCTAACATAAGTTTTTGTGCATATAACTTCTAACACATTAAAAACTGTCTTACAGCATTGCAGAAAACATTGTACTTCATAAGGCATAAGCTTGTTTCAGTTTGGCAAGATTTGCACTGAATACTGAATGAAACAGCTTTATCTAATAGAGAGAAAAGCTTTTGAGCAGATTTGGGCTTGATTTCACTTCATTTCAACAGAAACACTATTTCAGCATTACTGGACTCAGAAAGCTGTAAACTGACAATCTTGATCATTGAAGTCCTAACATAAGTTTTTGTGCATATAACTTCTAACACATTAAAAACTGTCTTACAGCATTGCAGAAAACATTGTACTTCATAAGACATAAGCTTGTTTCAGTTTGGCAAGATTTGCACTGAATACTGAATGAAACATCTTTATCTAATAGAGAGAAAAGCTTTTGAGCAGATTTGGGCTTGATTTCACTTCATTTCAACAGAAACACTATTTCAGCATTACTGGACTCAGAAAGCTGTAAACTGACAATCTTGATCATTGAAGTCCTAACATAAGTTTTTGTGCATATAACTTCTAACACATTAAAAACTGTCTTACAGCATTGCAGAAAACATTGTACTTCATAAGGCATAAGCTTGTTTCAGTTTGGCAAGATTTGCACTGAATATTGAATGAAACAGCTTTCTCTAATAGAGAGAAAAGCTTTTGAGCAGATTTGGGCTTGATTTCACTTTATTTGAACAGAAACACTATATCAACATTACTGGACTCAGAAAGCTGTAAACTGACAATCTTGATCATTGCAGTCCTAACATTAGTTTTTGTGCATATAACTTCTAACACATTAAAAACTGTCTTACAGCATTGCAGAAAACATTTTATTTCATAAGACATAAGCAAGTTTCAGTTTGGCAAGATTTGCACTGAATACTGAATGAAACAGCTTTCTCTAATAGAGAGAAAAGCTTTTGAGCAGATTTGGGCTTGATTTCACTTCATTTCAACAGAAACACTATTTCAGCATTACTGGACTCAGAAAGCTGTAAACTGACAATCTTGATCATTGAAGTCCTAACATAAGTTTTTGTGCATATAACTTCTAACACATTAAAAACTGTCTTACAGCATTGCAGAAAACATTGTACTTCATAAGGCATAAGCTTGTTTCAGTTTGGCAAGATTTGCACTGAATACTGAATGAAACAGCTTTATCTAATAGAGAGAAAAGCTTTTGAGCAGATTTGGGCTTGATTTCACTTCATTTCAACAGAAACACTATTTCAGCATTACTGGACTCAGAAAGCTGTAAACTGACAATCTTGATCATTGAAGTCCTAACATAAGTTTTTGTGCATATAACTTCTAACACATTAAAAACTGTCTTACAGCATTGCAGAAAACATTGTACTTCATAAAACATAAGCTTGTTTCAGTTTGGCAAGATTTGCACTGAATACTGAATGAAACAGCTTTATCTAATAGAGAGAAAAGCTTTTGAGCAGATTTGGGCTTGATTTCACTTCAATTCAACAGAAACACTATTTCAGCATTACTGGACTCAGAAAGCTGTAAACTGACAATCTTGATCATTGAAGTCCTAACATAAGTTTTTGTGCATATAACTTCTAACACATTAAAAACTGTCTTACAGCATTGCAGAAAACATTGTACTTCATAAAACATAAGCTTGTTTCAGTTTGGCAAGATTTGCACTGAATACTGAATGAAACAGCTTTATCTAATAGAGAGAAAAGCTTTTGAGCAGATTTGGGCTTGATTTCACTTCATTTCAACAGAAACACTATTTCAGCATTACTGGACTCAGAAAGCTGTAAACTGACAATCTTGATCATTGAAGTCCTAACATAAGTTTTTGTGCATATAACTTCTAACACATTAAAAACTGTCTTACAGCATTGCAGAAAACATTGTACTTCATAAGGCATAAGCTTGTTTCAGTTTGGCAAGATTTGCACTGAATACTGAATGAAACAGCTTTCTTTAATAGAGAGAAAAGCTTTTGAGCAGATTTGGGCTTGATTTCACTTCATTTCAACAGAAACACTATTTCAGCATTACTGGACTCAGAAAGCTGTAAACTGACAATCTTGATCATTGAAGTCCTAACATAAGTTTTTGTGCATATAACTTCTAACACATTAAAAACTGTCTTACAGCATTGCAGAAAACATTGTACTTCATAAGGCATAAGCTTGTTTCAGTTTGGCAAGATTTGCACTGAATACTGAATGAAACAGCTTTATCTAATAGAGAGAAAAGCTTTTGAGCAGATTTGGGCTTGATTTCACTTCATTTCAACAGAAACACTATTTCAGCATTACTGGACTCAGAAAGCTGTAAACTGACAATCTTGATCATTGAAGTCCTAACATAAGTTTTTGTGCATATAACTTCTAACACATTAAAAACTGTCTTACAGCATTGCAGAAAACATTGTACTTCATAAGACATAAGCTTGTTTCAGTTTGGCAAGATTTGCACTGAATACTGAATGAAACAGCTTTATCTAATAGAGAGAAAAGCTTTTGAGCAGATTTGGGCTTGATTTCACTTCATTTGAACAGAAACACTATTTCAACATTACTGGACTCAGAAAGCTGTAAACTGACAATCTTGATCATTGAAGTCCTAACATAAGTTTTTGTGCATATAACTTCTAACACATTAAAAACTGTCTTACAGCATTGCAGAAAACATTGTACTTCATAAGGCATAAGCTTGTTTCAGTTTGGCAAGATTTGCACTGAATACTGAATGAAACAGCTTTATCTAATAGAGAGAAAAGCTTTTGAGCAGATTTGGGCTTGATTTCACTTCATTTCAACAGAAACACTATTTCAGCATTACTGGACTCAGAAAGCTGTAAACTGACAATCTTGATCATTGAAGTCCTAACATAAGTTTTTGTGCATATAACTTCTAACACATTAAAAACTGTCTTACAGCATTGCAGAAAACATTGTACTTCATAAAACATAAGCTTGTTTCAGTTTGGCAAGATTTGCACTGAATACTGAATGAAACAGCTTTATCTAATAGAGAGAAAAGCTTTTGAGCAGATTTGGGCTTGATTTCACTTCAATTCAACAGAAACACTATTTCAGCATTACTGGACTCAGAAAGCTGTAAACTGACAATCTTGATCATTGAAGTCCTAACATAAGTTTTTGTGCATATAACTTCTAACACATTAAAAACTGTCTTACAGCATTGCAGAAAACATTGTACTTCATAAAACATAAGCTTGTTTCAGTTTGGCAAGATTTGCACTGAATACTGAATGAAACAGCTTTATCTAATAGAGAGAAAAGCTTTTGAGCAGATTTGGGCTTGATTTCACTTCATTTCAACAGAAACACTATTTCAGCATTACTGGACTCAGAAAGCTGTAAACTGACAATCTTGATCATTGAAGTCCTAACATAAGTTTTTGTGCATATAACTTCTAACACATTAAAAACTGTCTTACAGCATTGCAGAAAACATTGTACTTCATAAGGCATAAGCTTGTTTCAGTTTGGCAAGATTTGCACTGAATACTGAATGAAACAGCTTTCTTTAATAGAGAGAAAAGCTTTTGAGCAGATTTGGGCTTGATTTCACTTCATTTCAACAGAAACACTATTTCAGCATTACTGGACTCAGAAAGCTGTAAACTGACAATCTTGATCATTGAAGTCCTAACATAAGTTTTTGTGCATATAACTTCTAACACATTAAAAACTGTCTTACAGCATTGCAGAAAACATTGTACTTCATAAGGCATAAGCTTGTTTCAGTTTGGCAAGATTTGCACTGAATACTGAATGAAACAGCTTTATCTAATAGAGAGAAAAGCTTTTGAGCAGATTTGGGCTTGATTTCACTTCATTTCAACAGAAACACTATTTCAGCATTACTGGACTCAGAAAGCTGTAAACTGACAATCTTGATCATTGAAGTCCTAACATAAGTTTTTGTGCATATAACTTCTAACACATTAAAAACTGTCTTACAGCATTGCAGAAAACATTGTACTTCATAAGACATAAGCTTGTTTCAGTTTGGCAAGATTTGCACTGAATACTGAATGAAACAGCTTTATCTAATAGAGAGAAAAGCTTTTGAGCAGATTTGGGCTTGATTTCACTTCATTTGAACAGAAACACTATTTCAACATTACTGGACTCAGAAAGCTGTAAACTGACAATCTTGATCATTGCAGTCCTAACATTAGTTTTTGTGCATATAACTTCTAACACATTAAAAACTGTCTTACAGCATTGCAGAAAACATTTTATTTCATAAGACATAAGCAAGTTTCAGTTTGGCAAGATTTGCACTGAATACTGAATGAAACAGCTTTCTCTAATAGAGAGAAAAGCTTTTGAGCAGATTTGGGCTTGATTTCACTTCATTTGAACAGAACACTATTTCAGCATTACTGGACTCAGAAAGCTGTAAACTGACAATCTTGATCATTGAAGTCCTAACATAAGTTTTTGTGCATATAACTTCTAACACATTAAAAACTGTCTTACAGCATTGCAGAAAACATTGTACTTCATAAGGCATAAGCTTGTTTCAGTTTGGCAAGATTTGCACTGAATACTGAATGAAACAGCTTTATCTAATAGAGAGAAAAGCCTTTGAGCAGATTTGGGCTTGATTTCACTTCATTTCAACAGAAACACTATTTCAGCATTACTGGACTCAGAAAGCTGTAAACTGACAATCTTGATCATTGAAGTCCTAACATAAGTTTTTGTGCATATAACTTCTAACACATTAAAAACTGTCTTACAGCATTGCAGAAAACATTGTACTTCATAAGACATAAGCTTGTTTCAGTTTGGCAAGATTTGCACTGAATACTGAATGAAACAGCTTTATCTAATAGAGAGAAAAGCTTTTGAGCAGATTTGGGCTTGATTTCACTTCATTTCAACAGAAACACTATTTCAGCATTACTGGACTCAGAAAGCTGTAAACTGACAATCTTGATCATTGAAGTCCTAACATAAGTTTTTGTGCATATAACTTCTAACACATTAAAAACTGTCTTACAGCATTGCAGAAAACATTGTACTTCATAAGGCATAAGCTTGTTTCAGTTTGGCAAGATTTGCACTGAATATTGAATGAAACAGCTTTCTCTAATAGAGAGAAAAGCTTTTGAGCAGATTTGGGCTTGATTTCACTTCATTTGAACAGAAACACTATTTCAACATTACTGGACTCAGAAAGCTGTAAACTGACAATCTTGATCATTGCAGTCCTAACATTAGTTTTTGTGCATATAACTTCTAACACATTAAAAACTGTCTTACAGCATTGCAGAAAACATTTTATTTCATAAGACATAAGCAAGTTTCAGTTTGGCAAGATTTGCACTGAATACTGAATGAAACAGCTTTCTCTAATAGAGAGAAAAGCTTTTGAGCAGATTTGGGCTTGATTTCACTTCATTTGAACAGAAACACTATTTCAGCATTACTGGACTCAGAAAGCTGTAAACTGACAATCTTGATCATTGAAGTCCTAACATAAGTTTTTGTGCATATAACTTCTAACACATTAAAAACTGTCTTACAGCATTGCAGAAAACATTGTACTTCATAAGGCATAAGCTTGTTTCAGTTTGGCAAGATTTGCACTGAATACTGAATGAAACAGCTTTATCTAATAGAGAGAAAAGCTTTTGAGCAGATTTGGGCTTGATTTCACTTCATTTCAACAGAAACACTATTTCAGCATTACTGGACTCAGAAAGCTGTAAACTGACAATCTTGATCATTGAAGTCCTAACATAAGTTTTTGTGCATATAACTTCTAACACATTAAAAACTGTCTTACAGCATTGCAGAAAACATTGTACTTCATAAGACATAAGCTTGTTTCAGTTTGGCAAGATTTGCACTGAATACTGAATGAAACAGCTTTATCTAATAGAGAGAAAAGCTTTTGAGCAGATTTGGGCTTGATTTCACTTCATTTCAACAGAAACACTATTTCAGCATTACTGGACTCAGAAAGCTGTAAACTGACAATCTTGATCATTGAAGTCCTAACATTAGTTTTTGTGCATATAACTTCTAACACATTAAAAACTGTCTTACAGCATTGCAGAAAACATTGTACTTCATAAGACATAAGCTTGTTTCAGTTTGGCAAGATTTGCACTGAATACTGAATGAAACAGCTTTATCTAATAGAGAGAAAAGCTTTTGAGCAGATTTGGGCTTGATTTCACTTCATTTCAACAGAAACACTATTTCAGCATTACTGGACTCAGAAAGCTGTAAACTGACAATCTTGATCATTGAAGTCCTAACATAAGTTTTTGTGCATATAACTTCTAACACATTAAAAACTGTCTTACAGCATTGCAGAAAACATTGTACTTCATAAGGCATAAGCTTGTTTCAGTTTGGCAAGATTTGCACTGAATATTGAATGAAACAGCTTTATCTAATAGAGAGAAAAGCTTTTGAGCAGATTTGGGCTTGATTTCACTTCATTTGAACAGAAACACTATTTCAACATTACTGGACTCA